>NC_141820.1:18267392-18574892 GCF_982586985.1 Callionymus lyra
CTAATATTTTTATTCATTTTTTAGGTTTGCTAAATAGAGTGACACAATTCTAAACACACACACACACTTTAAGGAAAAAAGGCTTCTTTTGTGCGCCGGCGTTCACGCTGGACTCACACAGGTGATTATCGCGGCCGATTAGCTGATGTGATCTTTCCACCTGAGCGGCGGCTAAAGCTAACGGGGTCTGAACCGCGACGCTAATTGTGTTAATTGCAGTCATGAAGCTTATCTTTCTCTCCGAGCCGACACACAAACACAGCCGGCAGGAGCGCTCAGACGAAAGGAAAAAAAAAGAAGCCTGTTGGGTCACATGTGTGACACACACACACACACACACCAACACACACACACACCAACACACACTCCACCTCTGCATCCCATTAACCTGCTGCTCTCTCCCGCCGTTTGACCCCTGATCACACGCCCGGTCAGGATAATGACATCTCAGTGGGTTGACAGAAACACACACACACACCTTAGTTTAATTAGAGCTGCGACACACACACACACACACACACACACACACACACACGCACAGACTGTTGAAAGCGCAGAAGAAGAAGAACAGCACCATACAAGGAGACGAAGAGAAAAACCTCCATCGATCATCGAGCAACACGTACCACGCAGAGGCACGAGATTAAAAACCACGACAATTGTTTTCAGGTGCGTTCTGCGCTTCAGACACTTTTAGACTCACAGGATGTAGGCGATGACGCCGATGGACCAGCAGTCCACCGCTTTGCTGTACGGCTTCTGGGCCAGAACCTCCGGCGCTGAGGGAGACAAATGACCGGTTGGGTTTTTAAAATTAAAACAAGGATGTTGTTGCTTCAGTTCATCAAATGGTTGAGTGACAGTTGGTGAGAATAAACACAAGAAATAAAGCAGTTTTTTTCAAAAACAACTCTAAAGTTGGGAGTAAAAATAATGTTATTTTCAACCTTGTTTGTTCGACACTTTTAATATTTTAGGAGAAACTTTTCCCAACAAATTGAATGTCAGAGTTAATAGGTTATGTATGAGAAACACATTATTATTGTAATGAATTCTACAATAAAAAAACATTCAGACAAATCAAAACAATATTGAAGAGAAAATTTTTAAAAACACTTTTATCAAGTTAAAATATGGGCCTCTTTTGATCGTCAAACAAAAATGATATTGCGAGAAACATTTCAGGTAAAAAGTAAATACACTCAAATGAAACGAAAACAATTTAAATTTGGTTCAATAAACATTTCAAAGGGACAAACTCTAGACAATCAAGTTCTCATTAGAGAAGTAAAATGAACATTCATAAACCCTTGTGTCGCCATAGGGTCAAGGTGACCCAGAAGTCTAAAAACTGGGCCACCGGGTCAACTTGACCCAGTGACGACACAAGGGTTAAATGGGTTGTATTTGTTGACATATTTCTCGCTCCAAATTTAGGCTGCATCAACCACATCAGGGGTCTTTGACTGTATGTATGCGGCCCCTCGTAAGGTCAAAGTATGATGATGTTCAGATTGTTCTATTATGATGACAAATGTATTTTGTATTTATTATCAATTTACATTTAAACATAACACTTTTCCCTCCTTTTTATTCTGTCATGGCCTAGTGATGAATGACTCTGATTCTGTAATACTACAAAGTTTTGCAGAGAAATACTGGAGAACCTTTCATAGTAATACTACAAAGTCTTACAGAGAAATACTGGAGAACCTTTCAGAGTAATAATACAAAGTTTTTCAGAGGAATACTGCAGAACCTTTCAGAGTAATACTAAAAGGTTTTACAGAGGAATACTGCAGAACCTTTCAGAGTAATACTACAAGGTTTTGCAGAGGAATACTGCAGAACCTTTCAGAGTAATACTACAAAGTTTTACAGAGGAAAACTGCAGAACATTTCAGAGTAATACTACAAAGACTTACAGAGGAATACGGCAGAACCTTTCAGAGTAACACTACAATATTTCAAAGATAAATACTTCTGAACCTTGCAAAGTATTACTAAAATGTTCTGCAGAGGAATACTGCAGAACCTTTCAGAGTAATACTAAAAAGTTTTACAGAGGAATACTGCAGAACCTTTCAGAGTAATACTACAAGGTTTTGCAGAGGAATACTGCAGAACCTTTCAGAGTAATACTACAAAGTTTTACAGAGGAAAACTGCAGAACATTTCAGAGTAATACTACAAAGACTTACAGAGGAATACGGCAGAACCTTTCAGAGTAACACTACAATATTTTAAAGATAAATACTTCTGAACCTTGCAAAGTATTACTAAAAAGTTCTGCAGAGGAATACTGCAGAACCTTTCGGAGTAATGCTACAATATTTTAAAGATAAATACTGGAGAACCTTGCAAAGTATTACTAAAAAGTTCTGCAGAGGAATACTGCAGAACCTTTCGGAGTAATACTACAAAGTTTTACAGAGGAATACTGCAGAACTTTTCGGAGTAATTCTACTACGTTTTGTAGTTTTTTAGGGTTTTTTCCATCTAACTTTTTGCTTGACGGCCCCTCACAACATTCACAGAAATCAAATGTGGCCCTTGATGAGTTTTAATCGCCCCTGTCCTGCAGGAACGATAAAAGCACATAATTGCTGCACACGTGTGCTGAATCATGCTGTTTTCAAGCCTTGACTGGCTGGACTTTTGCCATTCTGGAGCC
Organism: Callionymus lyra; assembly: GCF_982586985.1. Lineage (NCBI taxonomy): Eukaryota > Metazoa > Chordata > Actinopteri > Syngnathiformes > Callionymidae > Callionymus > Callionymus lyra. Next base: position 18,270,067 of record NC_141820.1, read on the forward strand.
GAAATAAGGACATTTTTCACTCGCTGAGGTCATCGCGTCTGGATCTCACACGCAGAAAACTTGTGTTTACGCTCACAATACCTGTCGTCATGCAGCTAACTATAGCAACATACGGTCGTCCACGTCAACGTGGCTCTGGGGGGGAGATGTTGAGTGAGCTTCAGATCTCACATATAGACTGGAGGACTTCAGAACTGAGTCAGACATGTGTCAGAGGGACACTCATGAGGAGACATGTTTGAATGACTCACTTCTGCTGGTCTTAGAGACTCACTTAACACGCCTGGCAAAAGCACGGGCCGGGGGCCACATGCGGCCCTTTTTACTGTAAGAATGTGGCCCTCATGAGGTCGACGTATGATTATGTAAAAATTAACAATTTAATTTGGTATTTTTACAACACCATAACTTTTTCCTTTTTTTTTACCCCTTCTGTTTCTATCTCTTTTTTATTTTTTGTCAAAATAACTTTGAATGAATGTAAGAAATATTTAGAAAAAAAACATTCCCATAATCATATTTATATATATATAAGTTTTTGGAGCTTATTTAACTTTGTTGTGAATGGTCATAGCATAATGGCATCTGTTTATTTAACATTTTATTTAAACAGTCGCAGAATAAAATGTGGCCCCCGAGGAAATGTAATTGCCTGCCCCTGGAATACAACATTAACCACAGTCAGTTTTACATGGAAGATTGAACAGATTTGTTTTTGGCTCCCCCTTTGTTAGAACAGTGTAATTGCGACACAAACTTTCATTATAACTGAAGCGACTCCAGTCAACACAGTGCACACCTGCACAAAAAAAAGAGAGAGAGCTTTCGATTCCTGTTGTCTTGTCTTTTGGTACGTCAACCATTGTGGAAATTAATTCCACCTACTCCCATAAACCACTTCGGTCTTCACTTAAAAGACTAGCTTATAAGACTAAATTATATCACCATCTGATAAAAATGCAATGTTTATTTGTTCCTTATTAAGGTTTTGTTTACCTGGAAAGTAAGATACTCCATCATTGTAAATCAGGAAATTGCAGTTTTTGCAATTGTTTCCTTTCTTTTTGTCGCGCAGCTTTTTGTTTGACACAAGTGGAAGCTCAATTTCTCCACCACAGCAGCAGACTCGTAATGTGATTTGATGCCTTATTTAGCCTTTGAAATACCTTTTATGTCCGAGAAGTAGTTGGTAAGACACACAGTAGGAGGAGGAATAAAGTTGTGGGAGTTTGTACTTAAGTTTAAACATTGATTATTTGCCGCGTCATCATTTCCTTAAAGTTATCAGTTTCTAGACGTCCATGCTTAACAAGGGTTTAAAGATTATTGTGTCAAGTTCTGCCGGGCAAGACAAAAGAACCGTCCAACATTTAGACGAGAGGAGAAGAACGTGTGGAATCACAAGAACAGATTAGAGAACTTTTTCAGTTTTTGGCTGTTGTACCTGCAGATGTCTCATCGATCAGAGCGACACCAACATCCATCAAATGAACTACCATGTGTTTTCTAAATCTTCCAAATATCCCTGTTGTAGAGTTTACAACCATTTAGGCTCATGTCAGTCGACAGGAACCATCATGGATACCTCATGTTTTTACAAATACAAGCCCGAGAAGTGGAAAATAAAACAAAGTATAAAAAGTATAAAGAGCTTTTTTATCCAAGAGTTTTGTTTGATAAAAGGTTTTCTAATAGTTTTTATTTATCATATAGTTGTTTATGATCAAATCCACAATTTTATTAACGGTTTTAGTCTTTCCTTTCTTTATATATATTTTGTCTTTACTCTGACATAAAATAGATTATTTTTCAAATGCTTTAAATATCTTGTCGTGTATTAATTCGCCCTGGCTGTCCAGTTGGTAAACATACATCGATACGTTCAATCTGTTGCCGTGGAAACGATCATAGGAAACGGAAGCGCCTCAACTCACCGACGTATCCCGGCGTGCCACAGGCCGTAGACATGACGTCGCCGCTGCCCTCCATCTTTGACAGACCGAAGTCACTGATCATGATCTTCGACTCGTCCTGGGGGTTGAAGTACAGCAGGTTCTCCGGCTGCAGTCAAGAGTTTTGAGGGGTTACTTGTTGGACATTAACCATGTGGAGGGTCACTATGGTTTGATCTTTCACGCCACCTTCAGGTCTCTGTGCACGATGCCCATCCTGTGCAGGTAGTAAACGGCGTCCAGGACCTGTCGGATCAACGTGCTGGCGTCCTTCTCCGTGTAGAATCCTTTTTCCACGATCCGGTCGAACAGCTCGCCTCCAGAGACCCTGATGAAAGTCAAACTGTTAATAATGTGGTTTGCAACTCATTATATAGTTTCACATTTACACAAAATACAAACATATATTCAAAAATATCAGCTTTTTCTTGTATTTTTCTGAGGACTGAGAGCGTTATCATGTAAATGCACGTGATTGAAACCATGGAATTTAAGTTTAATACAATCATTTTATTATTAGTATTTGTTAGTTTTTGTTATCATATAAATAAAGTTGTTTAAAATACACATGTATGTAAAAAACTGTGGATATAAGCACCTTAAATAACTAATATTAATTTGATTTAATTGATGTTTTCTGCTGCTAGTTTGTAAATTCCCATTACTATTTATCTATATTTACTTATACTCCCATTTTGTATCTTTTCCACATCTCTTTTAAGTGCATACATACATAATATTCATCTTTTTAAATAGTGCACCTCTAGCAAAACTTCATTAGATCTACTGTAACATTGCAATTATACATTTATTTTACATTACAGAAGCAAAAATACTTTAAACAAGTGTATTAAACCAATAATGAAACTAGTTTTGACCCTTAACTACATCATTTAATAATAGAGTTTTAACTTTAATCATGGTCACTGCTTTTAAAAAGTGACAACAGTTGGAATAATGGAAACAAACAGGAAGACTACTTTGTTCAGTCACGGTGCTCATGCAAGGAAAGATTAACAGACACTAATACATTAAACGATCTTCCCCTTCAGGCAGATTCTTGGGAGTGAAACTTCAAGACTCTGCAACACAAGAATCGACTTGTTCAGGTGCACCTACCTCCTACACAGGCATGTAGCTCCCCCTGCTGGTGGGCAAGATAACCACTACCTCCTAATTCCTAATTATTATTGACAGGATTGTAAAAGCATTCAAAGATGTTTTTCCTTCATACGACTGATCATGTGTTAAATTAAATGTAATGTTTTAACGATAAAAAAGCTTTATTATTGTGGAAAAGCTTCGCACAGTAAAATTGAGCGTTTATTAAGAGTCGTGTCACATTTGTAAAATACCAGTATGTTGGATAGAAAAATTTACATTTTTAAATACACACATTTTTTTACACACACACTCACGCAAACACACATATGGGCGTCGTCCTGACAACATATCAGAATATAGCTGATCTAATCAAGTTGTGTAGATGATCATCCTTTTCTGTCCAAGACTATGTCTGTTTCCTAGACAGTCGAGACAGGGAATGACAGAAAAAGACTAGACATACACACACACACACACGCACACGCACACGCACACGCACACGCACACGCACACGCACACGCACACGCACACGCACACACACACACACACACACACACACACACACACACAAAATTGGACTTCAAATAATTGGCCTAGATCTGATCGTATGTGGTTTTTGAGATGGGAAATAAATATATTTTTGTGGTGCCTTTCATTTTATCTTTTAAAGTCTTTTTTGATCCCGATACGATATCAAAATATTGATGTGAGAGAGAAAGTCTCTTTGGTTTGTATCCACATTACATCCTCCTTTTTCATTCTCCAAAGAAAGACGAATACAGTATATTTACTGCAAAAGTAAGACACACCTTAATGTTGACGGGACTGTGATAAAACAACGTTTCATCTATTTAGGAGAAGTGAAATTTGACAAATAAGTCAAAATGTTTCATTTGAAAAACCTACTTCAGTTTCTGTTTTTTTGTGGCAGGGAAGCATCCAAAAGTCTGCAGCGACACATCCTCTCTAGCGCCTCCTACTGTTGATTTTCTGACATCACACACTCGCAGACACTGTCACTTAGAGGGCCCCATGAGAACTGAAGGGGCCACATATGCTCCGGGACTCACTTTGTTTTTTCTTTTAATTAAACTAATATAACTTGATGAATAGAAACATTTACGTCATTTGTTTTCATATCGTTGTGACGTTCAAGTACAATAACTTTTAACCACAATTACATTTTCCAGGATTAGGGAAAATTAATGTAACCAACCAATCAGATACAGTAAAAAAAGAAAGTAAACATTTTCTGGCCAGAAACAATCAACATTCCAGTCAGCACTGAAGGAGAAAGAGGAATCTGGAAAAGAATCTTTCAACATCACGGCGCAGGCTTTGCCTGAAGCACAAAAGAGTGTCGGAGCGTTTCATCACACTGGCGCTGGATCGCCCGTCCTTCAAGTCAGACGCTGCATAATGTGTGTTTGACTCGCACCAGAGAGTATCAGTCACAGCGGGAGCGACGCCTCCATCAAAGATCTGTCATCTCTGTCTGCTACACTTTTTCTTATCTCTCAAAGATAGAACGTAGATGAGAAGAAGATCCTTGGTTGACCTCTCACGGAGAAGTCTATCCACTCACGTCCAGACTCCCCCCCCCCCGCCCGGGAGATGAATCGAGGCCAGTTGTTTTTCCTGCTTTGTTTAGAATCCTCACATCTGTTTGGAGAGTGTTCGGCTGCTCAAGATGATGGCGGTGCATCACGGCTGACAGCGAGTCTGTTATCAGCCGTGTTCACCTTGGCAGAGATGAATTGCAGTGTGGGGAGCTGGCTGACGTATCACACTCTCGAGGTGCTGTGCTAATGCGAAGAGAACCCCCGATGTCTCCTGCTTTCTAATCCTCTTTGCTGACTTGACACAAAGACTGTCCCTTAAAATACATGTGGAGCCCAGAGGTCGAGTGCAGACAAATATCTATTAGTACCTCACGGTTCCTAAAAGAACAGGTAAAGTTCTCCCTCGTCTGAAATCTCAGCGAACGAGAGGTTACAAGAGCGGAGTCCATTATGACGTAATAATGTTTTCAGTCGTCCTCCAGCCACCTGTAATCACGCCCGCTTTGTTTATAAAATGAGTTCCTTGGAGACTTCTGGGATTCATGAAGCACGGTGACAAACCGTGATGCTTGACCAATCACAGCAGAGTGGGCGTGGTTATTTAAACCAAGATTCTAGCTGCAGAGAATCCAAGCATTTTCAGTGGGCGGGGCTTAAGATCATTTTCTAATGTAAATATTGCAATTAAAAAAACGTTTTTTTTTTACAAACAAATACATACTGATGAGTACAATAGAGTCTAACATCTATTTAAGACACACTTGAATCAACACATTAGTTGAGCTTTAAGATGATAGTCCATTCATTTTCTGCCAAACCAAAGAGATATTTCCATCACAACAGATCTTGTTCCAGCCATAATAATGTTTTCCTGTGCGTCACAGATGCCTCTCAGGTGAGTCCATGTGCGGTGAAGGTTTGTTTCCGTCCACTGTGAGTTCTTTTAAACGTGCACTTTGGAAGATTCCATAGATTTGTCTCCCCTACTGTAGTTAGATTCACGGGTAGGTTTTGTTGCAGAGGAAATAGTATTTTGTAAATAATTTGGAGGAATTGTTCGCTTGCTTAGTCACACCAGTGCCTATGCAGGAGAAAGTTCCAACGGATGGATGGATGGATGGATGGATGGATGGATGGATGGATGGATGGATGGATGGATGGATGGATGGATGGATGGATGGATGGATGGATGGATGGATGGATGGATGGATGGATGGATGGATGGATGGATGGATGGATGGATGGATGGATGGATGGATGGATGGATGGATGGATGGATGGATACATACATTTGTTTTCGGGCCTCCGGGTCAGCTTGACCCAGAGATAACACAAGGGTGAAATATGCCATTATTTTTTTGGATTCTCAAATTTCCAACTTTACCTAAACACACCACCTGTGATGATGTCACATTTTGTATCAACTTAGCTGTTTTTGCATGGTTAGCAAGTAGCTTGTAGCTTAGCTAGTAAGCAGGAAATGGACTGGTGTCTCAAAGGAAGAAGATTAAAGGAGGAGACCAACAGATGTAGAAGATCCTGCTGCTAGAAGATCATCTACAATTAGAAAATATGAGGAAGCGTAGATCAAGTATGGACTTACAGCGATACAGAAAAATGGCCAGGATTGTTTGAAATTCTTAAGAAACTAAGATATTTGACTCTAAAGGGGGGGGGTCTTGGCATGGTGAAGTTTGGGAACCATCGATTGTCAATACATTTTTTACTTATCTTCATTTCTCTTCTCCTCACCCCAAACCTGTAATTCTCCAGCCACAAATATTTCTATCAATACACATGTACAATTTTTAAATAAAGTTTCTTTTTATTGTATGTTCTACCCGTGCTGTGTGGGTTTACTCCGGGCACTCCTGTTTCCTCCCACAGTCAAACAAAAAAATACAGAGGTTGATTGATAACTTTGGAAAAATGTCCATAGGTATGAGAGCGAGTGTGAATGGTTGTCTTGTCTTTGTGTGTGCCCTGCGACAGACTGGCGTCCTGTCCAGGGTGTCCCCTGCCTCTCGCCCTATGATACTGGGATAGTCTCCCCGCAACCCAGGTAGGGGATAAAGCGGTAGGCAATGAATGAAAGAATGACACGTTTTGTCCGTTATTTTTGTGGATATAATGTGCAATAAATAGCTTGGAAGTATTTTTTAATCTTCCTCTATCATGTTCAGTATCGATGGTCCCTCACAACAGTATATAACATTAAAAAGTACAATAGTCTGTTTTTTCTGCACCAGCAGCTCTATCTTTACACGGGAATATGAAGCACAGACAAAAAGTGACTTGTAAACGAGAAGTGACTGACACATGGAAGACAGTCTCCAGGAAAACATCCAAGCTTCTGACGACAACAGGACGACATCATCGGCAAAGACGCACACGAAGCTGCACATCTGATGGTTGTGAATAAAGCTTTGATTGCGAAACGTTATCCTTTGATGTCTGGAGCTCCGGCACGTCATGTTGACTCGTGCACACACTGCCACTGACAAAATTCAATTTGGAGATCCATTTTGAAAATTAACAACCTTCATAGATTTGTTCCAAAAAAACCCTGCTTTGATCTTCCGGCGGTTTCATCTGTCGGCGCCGCTTCACAAGCGGGTTCGGATCAACACAAGTGGCCATCATTTCCTGTCTGAGCGGCTCTAATAATAAACCTGCTTCTCTGTGATGGACTGAGTCTCGCTCAGGATCATGTGCGTGTGGAGGTGCGCTGGTGGTTCTGCAGTTATGTAAGCCTGACCTCGGGGATGTTATCAGTCTGTGTCGCTATGACGATCAATTGTAGCCGGTGCAGGACACGCTTTAACGACCGCCGTGCACGAGCGAGCGCTCGGTGTTTGAACAAATCAGCCTCCATTTGTTATATTAATAAACTCTCCTTCTTCGTACCCTATAGTTCAGATTGATCAAGAGGATGCCGGTTGGATTCCAGATGTGTTTCCATTGTTGTGTGCTCACTGCATCACGGCCTACTGCCATCATGTGTTTCTGATTCAACGCTCAACATGGTTACAGGGGAGCTATCTGTCTGTCCGTCCATCCGTCTATTTATACATCTTTCTATCTATCTATCCGTCCGTCCGTCCATATATACATCTATCTATCTATCTATCTATCTATCTATCTATCTATCTATCTATCTATCTATCTATCTATCTATCTATCTATCTATCTATCTATCCGTCTATATATACATCTATCTATCCATCTATCCGTCCGTCCATATATCTATCTATCTATCTATCTATCTATCTATCTATCTATCTATCTATCTATCTATCTATCTATCTATCTATCTATCTATCTATCTATCTATCTATCTATCTATCTATCTATCTATCTATCTATCTATCTATCTATCTATCTATCTATCTATCTATCTATCTATCTATCTATCTATCTATCTATCCATCTATCCGTCCGTCCTTCCATCCATCCGTCCATCTATATACTGTATACATCTATCTATCTATCTATCTATCTATCTATCTATCTATCTATCTATCTATCTATCTATCTATCTATCTATCTATCTATCTATCTATCTATCTATCTATCTATCTATCTATCTATCTATCTATCTATCTATCTATCTATCTATCTATCTATCTATCTATCTATCTATCTATCTATCTATCTATCCGTCCGTCCTTCCATCCATCCGTCCATCTATATACTGTATACATCTATCTATCTATCTATCTATCTATCTATCTATCTATCTATCTATCTATCTATCTATCTATCTATCTATCTATCTATCTATCTATCTATCTATCTATCTATCTATCTATCTATCTATCTATCTATCTATCTATCTATCTATCTATCTATCTATCTATCTATCTATCTATCTATCTATCTATCTATCCGTCCGTCCTTCCATCCATCCATCCGTCTGTCCGTCCATCTATATATACATCTATCTATCTATCCATCTATCCGTCCGTCCTTCCATCCATCCGTCCATCTATATATACATCTATCCATCTATCTATCTATCCGTCCGTCCATCTGTCTATCTATCCATCCATCAATTTATCTATCCGTCCGTCTATCTGTCGTTCTATCTATCTATCTGTCCGTCCGTCCGTCCGTCCATCCATCTATATATACATCTATCTATCTATCCGTTCGTCCATCCGTCTATCTATCCATCCATCAATTTATCTATCTGTCCGTCTATCTGTCGTTCTATCTATCTATCTGTCCGTCCGTCCATCCATCCATCTATATATACATCTATCTATAAAACCGACTTGTAACCGTTTTGTAAAACCGACAAAGAAATAAATTGTATAATATGATGGGGTTGTTAGACACACACGGATGTGTCTCTGACATAATAATAAAGTGCAGACGCTCACATTAGCGGTGAAGTGACTTGGCTCTCGTCATGAGTAACAGCTGGTGCGAGCGGAAGATGACGAACCACCGGGAAGGTGATGAAGAGCTCGAGTGACACGTGATAGTCCTTCATGTCTTTCATTTTAGACTTAGTCACAACACAAGTCTGACTCTCCTATATGTTATTACCGTCTAATATCAGCAGCCAGATGTCACCTCTGACCAGAGCGAGCGTCCCACACAGCAGATGTTACCTGGCGGGAGGAGGGGCTGAGTAATCTGATGAAGTCCAGTCATGGTGAGAGTGGAGAAGGAATGTCGAGGACTGAGGTGAGGCCAGACGGTGCGTTCAAGGTGAGACTGAGTCGTTCAAACAAGCTCATTTCAAGGACTTTTGCCAGTTTATATAATCCAAGCATCAAGATTTTTTCAAATGTTCGGTCAGTATTTTTTCAAGGCAACATCTTTGCATTATTACAGACTTCCTGTAATTTCCTGTCAGTATTATTTTGTCGTTAACATTTTCCTTTAATAAATTAATAAATCTTCTTGTTATGTTCTTTCAGTATTATTTCAACAGTAAATGTTTACATTGCAACAGACTCTTTGTTATATTTTACCAGTATTCTTTTGTGGTTTAGTGTTTCCTTTATAACAAATTGTTTGTCAGTTTTATTTAGATGGTAAATATTTACACTATAACAGAGTCTCTGTCATGTTTTGTCAGTATTATTTTGATCGTACATTTTTACACTATATCACACTTTATGTTATGTTTTTTAAATATTATTTTGATCGAAATGTTAAAATTCTAACATACTTTGTGTTATGTTTTTTCAATATTATTTTGATGGTAAATGTGTACATTATAACAGACTTTTATTTGTTCAGGCTTTTCCTTGAATTTCTCAAACTCCTGTGTTGTTCTCGGTGTTGTCTTGATCTTTGAAGTATGTACTGTTTTGAGTATTGTTTTGATTGTTAAAGCGCTTTGTGACCCTGGTCTCGAAAAGCGCTATATAAATAAATATTACTTACTTACTTACTTACTTTGTGTCTTGTTCTGTCAGTATAATTCTGTGGTTTAATGTTTATTTTATAACAAAGTTTGGATTATATTCTGTCAGTTTTATATTGTGGTTAAATGCTTTCTTTGTTACAATGTTTTGGTTCTTTTCTGTCAGTATTATTTTGGGGGGTGAATCTCTACATTATAGACTTTGTGTACTGATCTGTCAGTATCAGTATCATACATAAAAATGAGCACTTTTTTACACACAAAAAATGTTTTTTTTTGTGGTGGCAGTACATAATTATTTCTTAGTTAAATCTATACTTTGTGACAAAGTTTTGGTTAAATTTTGTCAGAATTGTTTTAGGGGTTTATTGTATATCATAACAGACTTTGTGTCTTATTCTGTTATTTTTATTTTAAGTCTTACATTTGACATAACAGGGGGGGAACATCTACATTTTAACATCCTTTTTCTGTGTATATTAAATCGTTATTATTTTAGGTCTACATTTTCCGTTTTTGATGAACTTTGAGACAACTTTGTCATGTCAACATTATTTCAGGGCTAAATTGTGTGAGCATGAGGATCTATGGTATGTTCAAGTGCAAGAAGAAAGTAGGTGCCGAGTCTGATATGATAACATTCATGACTTAACTGTTGCAGTCACAGTACCATGTATTCGCATCTATCCTGCTACACAACATCATACAACCTGTCGGCAGAAATATGCAGCGATAAATGTGTGACTGAATTGATGTTAAAGGACGGGAGCTGTCGTCAGTAAACGGTTTCGAGACAGCAGGAGGATCAACTTCACAATTTCTTGTGGGTAAACATCTCAATTAGAGTCACAGACCTTTAAATGGCGCCTGACAAGGTTGTCAGTCACCAGGAGAAGCAGGGAGGACTGAGTCACTCATGAAGGATGGAAGACTTTTTTTGACTATTTGACCCAAACTCAGATCAGATCGAAACGAATTATATTTGAATCATACAATAATAACTAGAAAAGCACTGAGGCAGTTCCACATGACTTTTTTAAATGACGAAAAGTGGATATATTTTGATGATTCAAGCGTTATTTGTTCTATAATTGCAAATTTTCTTTGATTCACTTGACGAAACACCACCAAAACTAACAAAGTATAATTTTTTGTACCACAATCAACGTTTCCTTTACAATTGACCCTGTTTTTAAGTTATTTGGCAAACTGACAATGTGATAAAAAGTCACAAAAACAAAATTGGATGTAATCATTTCTTTCCCGCCCAAGAAAATGTACTTGATCACGCCTGGGAAACATGAGGTGTAGGGGCCACATGTGGTCATCTCACAGTGTTTATGAGGCCCTAATAATGACTTGTACAATGTAATTGTATTTGTTTATGTATTATGAATTACTAGTTCAACTATGAACATAAAATAATGTTTTCATTTCTTCTCATTTGGCCCGTATTTCTTGTCCCTCAGAATGATGTTGAAAATATGTGTTATCACAGGGTCAAGGTGACCCAAAGCCCCGAAAACAAATGTGTTTGTGGTATCCCTATGCAGTGGAGGTCGTTGACCTTAACCCAGAGAAAACACAAGGGACACCACAAACACATTTGTTTTCGAGCCTTCGGGTCACCTTGACCCTGAGATAACACAAGGGTTAAGAAGAAAGGGCTTTTATTACATAATTATGTGTTTTGGCCATAGTTCTTGGAGTATTTATATTCATTTACAATGTATAAAAAATAGATATAAAATAACATGAGAATTTAATGATTAATAATAGTTATTTGTAAAGCGCCTTTCTAGACCAGGGTCAAGCCTTTTTTCTCACAATGTAAATGCATAATAACACTTATTGACAACCTTACGTACACTATTGTTGTCTCTCCACTATATATGATTGGTCTATTGTCTACTTTTTTTTATTTCCCAATATTATCACAGCTTTCTATCTTTATCTTCGGCTTTACAACCCCTCACAACAGTCACAGTACATAATGCAGCCCCACTGGAAATCTAATGAGAAATTTCCAACTTGGAAGCTCATGGGTTGTTTTTAATTAAACTTGAAATGTCTTCATAGTAATTCGTGTAATATTGAATATTCAATAATGTTCTTCGCTCAGGATTGACTCTTTCATCATCTGACACTAATGCTATTGAGTATCTCTGACGTCATCTCAACCTTTCTTCATCAGATCAGTCTGACATTTGCTTTTCATTATGATATTATTACCACTAAGCTTTAACAAGACTACATAAGACTTTGAATACAATGCAATATACAGTATATTGTATTTGCAAATCACATTGTCTTGCAAGTTTGTCATCTAAGGTTTTATTTTAGGTTTGAAAATCATCCATATTATTATAAAGCAATAATAATAAAAAGTAAAATGCTCTCTTTATTGTGGTGGTTCATAGAATAACGTAAATTCATTTAAATATTGATAAATATTAGAAACATCTCCCCAAAATACACAATTCTGATTAATCTCTAATTAGTTTAGGTAGAAATTCTCAATCTTCACAGAGATATTCCGTTAAGAAACTATCACGATTAGCATTAGCGATTAGCAGGATTAGCGATTAGCAGGATTAGCTAGTGCGATAAATAAACTTTTGGACAAGGAAAAAGGACAACAACAAAATAAAATTTGATAAAGTACATAACCTTGGTAAAAAACACTCAGCTCAACATACTACACAATAAACATGGAATAAAATAATTTATACAAATGTATTCAGACAAAGACACCTGACAAACATAACAAGAGCTTGTAGAATATTAAGTGGATGTAAACATTTTGGGAAAACAAGAGTTAGTTTTGTTGTTTGTCTTCATCAGATTTGGCGTCCGATGGAAGGTTCGAGGCAAGTGTTGTGTAATCCACAGCCTTGACCTGCATCTGAACTTCTCTGAATTGTTTCCAGATCTGGAGCCAGAATCCCGTACGGTATCTTCCTGTGATGTAAGCGGCGAGAGCCACGCTAAGAAGGTCAGCTGGCTGTGAAACACTGAAGGGATAAGCCTCTCTTTCATGCTGACCACTGAGATGTTGACCATGTGTAGGAGGATAGAAAGTATCTCCTGCGCGATACAAACTTTTTAAAAGCTCTCGTTTTGTACTAGTTAATGAAAAATATTTCCATTAAAAGTTTTTATTGTCAATTAAAGGCCGGTCAAAAACTCACTCCCTCTCATTTGAAATGTCGAGTCAAACCAGCAGCTCATTCACTCAATAATACATTTTATTTTTTATAATATGTACAAATGCACCTAAAAGTAAAGATGAGTTCACTGAGAGGGAGTGACAGGAAGAGAGAGCAGCGCCGGAAAGGGAGTTGAGAGTGAGATGAAGAGTGTTTATTGAGGTGGAAAGTGGGTCCAAAAGTGATCTTATTTAAGTAAGACAACTGGTTTCACAGTGTTGCTTTTTGTGTCTCATTAAAAACCCATGAAGGAAGAAATTTCATTTTTTGTTCAGTTTCAAGTCGTATCACAGCAGCTAAAAATACCTGCATATTGATTGTCGAATATCAGAGAAACCAAAAAGTGTAAGAATTAAATCTATATTTTTCTGTAAATATGTAAAATTGTACGTTTTTTTTTATAATATCTTTTTAAATGTATTACCATTTTACCATGTTATATAGGTCATTAATATCGTGTAATTGTGTTGTTGTTTTTTTAACTCACAACATTAACTGAAGATGTCAAAAATGTAATTTGGATTTGAAAAAGGTCCAAAAATATTTTTTTAAAACCAATTCTACAGTAAAAAAAAAACTTAAAAAAAAATAAAAACATGTAAACTCACAGTTGCATGATCAGGTAGAGATGGTCGGGACTCTCGTAGATGTCCTCGAGTGCCACGATGTTTTCATGCTTGATCCTGCGAAACAAAACACTTTCAATCCTGACATCATCCAATCAGAAAAGGTCGACGCTCCATATGTTGAAGAGAAGATCCTCATCCACTTCCTGTCACTGTCATGCACAGGACCTTCTCCAGCTGCCGTTAATTTCATCCGCTGGACGCTTGAGCTCGGCGTGTGTTCTTCATCTTAATAGCCGCAACCTTGTGGACGCTCCATTGATTTTCTGAGCGGGTGTGAGGGTCAATCATCTTTGGCTGTGTGTGCAGAGGCGATTCCCTCGACTGGCTTCTTCCCTCATAAGGCCGACACAATGACGTCTGATAAGACTAAAAATCTCACTCTCAATGCTGCTCTAGAGATGTGACTCACACATGCAAACAGCCTGAGAGTGGATAATATGCGTGTTTGAGCGCTTTATGACAGACGTGGAGTGAGAGAAAAACCTGTGAACCATTATCTCATAATAGTATAACCTGAATCATTTGTTTCTCTGTGGTCAACAGGAAAAATGTGCGACGCTAAAATGATTCCCCAATAATTAAAATGTTCCTCAACGTCGGGTCTATTTTTTATTGAACTAAACCATTCAATGATTTAAAAAAAAAATGGATAAAATTAAATGTTTGAAATGAATGTGCCAAAATATTATTTCAGATGTACTATAATAATGTGATCAAATTACAAATAAACTGGTTCATATCTCACTGATTCATCCTCACTGACACCGTCTAGTTGTCTTGGTAATTTTTAACTTGACTGTACAGTTTAGGTGGGAAAAAAAAAACCGAAACTCAATGTGGCGCCTGAGACTCAAACGGAACCACGAAAGTGCTCGTCAGTTGTGTAATAACCTCCTGCCCTCTGACTGAAGATCCAAGTGTGTGTGTGCAGCAGGTGTGTTGAAGATCGTGACCCGGGGCTGCTGGAGAAAGGATGAGAATCTCTGGTGCATGAAAAAGAGATGATGTACAATGTTGCCCATGGTAACCAGGATTTAGGATGTGTGTGTGTGTGTGTGTGTGTGTGTGTGTGTGTGTGTGTGTGTGTGTTTGTGTGTGTGTGTGTGTGTTCAGCACTCACTTCCTGAGAACGGCAATTTCGTTCTCGATGCTGGTCTCTTTCCCTTTCAGAGCTTTTTTTGGGATGCACTTCACCGCAAACATCCGTCCTGTCAGCTTCTCTTGGGCCAGGACCACCTCAGAAAAAGCCCCCCTGTGGTCACAAGTAGGAAGCAGCCGGAATCACATCAGGAGTCAGATGGTGAATACAGAATTATATTTTATATTTTCGATATATATAGAACAAACAGAAATTAATTTACAGCACAGAATATTATTATTTCTTATTAATAATGCCATGGCATAAGTTATTGTAGTTACATACAGGTTATTGTTTATTTTTGTATTATTAGTGTTTGTTAACAGTGTTAATAACACATACAAGCTCATGTAAGACTACCTTTGGCCCACACCCTGAACATGAATAATAACTTGTAGTACTTCAAGACAATAAAGTTCTCTCATCGCCACGTTGAAAATACCAACACACACCTAATCTCACACCACAGCGCGAGTGACAGACTCAGGTGCCGTTCCTACGGAAACGAAAGAGCCGTTTCATACAGAAATATGAACGTAAAAATGGTTTAAGCTAGCGCCGTGTTTAGCTGATGCTAGCGAGCACTTACTAGAAAAGCCATTTTTCTATTAGTTTTAATTCACAGTTAATTTATTTACTAATGGTTGATTTGAGCTTGAGTAGCTTTTTAGTTTTTGTCATCCATGAAGCTCTTAACATTCCTGTGATTGATTCTAATCTGAACGATTCCACAAGATGCATGCATGACACCAAAACAAAGAGAAGTATAGAGTCCACCCCGAAGAAAGACAAACACACACCAACCCCAACATGAAAAAAACACACAAAAACACACTTAGACACAGCACAGCATCATCAGAAACACACAAATATCCACCAACACACATACACCACTCAAACACATACAAAAACACACACAAAACAGATACACATGTGCACAAACCCCAACCAAAATACACACCGAAGAACACAACGCCAGCCTCGACATACTATCTCTGCACAGACAACGGTACAACCCCAGATACAGGAACACACATGCCCAACACCCCAACACAGAAACACTAACACACATATAACCATGAACACAGAAAGATAAGCACAAACCACCCCAACATGACACACCACAGAAACAAAAATGCACAAGATCTAAACATAACGCAATGCATAACATACATGCACACTACCACAGCACAAAGACATACATGCAAACCACCCCAACACTTAGACATACATGCAAACCACCCCAACACATAGACAGACCAGAAAACCACCCCAAAGCATAGACATACATGCAAACCACCCGAACACTTAGACATAAAGGCAAATCACCCCAACACCTAGACAGACAAGCAAACCACCCCAAAACTTAGACATACGTGCAAACCACCCCAACGCTTAGACATACATGCAAACAACCCCAACACTTAGACATACATGCAAACCACCCCAACACATAGACAGACAAGCAAACAAACCCAAAGCTTAGACATACATGCAAACCACCCCAACACATAGACAGATAAGCAAACCACCCCAACACATAGACATACATGCAAACCACCAAAACACATAGACATACATGCAAACAACCCCAACACATAGACATACATGCAAACCACCAAAACACATAGACATACATGCAAACCACCCCAACACCTAGACAGACAAGCAAACCACCCCAAAGCTTAGACATACATGCAAACCACCCCGACGCTTAGACATACATGCAAACAACCCCAACACTTAGACATACACGCAAACCACCCCAACCCAAGAGATACATGCAAACCACCCCAACCCAAGAGATACATGCAAACCACCCCAACACTTACACATACATGCAAACCACCTCAACACAACGCACTTTTTTTTTCAAAGCCATATCAGATACATTAACCACAGGTTACTCAGATATAATGACTTCATGTTGTCTACTGGGAGAACCGTTTCCACTCTGATGGAGGAATAATAATCATAAAAACAGCAATCGCTTCCGTCGCTCAACTTGACACACATCCTTTGTCCATCAACTTGATTACGCAGCCGCCATCCATTCATTCTCACCTCTCCATTATTCAGCCTCATTCATCAGTTTGAGTGTTTTTTCGCACCTCATTCATGAGGCTGCTGTAACTCCCTCGCATCAATATGCTCGTGTGCTGCCGGCAGAAGGCGGTGAGACTCCAGCGAATCTGAGAAAACTCAACGCTGCTCCTCCTGCAGCACGGCGCCGCCAAAAGACTCGCCACGAGTCTCACCTTCATCTCTGCCTCCGTTTATCTAGGCTCCCGCTTGACATTTCATCACGCTGACGGTCTAAAGGCCGGACGGGTCAACACGCAATCACGGCGACACACTCGCGCAAGAAAATGTGAATCCCTGAAATACAGATTGACGCGGTGGCTGTGAAAAAAAGGGATAAGCAGCGGAAAAATAGCAGAACTCAGCAGCGCTGGTTTTACTCTGCGGCGTGGTGGGACTCGTGTCCATTAGCAGCAGAAATATAATGGCTTTTAACTGCTCGTACACGCAGGAGCAATGGCTGCCACGTTCAGACCGTTTAGAGATGATGGGAGAATCTGACTGTACAAGCTCCGACCTCTGCTTAAAGGCTGGACTTTCTGTGACAGGATGTGAGTCTGATGGCAATATTTTCATGTGAATGATTTGTGTGTTCCTTTCCAACAATCCATCAGTTTTACTCTTTCGAAGTCTTTAGATAATTCTCAATTTTCTTATCTTAAAAACTGGCATATTAAGTTAAGGTAGAACTTTATTGATCCCTCAGGAGGTCTCTTCGGGAAATTGTTTTATATACATATACATGCTTGTATGTCTATGTGTTGGGGTGGTTTGCATGTATGTCTAAATGTTGAAGTGGTTTGCATGTTTATCTATGTGTTGGGGTGGTTTGCTTGTACTGTATGTCTATGTGTTTGGGTGGTTTGCATGTATTTCTATGCGTTGGGGTAGTTTGCATGTATGTCTAAGTGTTGAAGTGGTTTGCATGTATATCTAAGTGTTGGGGTGGTTTGCATGAATGTCTATGTGTTGGGGTGGTTTGCTTGTACTGTATGTCTATGTGTTTGGGTAGTTTGCATGAATGTCTAAGTGTTGGGGTGGTTTGCATGAATGTCTAAGTGTTTGAGTGGTTTGCATGTATATCTAAGTGTTGGGGTGGTTTGCATGTATGTCTAAGTGTTGAAGTGGTTTGCATGAATGTCTAAGTGTTGGGGTGGTTTGCATGAATGTCTAAGTGTTGAAGTGGTTTGCATGAATGTCTAAGTGTTGAAGTGGTTTGCATGTATGTCTAAGTGTTGGGGTGGTTTGCATGAATGTCTAAGTGTTTGGGTGGTTTGCATGAATGTCTAAGTGTTGGGGTGGTTTGCATGCGTTTCTATGCGTCGGGCGTTAGTGTTTCTGTGCTGGGATGTTAGGCATGTGTGTTCCTGTATCTGGGGTTGTACCGTTGTCTGTGCAGTTATCTTGTTTATTTATAGGTCAAGACAAACCTTAAACAACTACACGATAAATGACTGGCCTTGAGTTGACACATGTGACAGATCCCAGCAGGGAAACCGACGAGGTCAGAGTAAAACTTAAAAAACGATATCTACGTTTCCCACCTTTATGAATAGTATTACAATTTTTTAAGAGCACTTATATACAATTAAATACTATATATTTGATTGAACTGTATGTTAAATAGATATTAATGAACTGAAACACCAGTCGGGAGCGAGAATGGAAATGACAGAAATGTTGACGGTAGCATTTCCACGCTGAACATAAAGCAAAGGCGAAGGTTCATCGTCTGCACTTTCATCCATGAAGACGCCACAGTGATGGAGGCAGAACATTAGCTCATGCTGCAGCCCATCCAGGGAGAAAGTCAGGGGAAGAGAAGCCAACACTCGAGTATGATTCTTCCCCAGCAGCCCAGATGTCATCCACTTGATATTTTTTCTTTAGACAGTAAATCATTTTATATGCAGCGCACACACGGATGTCGCTTCCAATAAGCCTATAGAGCGTCTCAAAATGAAGTTCACACTCAGGCCGCCGGGTATTTGCCGAAGTGGACGCCCGCCGCTGCTTTTCACCTGCAGGTAGAATGATTGCATTTCCTTTCCTTATAAACCTGTGTAATTACATCACCGCGGCGATATCAGTGTGACAAATGGAAATGGCTTTGGCAAACCTGCGAATATATGTGCGAGGGGAAAGTCTATTTCTCGCGCCTTCAATTCCACGACATGGAGGACGGAGATAGCGAGAGGCAAAAAATAGGCTAACGAGTCGACACGTTTGACGGGATGACTGGCGGCGCCCGTCGGTGCTTCTTCAAGTCGAGAATGATATTCAATAGTTGTCAGAATCTTTCCCCTTGGTCTTGGAAACGGACCTTATCTTCATGCTCATCTTTGAGGGTACAGAACCATTTCAGTTGTTACATTATAGGACGGCTGCCAAGTTTCAGAGGATGACGAGCGTGAGATATGAGTGTTATATAGATATGCTTTTATTGTCGATCTATGCGATTAAATAGACTGATCAGAGGCAGCCATTAACTTGGGATTCAATTGGAATAATTATTGATTTATAGCATCATAATCCTGCCATCTTTGACAATGACATATAAGCGCAATAGCTAAAATATTATGTTTTAACCAACAATACTTTGAATAAAATAAAGATTCAGTGATATTTTCTTGGACAGTAGTCCACATCCTCTATTAGAGCTCTACGACTATCTTTGACTATCTATGACTATCTACGAAAATCTATGACTATCTTTGACAATCTATGACAATCTTACGTAAGATTGTCGACTATCATTGACTTTCTACGACTATCATTGACTATCATTGACTATCTATGACTATCTATGACTATCTATGAATTTCTTTGACTTTAATTCATGGAAGATGTTAGTGTATTGCATCTCAAACTTTTAAATGACGTGAAACCTATTTACAAGGTAAAAAAAATAAAATAATTTGTTTTAAACAACCAAAAAGATTAATAAAAGTATGAATAATAACAAGGAATCATAAATGAATAACAAAAATGTGAGAATATAACCATGTCAATTAAGAATTAAACAGACGGATAAATAAATGTTTTGTTGAAGTTCATTTACTGGGAATAAGGGAATTTACTGTAAAGTTTAGCGAGAAAACTCCAGATTATGAGGCTCATGACTGAAACAACCTGAAAGCTTACGATGTTGTCGCTATTGTGTTAAAATGTTAAGTTACGATGACTCGACCACTCGCTGTTGTGTTATGAAAAGATAGATAGAGATGCCAAGACCTGCCTTACGTCGCCCCTGATTGGTTAATATCACATGGTGACTTCCACGATTGGCTCAAATTAAGTACAAAGTACCAAAGTTTATTATCGTGACAAAATAAACAAAGAGAATTGAATGGGTATAAGCTAAGCTATAATATGAGCTATAGAAATGTGTGGCGTGTGGTGTGAGAATGGCTCAAATTGTGTGACTGTCACACTCCTAGTGTGGCAGCTCTGATTATAAACGTTTAGATTATTTGAGACGGATATCAGTATCAGTATTCAGCAGGACAATAGCTGAGAAGTTCCAAGATTCCTGGTCCTTCTTTTCAATTCCAGGGTCAAAATAACTGGCTAAGAGGTGATATTCATAAACAATACTGTGCTTATAGAGCTAGTCATAAAAACATATTGTAGCGACGGTTCGGTTTTCACTGAAAAAAAGTGCCATGATTGGCTCCTCCCACGGCAAGATGGGAGAACATCCAAAAACATCCTGATGTCAAGAGTGAATTTCCCACGATAATCGACTTTGTATACCGTCGGTACCGCAATCTTAAATGCGTTTTCCAGTTTCTCTGATATTTGGTGGCTTTATGAAGACATTTCTGACTTGCATTGACAAACGTCTTAGATTGTTTTAGAACTGTTGAATGTTGATGTTTCCTTGTATTAAGATGTCGTCATGACTCAAACGTCATGAAAGCGTCTGAAATTCTTTCTTGAACTTCCGATGAGGAAGACATTTCAGAAGTTTTTCCATGTTAAGAAATCATTTTGTGAGAATGTATTACGGCTCCATATTGAACACAAGATACTTTGCTCGCACTTCACACATGAATTACCAACTGACTAGTCTTTTCCCAAAGTAAAAAAATGAAGAGCAATGGACAGTGCTCAAAAGATGAAGAAGAGAGTGCAGGCAACGAGGAATAGGGTGGAGACGACCGGGGTTTCGGGGTATCATTGAAAATACAAGAGAAGCTCTGTAGGACGGTCGTAGCCACTGCCATGATGGTGATAAAACCACTATGAGGTGCTGTAAGTCCTTTGGTTAACATCTTGACTACAGAGGACGCTGACTTGCTGTGGCACCACCTGATAGGAAATGAAAGCAGAGAAAAACATGGGGCCAAACGGTGAGAAAGGACAGTGACGAGGCAAAAAATGAAGTAGAAAAACAGCTTCTCAAAAGGGCACCAAGGCACTTAAGATGTCAGACAACGAAACCACGTTTGAGGATGACAACGGTACTGAAGGCTCGTTTTCCGTGAGGAAGCAAGTTCTCAAGGCCACATCAGAAGAACTCACGGCGAAGCTCTCCAGAGGAGTTATTGTTGGAGCCTAGCGTTCTATTTCCGTCAGGACAGAGAGCGTCTTTCGTCCGAGCACTCAGGGTTGAAAACGTACATTTATTAATGGTTACTATTTTGTTGTCGTCGTGTCAAAGTTACACGGTAGTTCTGCTGCGTCAGCACATTTCTCCACCTTTTCTTTATATAACACGCGTGTGTCAGACACGCCAGTTCATAGACCAGCAGTCAGATATCGTGACAAGAAAATGAATCAGTTTTCAAGTGTGTCCGGCGCCACCTAATTGTCCTTGTCCATATTGCAATTATCAAGCCTGTGTGTGTGAGTGTGTGTGTGTATGTGTGTGTGTGTGTGTGTGTGTGTGTGTGAGTCCATGCTCTACTTAACAACTAATTATGAAGTGGAGAAGACAGAACCATGGATGTCTAAATGTATTTGAACCACATGACCACGGCACTAGAGAAGACAATGCTCAAAATGGTGACTTTTTTTTTCAATTTCATCAAAGCAACAGTTCTAACATGAACTGTAAAGTCTGGTACAATTAAAAGACATTCAACCCACAGTTGTACTATGTAAAAACAATTTTAAATATAGATTTTATTTTATATTTTTATTTTTATTTTAAAGGGAAAAATAAACAAAATAACAAGGAGGTTTTCAGATATTTAAAAAAAATGGAATTTAAAGGCTAAACACAAGCATCAAATAAAAAACACATCCCCTCTTGGCACAGATGATACTATAATTGTAGTCTTAAAAGCTCAGTTTTCACCGAACTCTAGTTTTAAAATTGCTTTTCATGAGCGTCAACAATCAATGTCAAATAGATGATTTGTTTCGTCATTACCAAAACAATTAAAATATATATATTTTTTCACATTTTGTTATTAAATGTCATTAAAAATGGTGATTGATTTTGTTGTTTTCAGAATACAAAAATGAAAACGAGAGCTAATCGAGGTCACAAAGAGACCAAATAAGAGAATTTACAGAAAGTTGAATCAACCTCAAGTGGAGAGATTTCAACCTCTAACCACGTTTGTTGCAGGAATATAAAAAAAAAGCAAACAGAAATGATTGATACAATCACTCAACGGGGGTCTTAATCCACGAGGAGAGAAGATTTGAGTCACTATAGCAACAGGAGGTTGGAGTTCTGCAGCGAAAAGGCAACGAAGCATAAACACAAAACAGGTGAACACAATGAATATGCAAAGAAGTGAAAGAGTTTGGATTCTTCCTCCTCGTGCACCTCCCTTCCTTCTTTTTTTTTAGTGTGCTAAGGCTTTGTTTCAGTGCACGTAGGTTTAAATAGCACTGTTGCCACGGCAGCAATTAAGTGCCAATTATAGTCGGTATTCTCGCAGTGGCTCTGATGGCAGGAGATGAAGACGAAGGAGGGGAAGCGTTGAGAGAAAATGCCTGTGCTGTCTTTTGTGCAATTATGATGTATAATGTAGAAGAAAAAAAAAAGTTTCTGAGAAAAAAAAAAAAAAGTGATCGTTGGCGTCGAGTTATTCAGATCATTGTCCATATGGACGTGAGGGGTGGGTTCCAGAAACTCCCCGACAGATGGAGCGTGCATGTGGAGCTCAGAAGGACAGAATTAAACATTAACATAAACACATGAAGCGGAGGCAGCTCTGAGAATCATTGATGGAGTCGACCGAAGCTGTCCGGTTAATTGTGCCGACAAAGAGTTCGACGGAGACGAGACGAGGGTTGTATTCTTAAAGACGCCTGTGTCGACAATAGACGTGAGATGTTTCTTGAAGGAGTCAGTAGATCATCAAACACAGAGAAGAGATGAAGATCGTTCCAAAGCTTAGGAGCAACAGTCTGGAAGGATTTCTCTCCTCTGGTCCGGAAGTGTGTTCAGGAACCATCAGTAGATTCTGATCCACAGACCTCAGAGCCCGAGCTGGGGTGTAAGGCTGGATCAGATCACTGATGTAAGGAGGAGTCTGACCATGAATAGATCTGAAAGTAAGAACCAGAATTTTAAAGTTGATCCTGAAAGAAACTGGAAGCCAGTGAGTTTTAAGGATCTGAGAAATGTGAGTTCTTCTATTAGAGCGGGTCAGAATTCTTACTGAAGAGTTTTGTATTATCTGCAGACGAGACAGATCCTTCTTGTTAAGACACCACAATAAACCTTTACAATAGTCCAGACGAGAAGACACTAACACATGGATTATAAGCTCCAGATCATGTTGTGACAACATTTTCCTAAATTTAGAGATTTTCCTCAGTTGAAGGAAACAGTTTCTGGTCAGTTTTCTACAGTGTTGAACTAGAGACATGTCTTTATCAAATACAACACCCAGGTTTCTCAGGCTCAGTTTGACAGACTGACCTAAGTCACCCAAGTACTGACTCAACCCTGGAACCTTATCATCGGGAGCAATAACAAGAGTCTCATTTACATTTAGATACATAAAGGTCAGAGGATCAATAGCGGGGGTGTCAAACTCATTTTAGATCAGGGAGCACTTGGGGGAAATTTATACATATACATATATATATACATATATATATACATATATATATATATATATATATATATATATATATATATATATATATATATATATATATATTATATATATTTCAATATGGTTTCTTCCTTGAGGTCTTGTAAAGTTCAAATAGTGTTCACTAATTGTATATTATTTTAGTCATATTGTCAGTAAAAAAGATATTAGATACAGAACTCTTGTTGTGTGCGAGTGTGTGGCGGTGTCAATAAAACTGGTCATGTGACTTGAATAATTACTAGTGCATGCGAGAGCAAATAACTATCCTAAAGGGCCACAACATATACTGTTGTAGAGGGCCAAAATAAGAAGGGAGAAAGAAGAATAATCCCTAATATCATGGGAGAATGTAAAAAAAATCAATACATAAATGTAATAACCAGGGAAAAAACGAAACAAAATGTTAAAAACAAGGAAATAAACAATTGTTATAATGTTTTGATTTAATAATTATAAATTAATTGGATTATTTTTATTTGTACAAACATTTAAATTGAACAATTATTCAAATAAACCATAAAACAACCATGGAGAAAACATGATTAACTTATTAAAATTAATATTTATGTGCAATTTGAAGATGGATTTGAATCAATTTTATCAACACCCTACTATTCAAAGTTAGACAATATGATCTTGTGTTAAACTGTTTTTTATTATTTAGTGTTTGCATGAACAGCTTTAAGTAATTTAATTCAATATAATGATCATGAAGTCTACTCATGATTCGTCTCCTGATCACGAAAGCTATTTATTTAAAAATGAAAACACAAGCGTCACAACCGAGCAGCAGACGAGTCTTCATGGAAGCCTCTGGTCAGAAGGCATTGTCTTAATAAATGCATGTGTTGTGGTTGGTGCGTTTCCACTCGTACTCAGCAGGTCACTGAGGTATGGATTCACCATGGAAACAGCCCAGACCACCACAAGGACACCGGTAAACCGGTGGTTTTTAATTTATCGCCATGGCGATGGCTCCAATCGGGGGGCCGAGAGAGGGAATCACTTTGACACAGATGCTCATTTGTTTGTGACCAAACTTTGGACTCAAAAGTGTGTTAAAGCGGAAACACTGTCAGACTCCATCTGTCGGCATCATGTTGACTCGAACATGTGTGAACACCTGGTGTCATCACGTACAGTAACTTTATTATGTTTGCTCGTTTATAAACTTGTTTCGGTGATAAAGTGCAAAACATTTGAGGTAATAAGAGAAAGATCTGATAAATGTGAGTTTGTAGTGTAATCCTAAATGATTTGAAAGTGTATTCATGTATTCTAGCTCATTAACAACGATTGTGTTGAAGAAAGATTAATTTCAACGTTGACAGCAGACACTAACAACAACAACAACAACAACACTAAGAACATGCAGTGTTTGTTACACTGCGTTACTAATAATATCCAATTCACAACTTTCTGAAAGATGATCAGTTCACAGGCGTTCTTTGTGAACATGTCAAGAAACTAATTGAAAAAATTCACGATGTGAAAATACAATAGACCGAAAACACTTTTTTTTAAGGATCTGCCGTCTAAACTCTCGATTTTACAGCAGAAACTACAAAAACAGAAAGTACGACAGATTTTATGAATTTGAGTTGAGAAAATAACTATTGATTTAACTAAATGTTTTACCTAAATATTGCACAATCAATACAATCAATACACTGTTTCCAAGAACAATCAAATACATTCTAACAATTCCCAACCACAAGCTAACATTTTCAACTATAAATCTAAAAATTTCTAACTAAAAGCTAACATTTTAAACCGTAAATCTAACAATTTCCAACTACAAGCTAACATTTTCAACTATACATCTAACAATTTCCGACTACAATCTAACATTTTCAACTATAAAGCTAACGATTTCCAACTAGAAGCTAACATTATCAACAATACATCTAACAATTTCCAACCATAAATCTAACAATTTCCAACTACAATCTAACATTTTCGACTATACATCTAACAATTTCCAACTACAATCTAACATTTTCGACTATACATCTAACAATTTCCGACTACAATCTAACATTTTCAACTATAAAGCTAACGATTTCCAACTAGAAGCTAACATTATCAACAATACATCTAACAATTTCCAACCATAAATCTAACAATTTCCAACTACAATCTAACATTTTCGACTATACATCTAACAATTTCCAACTACAATCTAACATTTTCGACTATACATCTAACAATTTCCGACTACAATCTAACATTTTCAACTATAAAGCTAACGATTTCCAACTAGAAGCTAACATTATCAACAATACATCTAACAATTTCCAACCATAAATCTAACAATTTCCAACTACAATATAACATTTTCGACTATACATCTAACAATTTCCAACTACAATCTAACATTTTCAACTATAAAGCTAACGATTTCCAACTAGAAGCTAACATTATCAACAATACATCTAACAATTTCCAACCATAAATCTAACAATTTCCAACTACAATATAACATTTTCGACTATACATCTAACAATTTCCAACCATAAATCTAACAATTTCCAACTACAATCTAACATTTTCAACTATAAAGCTAACAATTTCCGACTACAATCGACAACCATTTAGTAATGTCAGGCACTCATTTATCTGTCAATGAAATACAGTAACGTTGACGTGACATTACACGTCCACACAACAGACGTCAACTGTCAATCCCGGCGGTAGGTTTGCTTAAGGACACTGGAATGTTGTCACGTCACTCTCATGCAACACTTCATGTCGGTAACTAGAAGGAAACAATTCAATAGAAAATAAATAAAACCACTGGTCGCTGACCTGCTGATGACTTGGACCAGGAGGGAGAAGATTGTTTTTATTTCAACGCTTCCATTGACTTCTATGTTGTACCAACTCTTTGATATGTATTTGAATGAAAAGTGTGAGGTTGAGAAGTACTTGATGTGCCTCGAACTCTAGCGTGGATTCCACTACAGTTGTTTTGTCCAAGATAAAAACTCAAATCTTAAATAAACTAAGATTGTCCTTTGTTGCTGTCGTAACATGTTTAAACATCAAAATATCCTTTAAAACACTTAAATAAAATAATCGAACGAAAATTTTCAACTATAAATCTAACAAATTCCGCCTTCAAGCTAGCATTTTCAAGTGTATATAAAAAAATTCCGACTACAATCTAACATTTTTAACTGTAAATCTAACAAATTCCGACTACAATTAAACATTTTCAGTTGCAAATCTAACCACTTCCATCTACAAAAATAATTTTCAACTGCAAATATCGACATTTAAAACTAGATCCATTACAGAGTCCAAAAAAAACATCATAAAAATAAATAAATAGCTTTAAATGAATGATTTTAAGAAGACACATATCATAACGTGTAAACGTAACAGCACTTAATTCATCCGTGTAATAATTAAAAAAACATACATTTCCTTTAAATATAAATAAATACATAGTGTCAGCACTGGAAATAATAATAAATAAATAATACAAATAAATAAATACATAGTGTCAGCACTGGAATAATAATAAATAAATAATAAAAATAAATACATAGTGTCAGCACTGGAAATGATAATAAATAAATAATAATAAATAAATAAATACATAGTGTCAGCACTGGAAATGATAATAAATAAATAATAAAAATAAATACATAGTGTCAGCACTGGAAATAATAATAAATAAATAATAAAAATAAATAAATACATAGTGTCAGCACTGGAAATGATAATAAATAAATAATAAAAAAAAATACATAGTGTCAGCACTGGAAATAATAATAAATAAACAATAAAAGTAAATACATAGTGTCAGCACTGGAAATAATAATAAATAAATAATAAAAGTAAATACATAGTGTCAGCACTGGAAATAATAATAAATAAATAATAAAAGTAAATACATAGTGTCAGCACTGGAAATAATAATAAATAAACAATAAAAGTAAATACATAGTGTCAGCACTGGAAATAATAATAAATAAATAATAAAAGTAAATACATAGTGTCAGCACTGGAAATACTAATAAATAAATAATAAAAGTAAATACATAGTGTCAGCACTGGAAATAATAATAAATAAATAATAAAAATAAATACATAGTGTCAGCACTGGAAATAATAATAAATAAACAATAAAAGTAAATACATAGTGTCAGCACTGGAAATAATAATAAATAAATAATAAAAGTAAATACATAGTGTCAGCACTGGAAATAATAATAAATAAATAATAAAAGTAAATACATAGTGTCAGCACTGGAAATACTAATAAATAAATAATAAAAGTAAATACATAGTGTCAGCACTGGTGCGAACACAAACAGCAGATGTGTTGCTCTGCTCACAACTGGAGAAACACCATGAAAGAAACAGATGCTGGTGAGTGTGACAACACTTCAAGCTGAATGTGTTCTTGCAGAAGTCATCCATGAATTGAAAAGTGTAAAAAACGCCGACAATGTTCTTGTATAAATCAATTGTAAAGACGTGGGAAACTCACACCTCCCTCTCTGTGTAAAGACTCACACCTGAAAAACACCCATGATAGCTTGATTCACTGAGCGTCACTTTCAATCTCTGCTCGTGCAGTGTATCAACAGAAGGTGTGTGTGTGTGTGTGTGTGTGTGTGTGTGTGTGTGTGTGTGTGTGTGTGTGTGTGTGTGTGTGTGTGTGCTAACAGATGGACGCCCAGGGTGTGTTGCAGAAAGCAGAAGTAAACGGCTCACCTAACACACCTGCAATGACGTTCTCTTCTGATTTTTATCATATATTCTTTCAAACATGTATCGTCTCGTCCTTCACAGTAAATGTTTTATACAAACATTCACTTTTTAAAACTGTAAATCTAACAATTTCCGAGAACAACCGAAAGATTTCAACTCTAAATTTAACAATTTCCATCTACAATCTAACATTTTTAACTATAAATCTAACAATTTCTGACAAAAACCAAACATTTTCAACCTTAAATCGAACAATTTCCATCTACAATCTAACATTTTAAACTGTAAATCTAACAATTTCCAAATATAATTAAATATTTTTACTATAAATCTAACAATTTCCATCTACAATCTAACATTTCCAACTGTAAATTTAACAATTTCCGACAACAACCAAATATTTTAAACTTAAAATCGAACAATTTCCGACTACAATCTAACATTTCCAACTGTAAATTTAAGAATTTCCGACAACAACCAAACATTTTCAACTTTAAATCTAACAATTTCCGACTACAATCTGACATTTTCAACTGTACATCTAAACATTTCCAAAAACATCAAACATTTTCAACTTTAAATCTAACAATTTCCTACTACAATCTGACATTTTCAACTGTACATCTAAACATTTCTAAAATGATCAAACATTTTCAAGTGTAAATCTACCCATTTCCGACAACAACCCAACATTTTCAACTGTAAATCCAACAGTTTTCAACTATATTTAACGATCCATCTGTAATCCAACACAAAAAAAACACACATCAAGTGGAACATAAACAGAACAGAGGTTAATACACTTTAAAAATGATTGAACGTTTGTGTTTAACCTTAACTTCTCTTCTGTTTAAACTCTGTGCGACAAACGTTTGTGACTAAAAACACTCAAAACCTCACAACCGACCACGAGTAAGTCTCCATCAAGTCGTGGCACTTCTGGACACAACAAGAGCCTCTGCTTTAACGGCGACAGATTCCACCAGGAAACGCTGGCAGGAGGTGAAAGTGAGTAATGGTTGCTCTCACGGCGGCTCGAGTGCTCGACGTGATGAAATAATTGACGGCGTGTCGTGAGAGCGAGCGTCGCATCAAGAGCTGCCGCACGAGGAGACACTTAAACAAATCACCGCCGCGCTTCCGAGGCCGACGGCGTTCCCCGGACTATAACTCCTGTGACGCCCGGCGTTGAGACAACATCGGGTCAATATTCATCGGCGAAGGAAAAAGGAAACGTTCCTGCTGGTTCTTCCGTTTCGCCGACTCATCGTTCTCGACGGTTGAGTTCGACATCAGTTCAAGGTCGGGTTCCCGGAGATAAGTCATCGCTGGATGGCGTCCGATGAAAACGAGTGTTTCGACGTATACGAGGCGTGATCTTTCTCGTGATGGAGTCGGAAGGACCTCGAGGTTGACTGACAGTTTTTTTTCGGCAGGTTGATTAAGGAGGACGAGGTCCTTGTACGGCGCTGGAACCAAATGAGTCGGCCATGTTGAATTTTTGTATCAATCATTTCTGTGGTAAATTGTTCATTCCTATGTAGTTTTTTTAATTATCTCAAGATTTTTTTATTACTCTGACATAATATTTCAAATACATTTTCTTTTATGGATGTCATGATTTTTTTCTTAGATGATTGTTTTCTGTACGTTTTATTATTATTTATCACCCACTCAACTTAAATGTCTTTTTTATTTAACACCAATTATTCTATGATTCGCTTAATTGTTTGTTCATTTTGTGTCAGTTTTGATTCATGAGTTATTATTTGTACTATTTTCAAAGAATTGGACTGTCTATACTTTTTTTCCACAGGGTTGATTTTGAACCGTTTTTAATTCAACTTTAACGTTTCTTATCTTAAGATTCCAATAACGACTATAATTAAAATAAATGCAAATGACAATTTTACATACGTCAATATGTTTATTTTAAATATATATATTAATGTCCTTATTGTGATCGTAATTGTTTTTCAGATGGTGGTATTTTTTGTAAATATTTCTGTCAATATTTAAAAAGAAAAACCATCTTGGGAATAAACAATGATTCATTTTTTTTTTTTTTTTTCTTTTCCAACACATTTTAATCCAATTACTCAGAATATTGAATGTAATGCCTATAGATTGTTTATACTTTGTATTGTGTTTCGGTGGCATTTGATCCATTTTTCATAATTACATTTTAATTCTTAAAATATTAAAAATGAATATTTTAATCATTGTATTTACTAACAAAATAATGACAGCCTTGTAATGCAACTGACATATTAAAATAGTCCTCATTTTACTAGCTGTAGGAAACTGGAACTATGATGAGATCGAGGGCTCAAAATTAACTTTTTTTCCATCCGAAAACTGTCAAATTCTACTTCCCGTATTTTCCGCACTATTAGGCTGATTATAAGGCGCACCTTCAATGAATGGCCTATTTTAGAAATGTTTTCATAAATATTTTGCACTGGATTATAAGGCGCATAGAATAAAATATACAGTCAAACATCTAAAAATCTAGCCAATAAACTTAAAGATAAGTTTTTCTACCTTCAACATCTCTGCATGAAACTTCCAACTTCAAGCTGGAAAATATTTGTATCTCCTCGTCTGACCTTTGACTCTGTTATTCACCAAAATCAATGTTATCTTCTCACTGTTATGTTCAGCAAATCACAGAGACATCTTTCAAACCTGCGACCAGGAGTGAGCTGGTTCCTGACAACATATTTATGTTTCCCTGTAGGTTTTTTGGTAATGAGGCGCTGAACATCTGGACATGGTTCATTTTGGGAGACCATGACAAATACGTGGATTTTTCAATCAGTAAAGAGATATAGAATACATTAACGCAGCAACATGGAGTCACCTCTGCAGACTCTA
This sequence comes from Callionymus lyra, assembly GCF_982586985.1. Classification (NCBI taxonomy): domain Eukaryota; kingdom Metazoa; phylum Chordata; class Actinopteri; order Syngnathiformes; family Callionymidae; genus Callionymus; species Callionymus lyra. The sequence continues at coordinate 18,301,798 of NC_141820.1, forward strand.
ACTACTAGCATCAGATGACTGGGAACAAGCCTGGACACAATGTTCCCTGTTGACTCCTAATGATGTTTTGAGAGGCCATTAACCTGCAGGAGGACGCGCCGCCAACTCCCGCTGACCCCCACCACCCTTTGGCCCGGAATAATCCGAAATGTGGTCACCCTGCCATCTGGAAACCACTCACTTCATCGTATCATGTCCCAGAAGGCCCTGGCCCTGTTTTTTTTTTCTCTGGGAACAACAGCTGTCGAGAATCTTCATCCTAAAAGCCATGAAACCAAATCCTCCATTGAGGACAAACAAAGTGCTTCATCTGCTTCTCTAACAATGCACCTCACGTCCGACTATCTATTGTCACGTAACCGTCACACAGAAGCGCTTCTCTTGAGCCGTTGGATTCTTGGCTTCGGACACTATTCAATCCAACAACCTGCAATGATCTCATTTAGGAAGAGATTGAGCTACGATTCTAAGAAGATTGTTCCGGTCTCACTCATAGATGTCAGATTCTCGAAAGTGGGTTCTTTTGTCGTCAGATTCTGAATCGCTTCATTTTTTCATTTTATCTTGAATTACCGTATTTTCCGCATTATAAGGCGCACTTAAAAGCCTTTAAATAAAAAAAAACAAAACGACAGTACGCCTTATATATGAACATTAAATGGTGGGTGACTTGTTTACAAACACTTTCATGACTCTGCGCCGACTGAGCCGACACTCCGTGGGCGGGATTACGTCATTGCATCATCACGGGGTGGGATTAACGACGCACTTCACGTCATGGCGGACGTCTATGGAGTAAGATTACTGCCACCGTTTTGAGCGAGTGTGTCTTGGTTGTTTTATACTCAAAGCATTTTTTTGCGCAAAATCACTTTGTGAATCCGGTGCGCCTAATAGTGCGGAAAATACTGTATCTGGAACAAACCAAACGTTCATGTTGTAGCACTGACGAAAAAAGGGCTTCTGTGGTGGAGTATAAAAACATCTGCGTCTTTTCCATACCCAGAGGTGAATCGAGACTTATGTTAATTAATGTTAATGTTAGATTGGCTAAAGCATTTAAGTGATTCCTTCATTAATGAAAAATATGTGGTTACCATATATATTTAATGGAATTTATCTGTTGTTTGTTGTTTCTCTGTAAGGAAACAGCTTTGAGTGGAAATATAGATGATAAACTGGGGTCATTTGGTGAAATAAAACTACAGGTTCATATCTAAAAAACAATCATATTAATATCATTAATACAATATCTTATTTTTACTTCCACAGAGCACAACTTAGTATGTTATTAAATACACAGCTTGATATCCGTTATATAATGTTGTTATAACACCCGCCACCAGAGAATAAAGTAATGTTACATTTTACAGTGCAACTACCTTTGTTTAATACGAATAAACACAATTTATTTTTAAGCTCAAAGAGCACAACTTGATGAATATTATTGAACCAAAAACAGTATTTTTAATAGCTTTATCTGTCAAACATGCCATGAATCTTAGAAAAGTGCCTATTTGTCCACTTCACAAACTATACACCTTGCATTAGAAAAAAATAAAAAATAAGAAATGATGAAGTACTTACACTTAAATTAGTTATTCTGGATTCAAACACTCACTTTACTTGCTAACATGACTCGAACTAAACTAAAATAATAAAGGGAAGAAATGTTTGAATAAAAGTATTTTGAAGTATAAACAAAAGGTCGCCACAAGGTCTTACGACAAATAGTCTCCACCTCCACGGTACTCTTTGTATAAACAAAGCTTGTGTGATTACAGCTGGTTGGAGGAGGAGTGAAGACCTTTATTACGTCATATCAGGCCCCGCTCTCGTAACCTCTCGTTCGCTGAGATTTCAGACGGTGGACAACTTTATAAAGTAACATCTGCAAAACACGGTCATGATGATACACTTACTGCATCTTGGAGAGGAAGATATTTAAAAGACATGCGAGTAGCTCTGCCTTCTGTTGGCTTGATCGCTCAAATTTGCACACAGCGTCTTAAAATAGCACAAAAGTGGAAGACGTTTGATGGTTCAACTCCTTTATCGCGCTAAAATTAGACTCATATTAATAACTGGCATGAAAGAAGTCAGGTTGAAAACAGTGCCAGCAGCAGAGAAGTAGAACATCAATTAAGGGCAGCGTGTCCTGAATGGCACAATCCCACAATGCACCACTGCCAAGACAATGCACGAGACGGCGACTTCAAAAACGTCTGTGACCCGAGCTCGCTCTTTTTCTGTCCGGCAGCAGCAGAAACGAGACACTTGTTTGTGATTTCCTCGTGTGATCTTCGCCACGAAGGTGAGACACGCACCAGACGGCACACTCCTGTCGCCGGTGAATTATTGAGGAGCGAGCGACACGGAACACAAGCGGCGTCCACATCAGGGGAGCGTAACAAGACGCCGGTGGCCTGCGAGCACACGGCAGCGCCGGCTGATACAAGCAGATTAATGTGGTGCTAAGAGAGCGTTGGAGCCGGGCGACCCGAGGTGTGTTGACAAACCTGAAGATTCTCGCATTGAGCTTCGCAGGGTAGTGACCCGGAGATGTCCGAACAAATACAGTAGGAGTGGAAGATTATTGGATCACTGCGGAAACAGATTAAACTTCCTTAGACAGAAATCCTGTTGATGTTTACTGTTGATGTGTCTGTGTGTGTGTGTGTGTGTGTGTGTGTGTGTGTGTGTGTGTGTGTGTGTGTGTGTGTGTGTGTCTGATCTTAAAGGGCAACTAATGTGAAAGTCAACTCTCCTGAGTCACATTTTTCAAATGTCTTCCTCTCCAAGATGCAGTAAGTCTCTCATCATGACCATGTTTTGAACTTATTACTTTTTAAAGTTCTCCCCCGTACAAAATCTCGGCGAACGAGAGGTTACGAGAGCGGAGTCCATCATGGCGTAATAATGGACTCTGCTCCTTCTCCAGCCAGCTGTAATTACACCCCTCTTTGTTTACACAACAACTCCCTTGGAGGTGGAGATTTTCAGGATTAACGGAGGAGTTTTGTACAAACAGACACATACTGATAGAGTCCAACATCTATTTAAGACACACTTAAATCAACACATTAGTTACCCTAATGTCTTAAACTGTAGACTGTAAAATGTTTTGAAAATTAGCAAGTAGACATCACAGTGAAGGTTTTAGTAAGTAAGTAATTTAGATTTGTAGCGCTTTTCCAGACCAGGGTCACAAAGCGCTCAAACAATCAAAACAATACACAATAAAATATTAACTTAAAAGGGCATCACAAGCAGGAAGAAGGGACCCCATGAAAATTAAAATACTGTATGTCTAATTTTAATGAAAGTTAAACACAAAGTATTAGATCCTAAGTAAGGGAGATATCATTAAAATGCAGCCTATTTCGCCAATTGTAATACGTAGCAAATGGGTTATTGTGATTATATTATTATTACATATAGTTATCTATTCCTCTGTGTCAATTACAAGAAAGAAGCCAATCTTTTTAAGAACTCAATGAATCGCCTTTAAGGTTCATTTTGACAAAGAAACAACAAGTATTCCGTCAAAGACAGAAGCACTGATGGCTTCTTGCTTACAATAAGTTGCCACCAGAGCCAAATATTGTTCTATTATTTTCTAAATTAACTATCGACATTGACACCTCGAAACCAAATGCTCCCAAGTTCAAACTTATGTTACTCCCGGGAACATAAACACCAGAAATGACGACATACATTGAACGCACCAATGGTGTTAATGATCGTTTTCGTTTTTGCAGTGTCTTGCAAATGAAAATAACTTGTTGCTACAGTGTTGAATGCATCGCAACTATCAAAATGTTTCCGATATTGATCTCAGCCCGACTCTGCAGGTGTTCTGTGCTCTACTTCCTCGAATGCGCTGAGCCTAACCAGCCTTAGGCCTTCTAGGGAAGGCTTTAAATCTGAGATCCTAAGATCCTCTGTTTACAGAACTCAATTATTTCCTGCGGAGTTTCTTGGAACAAAATCTTGGGGAGTGTCGGCGGGTTAAGCTAGGCATCATGTTTCAGTTCCAATCGAACATGATGTCATAATCTATTGATCCGTCCCCACCACACTAGTCAAGCTGAATCCACCACTTCTGTCTCACCTCTCCGTTTAAATCCCTGTCAGCGCTCGCTCTGAGCCAGGAGAGAAACCGTATTAATGGCGACCCGGACACTTCCAGATCAGGATTACCGGGGCTTGGATTAGAAAAAAAACTTCCGTCGTGGGCAGAGAGCCGACCGGCTTTCTTGGTGGTGAGGATTTTGCAGAGGAAGTGGAAGTCATTCAAGCCTGAGTGGTTCAAAGTGTCGCTGCCAAATATTAACCGGAGTTGCTGATTTGTTTCTTTGCAAAGTGCCGCATCGGCACAAAGTGGTGTTTTGCGGGATGGGATGGAAGCAGGAAGGAGATTAAAATCGACTGGATTCGACCCTATTTGTCCTCGTATGGATCCCAAGTCGTCGTGCCACACCGCAAAACAAACTTGTGTCTGCTTCGTTTCCTGCTCTGACGTCATAAAAGCAGTGACAGCTATGAATGGAAAGTGATGCTGTGCTACCTGAACTGACCAGATCGCTGCTCTACTCCAAGGATCTAATGGATGATCTACCAGCACATTCTTAAAAATGACATTTCACATCAAAGCATTTCGAAGCCATTCAAAAAAATCCATTACCATGATTTAAGACACACACCACAAATACACAAAAAGACACAAGCATGACAGCTTCAACTCTGAATGACATTCGGATTTAATTCTTAAACTTGCAGAACGGTGAAGTTTTCTCTGAATGTTCAAAGAATGATACGACACAAGGACGGTAACAGGAAGTGACATAGTCTTGGTCACATGAGTTAACTCTCTCGTTCTGAAGGGGGAATTAAATGCATGTTTTTCTCGTAAAGTCGTTCATACGACTTCCTTTTTCATGAAAATAAGACTCTCAGTTTTGAGTAGAACACGGATAAAATATTAATCCCATACTTTGAAGTTCAGTTGCTGAGAGATCAAAGTCATTTTTAAAGAATCCCTTTAATCTTCGGGTCAGTATCTAAAGCTTTTCAACCCGTTTTTCTGCATTTTATTTTCTGGCTGTAGAATACTTCAAATGTGCTGCTGTGAGGGATCTTACGCAAAATTGGTAGAAGTATAACTTTTAGTAAATTATTGGTTATTAACTTTAATTATTAGAAATATTTATCACAATTTCTATCATTCAGTCTTTATGTCAGTTAACAAGTAAGTAAGTAAGTAAGTAATTTTTATTTGTATAGCGCTTTTCCAGACCAGGGTCACAAAGTGTTAAACAATCAAAACAATATTCAATAAAGTATATACTTTAAAGATCAAGATAAAACTGATAACACAACAGGAGTTCCAGAAAATCAAGGAAAAGCCTGAACAAATAAAAACGTTCTATATATCCAAGTGTTTTCAGCCGCTGTGGAAGGACTTACAGTTAATGACATGAACCTAAACTAATTTTAATTTATTTGTGGTTTGGACTGAGACTCAAATAACAGTCCGAATAATCTTCTTACTTAGATAAAAGCAAGTAAGTAAGTAATCTATATTTGTAAAACACCTTTCACAGACCAGGGTCACAAACGCTTAAACAACAGAACAATACACAGTTAAAAATACATACAAATTAAAACAAAGAGTCATATTTGTAACTCACTTTCTAACCAGGTAAAAACTCACTCCCTCTCAGTGAACACATCAGAGCAGCTTCAGGTCATTATAATATTGAGTTTTTCTCGAGAGAGTTACGGTAATTTTCCTGCTGCTGGCCACATGAGCGTCACTAACAGGTTTACCACACATAAAAACAAATGGGAGAATAATCCCTCAGTTTTTCCTTCGCTAATCCAAGGTCAGTGACTACAGCAGCTGGTGAAGAGTGAAGGTCCAAAGGTTCCTTTCAGATGAAGCCTCCTCCAGCTCCACAACAATCCAGAGACTAGTCTCTCTCTCCTGGGTCTCCTGACAATGGAGTGTAAGGAGGCATCTTGACGAGAAACAACATCCACTTCAACTCCATTCACAAGATCCTTCTTCGTGTCACGAACCGAAGCTTGTGACCGGAGCAGGTGTCGGTGGGAAAAGCAACAGTGATCTCACAGCTCCAGCTCAATCCTCCCCTCACTCGTGAACAAGACCCGTACACACCCCTGAACCCTCATTATTATTTCACAACATGGTTTCACGCGACACGTTCTTTTCATCAAACACAGCAGAGCATAACTGATGGTAGTGAACTGATGGTATTTTGTTTCGCAAAGTCTGTTTTTTAAATAAAGTTGTTTAAATTCTGCTTTTTTAAAATAAACATCTGCAACAATGGAGAGGCTTTAAGATCTCTGGAGAATATCTTGAAAAATAAAAATATACAAAAGATACTTTTAAGATAAGAAACAACAATATCTCCATATTCACAACAAAAAAAACGTGATGAAATATATCTTTGACAAGTAAACGATCTGTAGATGTTTCAAAATAGTGTTTGCTCTCAAGAGTCAAGAGGACTAAATAATGTGTTTTTTGTTTAAATGCAATATTTATTTTAAAATTAGATCTATGCCATGTTTTTTTTTATTTAAAATGTCATTTTAATAATATATATATATATATATATATATATATATATATATATATATATATATTATTTTTTTTACATGATGCAAAACATGAAGACATTAATTAAGACATTCAAGAAAATAAATAAATAAAAATAAATAACCAAAACAAAATTAAATAATCAACTTATAAACAGAATATAAACAAAAAACAAAGTTGATGCACCGGTAGTGCAAGCAGAGATGAGAGTGATGATAAATACATAATATACATTCTATATATATATATATATATATATATATATATATATATATATATATATATATATATATATATATATATATATATATATATATATATATATACATTTCTAGGTGAACCTCGTTTGTATTTTATGAGTACTTAAGATACAAAATTGCAACAATAAACAAGGAAAAAAATACTATATATATATATATATATATATATATATATATATATATATATATATATATAATATATTTGAAAACAACCCTCTTATTTCCCCATTGTATTCCTAAAGTGTGGCGTAAGAATGAATACAATTATTTTTTGTTATATTATAAGGAAAATTAAAGTAAATTTTAATACTGATGAATTATTTACTAACGAAATATCTTTGACAAATAAAGTAGTTTATCTGGTATTTTAAGTGACTCGAGATGTGATGGCGATAGAAACGCGGAGGGAAAAGTTGTTTGGCACTCACGTCCCGAGCACCTCCTTCAGGTGGAAGATCTTCTTGATGTCGTCCACCTGCTTCTTCCACGTCTGTCCGCGACCCGCGTCTCCGTTCTCGCGAGCCATGGCTGCTGCTTCACCGGCGCGAGACGAGGAGTGACGCGGAGGGACAGCGACCGCTTCACCGGCGGAGGACGCGGAGGGACTCCGTTGCTGAGGAGGAGGAGGAAAGTAGAGGAGGTGCGAGATCCACTGAGCTCAGGACCATGTGAGCCCTCCTGCAGGCTCGCTGCTCCTCTCCTCCTCCCTCTCCTCCCCCTCTTCCCTCCCTCTCTCTCTCCCTCGTCCTCGGCCCGGCGAACAGGAAATCCGTCAAGTTGACGCTGACAGAAAGACGCTTCCGCTGGAGGGCTTTATATTCATTACTGAGAAAATAGTGCTATTGTAGCTTCGCATTAAAACAAAAAAAAAAAATCAGAAAAATATAATTTAAAGACTCAAAATATTTCGAAATATTTTCCAATTTCTATTATAATAATTTAGATAATTATTATTATATAGAAGTTATTGTGTTTTTTTTGTAAGCTGTTAAATTGATCCTTTATTGAGACCAAATAGATGTTTATTCTGTTGATGATGATGAAGAATATTTGAGGTGTGCGTCTGTAATCCTGTAAATGGAATATGAATAGGTAAAGATTATTCTTATAAGTATTAAATGTACAGTATATTTCATATATTTCTTTTACTAAAATAGGAAGATATATTGTGTTTGTAATGCAATTTAATGAACCCCAGTGCGGTCCAGATGATCGACCTCCATGACTCCATGAATATATATGCGTTGATGGAGGTCGTTCATCTTGACCCAGAGACAACACGAGGGACATGGATTATTCATTTAGATTCTTTTCTTTTGTCCACAGCGACGTGCAATTACTAAAATATATTGAAGCATCCGAATGTATTTTGTTCGCAGTCTTAGTTTTTAAATATATAAGTTTTTAAATTCTGCTTTTTTAAAATAAACATCTGCAACGATAGAGATGCTTTAAGAACTCTCGAGAATATCTTGGAAAAATAAAAATGTACAAAAGATACTTTTAAGATAAGAAACAACACATGTCCATATTTAAAACAGAGACACAACATTAATATCAAAAACAGTCCCAGATAAATGTCATTGTTTTAAGGAAAAGATAAAGAAATGAGAAACTAAGTTAAAAACAAAAATGCGTTTTAGATGCAATTGGGTTAAATAATGACCGACTTGATCCGATCATACTATTGTTATAAATACATGTAACAGGAAATATGTGTAGGAAATTACATACAAAAAAACATGGATGAATCATGTTGAATTCCACAAAAAAAGAAGGTGACAAAGTCACATTATATATAATTATTGAATTAAAAAAAACTGACACTGAAATACGCGAACAAATGTATTCTAAATTGTATGTGTAACGTTAAAATTAGGGAAACAAACTTCTTTTAAAAGAAGAGATTTGTCTAAATAAACCATCTGCAGAAAGATATGCGTGGGTATTTTATTTTGAAGGTGAATCCAGTCATATCCTTTCTAAACGCTTTCGTCTCTCTCAACTTGATTGCCACCAATTGAGATCTTTCAAAAAGCTTTAATTGATAAGATAATTTCTTCTTAAACTGTTTTTTTTCCCACGTCTCTTTCTCTAGTAAATATTTTTATTCAGTTTAGCGCACCTGGGCTCTTATTGTGAAACTGTCTTGACGCGTCTGCTAAAATCGCATTGCGCCAGATCACAGTGATGAATTTAGAGCCCCCCCGCCCCCCCCCCCCCCACCCCCCCCTCGTGGATGACAAGACACCCCTCTGACGTCATGACATCGGCCTGACAAAGTTCCAGTTTGAAACTCGGCCATGATGATGTCATGGACGGCTGCAGATCCGCGACGTGACGTCACCTCCTCCTGGGGGGGGCGCGACCGCAGAGGAGGCCCGGGCCCGGGGCCCTTAGGACGGGTGTCAGAGGAGGATGCAGGTGAGGCTGCTCATGAGTATTCTGGCTGCGAACTACTGCAGCTCTTCCTCGGCGAGGAAAACTCCTCCCCCCTTCCTCCCCTCTTCCTCCCCCCTTCCTCCCTCCTTCATCCCCCCTTCCTCCCCACGAGGAGGGTCTGATGAGTCAGCAGACTGGACCTGCAGAGGACACAAGGTGGACCTCAAGGAAGATCCTTGTCCCGTCCACGCAGAGAAATACTCTTAAAAAAACAAAAACAATAATATACATGTAGGAAGACATACTGTATGTTAGCTAAAGAAATTGATCCATTTACTCAGTAAAATACAATTTATATTCATTAAAACATCAGAAAAAAAATAAAATAATAATAATAATTTATGATGAACTCCCATAATCACAACTATAGCCTTTTTCCACTGTCACTGCTGTAATGCATAATTCAATGTATTTATTGTATCCACTGTAATGTGAAGGACATTTGAAATGGATACTTGCTAGCTTAGCTCAGTGTCTAACAGTGTTGCATCACAGTAACACTTTATATGTTTGTTTTGAAGGTTCAAATGTGAATTCTGGAAATCAACAATGATGTAAGAAGAACATATACATATATATATTTATTGCCAATTTAGTCGTTTTTATGACAGTAATAAATGTATATGTCAGAGTACAGATTGGAATCCTACTAGTACAGATTGGAATTCCAATTTGTACTAGTACAGGAATTCTACCAGGACAATCTCCAATAATAATAATAATAGGATAAATTCAGATTACATTAAAATGTTTTAGGAAAATAGAATAATTTCACACCTAAAATTTCAGCATAGTCAAGCCTACATTCACCATTACTTTTCCAGGTGAATTACTTCATGTTTTCGATATCTGATAACCCTTCTGTCAATACAATGGTAACCATGGAGACAGGCGTCTGGTCCAGGTCATAGACCTTATTTATTTTGGACCACTGTGGATTGTCCCCTGATAATTTGGAATCAAAATTTGTCAAAGGACAATTCGCAATTAAAATACCGTCAATCACAATCTGTCCTTAGGATAAACTCAAATCTATTTCCAATCTGTACTAGTACATATACATTTGATAGTTCAGATACACAATAATAAAAACATATACTTCACTCAATTACAGGTATTATTATGCTGATAAAGTCATACACACGTACAAGTTAATTTACCAGCATAAAAGTTAGTAGCAGCAGATGTTTAAGGGCTCCAAAGACTCATTTAAAGCTTAACTTGGATGTTTTTATTATTATTAAACGTTCTTTTAGATGATATCATGTGTCTCTGTTATTTATGAGATACTTCATATCACGTCACTACGTCCATACAGCGATTTATTTTGATTTAAAAAAATGTAATTTAGAAAATGTAAAATGGCTCGATGTCCTGTTTTTCGATTGCTTATTTTGTGTCTTATTTCATGCTTTAATGCAATAAAAGATTCTGATCCGGGGCCTCAGGAGGAACACATTTGTATCTTCTTCAATTATTAATCAAGATGGTAAGTTTTGCTCCGTCTTCACCTCTAGTTTACCCCGATAAAAACTCTCAGCCTGATGTTCTGTGTTCGTAGCCCAGCTATCCACCAACTCAAGAGTCCAGCTAGAGAGTCAGCAAAAAAAGACTGTGTATAATTCACCATCAGTGAGGCAAATGTCACTCATATATCTGTTCATACATGTGGAATAAAAACAGCTTCATCTGGCATCAACTTCTCCCTGGAGGCTTCAACAAGTCTAATTAAAGATCAATTTTACTTCACTTTATTTGGCAAAAATAATGATATTCATATAAATTACCACAACGTGCATTTGAAAGAATGGGTTAACACTGGTCCAAAAAAAATAAAATAATTGTAGGTGTTAGAAAATGTATGTCCAGGGGCTGCAAAGAGAGACCCCGCCCCTTAAATAAACCCCTCAAATATGTCCAATATAGATTAAACGTATACCATGTGTATTACATACAGAGTACGGGAGATTCAATTTGTTGTCGTTTTTCTGGTACAATGTATTTAATAGGGAGCTGGCAGGAATACTATCAGTTATATTTAACACTTCTGTTGTGTTTTGACGTAGGCATTAGATTAAGTTAAATAAACTTACCTTGACATTATATGATTTCAGAACCAGGGCAGGAATATGTGTGTAGGTTGTGTTGGATTGGACTAGCTCTCTGCCAGTAAAAGATATCAACCAATGGGCTGCTTTCTCAGTCGTAAGGGCCGCCCACGGAGTAGGATCACAAAATATTTTTCGCCAACCATTGCAAATGTCGACACGTCGGCGGCCACGTTTGTTAACTTGCAGGAGCAGTCGGTTCTGCGCTTTACTGACGTCAACATTAATCAAACTGCAATGAAAACGAGTCATTTTGGGACAAGAAATCTGTTTAATAAGGGTCGACGTGAGCAGATGTTGTGATCGGTAACAACTCCAAACAGTCCATTATTTCATCTAACTGTCGTCGACCAGGGATTATTGTCCGACATGCATCACTCGCAGGCTTGACTCGGACAAACGCTTGAACCTAATGGTCTCTATTAATTAAGAAGAGCGACAAAGAAAAGAGACAGAAATGACCCGGCCCAGCAAGATCAGCCTGTGTTGTAATGAGAGCTGTTGCATAAAAAGCGATCAATTCCTAATGTGCTACTTTAGCGCACGGACCCGTCGATACACGACAAGAAGTTTAATGGTGTTTTTCTCCCCCTCCTTTAAGGATTGGCAGTCTAGAGCGATGCATGCTGGGAGAAGAGAGCGCCCAGGGCCGCTTGGAGGAATGAGCGTGTCAAAAGGAACTCGGGCTGAAGTGGCAACGACAAATGAAGGAGCGGGAGCCGTGCAAGTGAACCCTGCTGCCGGAGCTGGAACTATTAGAGCCGTAAATCCCGAGCCGATGCGTTTGTTTGCTTTGGATGATTTATCATTTTTAATCAAATCCTCCACCACCGCCGCCGCCGTCACATTAGACGAGAGCTGGAAATGAATCCTGGAGCGAAGCGTCCCAGTCCCGGTGCAGCCAATTTAGCACTCGACCAATTACAGGCCGCGCTCACTAATAACCGGCGGGTCTGACGGTGCGGGGATGACTTTGGTTTGGGTCTCCGGGTCACAGAGGGATGGTGTCGGCGCCGGGTTCCTCGTCTTCGTCCTCGGATTCCTCTTGTTGACTTTTGGTCTGCGAGTCGAACGTAAAGATTTGTAAAACATGTGTACAAATCAACACAAAACAACTGTTTTTATTGCACAACGTCCAAAGTTCCATCACTTTTTATTACATTTTCTCAAGGCGCACACACACACACCCCACACACACCCCACACACACACACACACACACACACACACACACACACACACACACACACACACACACACACACACACACACACACACACACACACACACACACACACACACACACACACACACACCTTAAGACGTTTTTATCAGTTTTATCTTGATCTTTAAAGTATATACTTTATTGAATATTGTTCTGATTGTTTAAGCGCTTTGTGACCCTGGTCTGGAAAAGCGCTACATAAATAAAAATGACTTACTTACTTACTTACTTAAACACACACACACACACAGATCTTCTATATAAAGACTTAATCCCAACCATTAGTCAACGTTAGGTTGAGTAGAAAATGAGTGAAGTTTGAATTTTGGGTGAAATAACTAGAAATTAAATGACTCCATTATATAATATAAGCTCATAAATGTTGTATTATTATCATTGTATATCCAGTCCTTTTTATCTCATTTATTAAGATTATATCCAGAATTCAAAGAATCCCAGCATCGGACGTCAGCCAGAACGAGAAGATTTCTCACCAGTTTGAGGAAGTCGATGAGTTTGAAGGCGTCCTCTCCCGTGGAAAGGTCCACGAAGTCCCGAGGTATCCTGTAGCTCAGGCAGGGACTGGGCTGCACGGTCACCTCGCTGGCGGTGCAACGGAACGCCGGGCCCTCCTGCACACGCACCACAGTCAGCCTCGAGGCCACCATGTCGAAAAGGTTTAAGTGCTTAAACAGATGATGCGAGTGTGTGTGTGTTGATGTGTGTGTGTGTGTGTGTGACCTGCTGCTGCCCGACTTCTCCTCCAGACGTCAGCTCGTCCCAGCTGAAGAGCAGCGAGTCGGTGACTTCCCCGAACGGGTTCAGGTCGATCAGCCACACTCTTCCCTGAACACACAAGTGACAAGTGACTGCTGTTGTTGTCGTCGTCGTCTGAACTCCTGCCGACTCTGGAGAAACCTGGTTACCTGACTGTCCCTGTAGACGTCAAACACAACTGTGAGAAGGAAAAAAAAAACAACACAATATTAGACAGAATGGTGGAATCAAATCTCTCATAAAAGTAAGTTAGTAAGTAAGTCATTTTTATTTGTATAGCGCTTTTCCAGACCAGGGTCACAAAGCGCTTAAACAATCAAAACAATACTCAATAAAGTATATACTGTACTTTAAAGGTCAAGAAAAAACTGATAACACAACAGGAGTTCTAGAAAATCAAGGAAAAGCCTGAACAAATCACAAAACAACCCATTTAACTTAACTTTAACAAGGGCGTGATGACCCAAAGATTAAGACCATATGTTAACCATTTATACTTGTGAAGAAAAATGTATGAAAAGTACTCACTATATATTAAAACCAGAAAATAAAATTCAATGGTCAATATAAATATGACTCGATGTAATCCTTATTATCACATTCCAATTTGAAAAGTAGATCTAGAAGTTATAAAAAGCAGAACTCTGACAATAACGTGGATTTTTATACACTTGAATAAAACCCATACAATTCTAATAAAGAAAAAAAACAAAGTTTTTAAATACATTGACCCTGTAATGTGCAATATACAGAAGACCGAAAAATAATGTTACGGTATATAGAAAGAATTTCACAAAAAGTGCAGACAATATGGGATGTCACGACAGCGACTGTGTATTAAAGAAAACTGCTATGGAAACCACCATATAAAAATTTAAACGAGAAAAATAAAGAAAAATATTATTTTAATATCAACAGTAGAACTCTGATATTATAATGATATTACAATATTAAAGTATGGTTTAAGAAATAAAACAATGTCACATATATATATATAATCTATAAATAACAAATATCGTGGACAGTTTAAATTAACCAAAACCATGTTGACTCTCAAATGAGGCCCCAAAGGGCTCAGTGACTCCAGACGTTTGACTTACAATCCTCGTCCAGGAAGCGATACTGGACGTGCCGGCTGAAGAAGTCCTGAACGGCCTGAACGATCTGCTGCTCCTGCTTCAGGACGTGCTGGTAGAACTGAGTGTAGTCTCTCTGGGAGATGGCTGGGGACACACAATCACAGCCGCTCTAATTGACTTCTATATTTAGCTCCACGAGTTGAGACCTCGCGTTACGACTTCTTTTGTGGAGGATCGCCTCGGCAGAACGACCGATAAGCTGGTCATTATCGAGTTTGGATTGGGCCGACTTGCCTTGAAGGAGCGTTTCTAATGGGAGCTCAACATCTTGCGGTTCAAAATGCAGCTCGTTCACAGCGCTTTGAAGAACACCTATCCCACCTTTATAAAGAAAAACTTGATTTTTCTTTATAAAGACATTTTCTGAGCAAGTACATTTGTGTGGTTCTGGTATAAACGTTTCTGTTTAAACTTGTTAGTTAGAGGGCAAAAAAAGTTCAAGCTTATCCCATCAAAAACATTAAAACAGAGGATTGTACCGATCAGTTTGTTTTCTCTGACGAAGCAGCGAAACTCTCCACCAGGAATCAGGTCACTCCACTTCCTCAGGACCAGCTGCGGCCAAAACAGACAGAAACAGTTTTAAACATCGTTCTCGTCACAGTCTAGTTTTTTCCAATCACAGTCGAGAATGAACGGAACACCTCATAATTGATGACTGGGTCGGGAGAGTCCTGGTCGCTGCACTGGAGGAACCTGGAGTTAAGAGAGAACACCATGTTCGGGTTCAGGTTCAGGTGTGGTCTTTTCAGCAGGTACAACAAACCAAGATCAGGGAAATTGATTCAAATATCTTTTATTTTTATTTTTTAAAGGTTTCTTAGAAATGTTAGTTATAAATGCTTTAACAGTGTAAAAACCACCAAAAAAAACAGACCTGACCATTTTAAAAAAAAAGAAAACTTTCAATACACTACTTATTTAAATGTGTATTAATAGCCCATTAGCCAGTTATCAATCATTATAGTAGTTTGAGCATGTTGCTGAGCACGACTATATATCAGGATGGGACAAAGTTCACTCCAAACACAATTACTTATTAATAACAGTTAATAAGGAAGACATTTGTCTATTATTAGTTCACAAATCTAAAGAAGTTTTGCTTACGTAAACACCTAGAATGTCTTCAGAACAATACAAGTTTGTCATTAGTTACCCTTTTAAAAACACTGCAATACTGAAAATTTCCCTTTCCCTTGATACTTTCCAGCTCCTCCCCAGCCTCACACACTAAACTACAGTCCAAGTCTGTTTCGCTCTGTCGGAACACAGCAAGAATAGTTACAGTGAATTAAAAGTGCAGGTCACATGATCCCAACTCTGTGTGGCTCGCACACACACACACTGAGCCTCTTCACGACTTGTGTCAGAGAAACTTACGGCTGTGTGAGGTCGTGAGTGATGAAGTCTGAACTCTTAAAAAGCAGAAAGATGTCGCTGAGACTGCAGCACTCCAGGGTGCTGTTGAGTGCAATCCAGTTGGCATCCTAGGTAGGAAACAAACACAGATGTCAATCCTCAATGCTTCACGCAGCAGCTGCACGACACACACTTTAATCAGCTAATGTTTAAGCACGGATCCACACAGGGCAAATAAAAAAAGTCGAAGCAGAAATAGACTCATCTTTGAAAATGAAGCAAGTATTGTTAGTTGTATTTAAGCTGATGGTTTGAAACTATATTCCTCTACACGACTGGCCTCTGTTTATCTGGATTTTATGGCTGTCGAGGTGTTAAGAAAATGTGAGTCAAGTGACTTCTTTGGTCCCTTTTGGAAGACGAGCTACATGTTTTAATATCAAGCAGTTGTTTTCACAATATTGTGCACAAATATTTACCTTCACAACATTGTAAAATGTTGAAATGAAAAGAACATCTGAGATTAATTATTTTTAAAATCAACTATATTTTACTCTTTATTATATTATTATCATTATTAATGCAATTCCCAGGAAAATGTGAAACAACACTGTCACACTGAATTTGTACAACATACCAAAAATAAGTCAACATAAACACAAACTGATCTAATCAGGTATATAAAGTATCAATAAACAATGATGTGTTACCCGCGGGGAACTCCAATTCAGTTTGGGAAAGACTCTTCCACCAAAAGCGTTTATGGCTTCCAGCACTTCAGAGTTGAACTCAGGAAACTCAGGAGCCTGATAAAAATAAACACTAGTGATGGTTAAATATGTTCTTGGTACAGAATACAGATAAAACATCAAGTCCTTACAGTAACCGTTGTAGTCTCGTCATCCGACCACTAGAGGGTAGAAGAGAAAAACGAAAACATATTTATTAGCAAATGTTGTCTCATTTATATAGTACATCACTCATTGACTGTACCATTATTTCTATGAATGGTTATTTTTCCGAAATATTAATGCTTCAAATATAGTTAAGATTATATAGCAATTGCATCCGGAAGCATTATATGTAAGTTAGTAAGTAAGTAATTCATATTTATATAGCGCTTTTCCAGACCAGGGTCACAAAGCGCTTAAACATTCAAAACAATACTCAATAAAATATATACTTTAAAGGTCAAGATAATACTGAGAACAACACAGGAGTTCCAGAAAATCAAGGAAAAGCCTGCACAAATAAATCTTAAGATGTTTCTTGAAGGAGTCATGTGGCTGTACTTCTCAGCATCACGCAGAATAGTAAGTAAGTATGTTAAATTTATACAGCACTACCTTACATCTATTATATCTGTGCACTGATGATGACTAGTTTTATAGTTTATTTTTGAGCATGATAATAGAATATTGTCCAAGTTATCTTTCGTGTAAAAAAACTTTGAAAAAACAGATATTTGAATGTGTTGGATGACAAATTATGTACATAACAACCAGGTAGGTTTTGATACGTCATCGTATCACATAGAGTAGATTCAACAGTTTAACACTATGTAGCAGATCTACACATATTGTAGAGAACTGTATCCATGTTTAACAATCGCCATACCTGGACGTCTTCCTCTGCATCTAGGCTGCTGTTGTGGGTTTGCTGTGTATTATGGTCACTACAAAATAAAACAGCAAAATCTTGATAAAAACATTTTCACTTGAACAGCATCAGAATTGAGAATATTCAACCATCATACACACACAGAGCATGTTTACAAAACAAAAGGGCATTTCCACACACACACCCCCTCATGAGGTGTTGTTTTTTTCTTGACAATAGTTACACACGTACCTTCCAGACACTACCAGGGTTCCATCGTCTTGCAAGTAGTCAATTACATTTTGAGGCAGTGGCAGAATAAGACTGGGAAGCACAAGAACGAGATGTGATGTGAAACGAATAAAACCGGCTGAACATGGATGCAACAAGAAATTCAAGTTCGATATGTAGTATCTACACATATGTGTAACAAACCTTTTAATTGTATGTTTCTTGAATATTGGGTACCAGACAGAAAACTGACAATTCACAACTTGCTCCTTCTTCATGCTGCAACATCCGGTTATGGAGAAGTGTCCGACGGTCAATATCTTCCGCACGCGTAAGTGAATTCAGTCAGTTTATAGGCTGAAATCAAAAATAAATAATTACGTAATTGATAAACTCGTTATCTTGTACAAAATAATGTTTATTAAAATTTACCGTACGTTTATTTTGGGATGAAGGGGGAAGATGTTTCGTGGTGCACAAGTACATCACAAACATTTTTACCCACGAGTCGTTTTGACAGAAACAAGTGTTCAATCTGTCATGTCGTGCCGGGGGTTTTCCTATTGTAATATGGAAAGATAAAAAAAGAAGAACAGATTAAAAAAACAAAATGATGAAACTAACTTTTCAGAATTAGTTTTCCATTAAAAGATTCCGTATTCTACTCTGCAAGAAATAATTAGAGAATAATAGGCTCAAATTGCCCGCCCACGGGGCGAGTAGATCGTCTATGCTGACAGAAGAACGCTAGGATATTTTATAAAGCGTTACATTTATAACCTAAACGTAATGTATGAATTCGAAATGGCTACTTTCCTTCTCTGACTAGTCATTAAATATAATTTATAATTTTTATTTATACCTTTATTTTCCTAAATCTTTTACTCAAAGAAAAAAAATATTGATGGAAAGTGTGATGCCAATTTAAATGTATTAACCGACCAATAAAATAGAGCATTTGATTTTTAAATGGAGGAATTATTTATTAAAAATATTTAACTAAGTCTGGAAATGAACCAATCTTTACCTGTCGAGTCTAAATCTGTACACATGATATCCGCGGAACGGAAAGGACGACAAAGCGCTGCAGGAGTGACACCTCCCTACTTCTCGATCTTTGGTTGCTGCTGAGTTACGGTTGGGCTTTCACGTGAGTCAAGTTTAGTTTTACGAATTTAAACCGTGATCCTGTGAGTTTGAAATAAAGTCATATGTATCATTAGAGGAGAAACACTCATCACTCTCTCATCCATACAAGACTGTGGTGTAGCCAGACAAAGGAGGAAACAATCGCGCACTAAAGCTAGTGGAACAGCTCAAAAGCTTCGTCGACATTAAATTATTAATAACTTCCATTTTCTTTTTTAAATCTAAGGTCTGAAAGCCAGAAAATGAACAATTCCCGGGAAAATAAAGAGAAAATCGAGCCACACAACCTGAAAGAAGAGGTATTGTGTTTGTGTGTATAAACTGTACACGATGGTTTGCATCATGTGTTTTGAATCTATGAACATATTTAATATATATTTCCTTCTTCTGATGTTTATGAACAAGGTGTTGGCAGCAGGGAAATGGGTGAAGCTGGAGAAAACCACATACATGGACCCTGCTGGAAACACCAGGTATTCTGGCTTAATGTTGATTTTTTTAATTCCTCTGGCACGACTCATTGTTGGTCCATTTGTTCCAGGTTCTGGGAGACGGCGAAGAGAACCACGAGGAAAACCGACACGGTAGCAGACGGTGAGTTGGACTGATTCCTTATGAAAAAGGTGGAACTTGAAGTCAACAAAGTGGTTCTGTGCAGGGGTGGGAATCATCGCGCTCCTCAAGCGGACTCTACATAAAGACTGTGTGGTGATGGTGAAGCAGTTCCGTCCACCCATGGGTTGCCACACTCTGGAGTTTCCCGCCGGTAATTTGACTCTATTGTATGGTTCGAGTACTACTTGATTTTTTAAAACATCACACTTGTGTACGATTCATGTGCCATACACACACACACACACTTCTTCACACAGTCGAGCAGGTCTGGTCGTGACGGTGAAGGGGCAAACTTTTATTGGTCAGTGTTCACATGAATAAATGCTTCAGGATCTATCTCTACTATTTGTTATTATGCTGGAGCAGTTTAAGGTACTGTATATTGTTCAACACTGCAGAAAACTGACCAGAAACTGTTTCCTTCAACTGAGAAAAAACTCTAAACTTAGGAAAATGTTGTCGGAACATGATCTGGAGCTTGTAATCCATGTGTTTGTTTCTTCTCGTCTGGACTATTGTAACAGTTTGTTTTCATGTCTAAACAAGAAGGATCTGTCTCGCCTGCAGTTGATACAAAACTCTGCAGCGAGAATTCTAACCCGCTCTAGTAGAAGAACTCACATTTCTCCGATCCGTAAAACTCTTCACTGGCTTCCAGTTTCTTTCAGGATCAACTTTAAAATTCTGGTTCTTACTTTCAGATCTATTCATGGTCAGACCTTACATCACTGATCTGATCCAGCCTTATACCTCTGAGGTCTGTGGATCAGAATCTACTGATGGTTCCTGAACACGGTTCAGGACCAGAGGAGAGAAATCCTTCCAGGCTGTTGCTCCTAAGCTTTGGAACGATCTTCCTCTCCCTCTGTGTTTGATGATCTACTGACTCCTTCAAGAAACATCTTAAGCTGTTCTATTTGTTCAGGCTTTTCCTTGATTTTTCTGGAACTCCTGTTGTGTTTTATCTTGATCTTTAAAATACAGTATATACTTTATTGAATATTGTTTTGATTGTTTAAGCGCTTTGTGACCCTGGTCTAGAAAAGCGCTCTACAAATAAAAATGACTTACTTACTTACTTACTTTACTACTCAATTGTTTTGTATTAGATTCTGACGTGATGAGCTGGAGATGTTTTGATTTTCTGACTAGTTTCCTCCCCTGTCATCCTTCATGTCTGAAAGGTTAAGTTGGCTGTATTTTTATGGCTCTCGCTTGTTTTCACAGGGTTGATCGATGACGGGGAGACGGCAGAGGTTGCCGCGTTGAGGGAGTTGAAGGAAGAAACCGGCTTCAAGGGGGAAGTAGTGGGAGTCACCCCAGGTATTGGCGATTCACATTCGTTGATTCTGTTTTTTTCCCCTCGTCTCTTCTCGTTATCCTCCTTTTATCTGTGCCGTCGATCCGTCGACTCTGACTAGACTGTGTGTTTGTTTGTCTGGTAACACAGTGACCTGCCTGGACCCTGGCCTGTCCAACTGCACCACACAGATCGTCATGGTGAATATCAATGGGGATGAAATGGAGAATATCAACCCAACTCAGCAACTGGGTGAGAAGAACCTTTACACCTTTTTTTTTTTCTTTACATTTCCTGAGCAATTTAGACCAAGTATTATCAATAAAACGATATTAGAGGCTAGTTATGAATATATGAAGACAGCAGTGGTCGAGATAAAGAAGGGAAAATATAAATAAATGTGTATTCTTTGGTAATGAGGACAATTCGATTTTTTTTTGCTACTAAGAATGGTAGCACAATTAAAATAACTTAAATTGATACTTAATTAAAAAAAATTTTTATCGTATAAACACATTTTTTATTTTAAAATTCTGTTTAAAATATGAAGATTAATTCAATTATTCTTATAATTATATTTTAAGAACAAGAATGAATCCCAAAAAGAAAAAAAGTTCTACTCTATAGTGTTAGTGTTGAACCGATAACTAGAAACTTGAGTTATCAGTTTGATAGTTGTACTCTGACACTCTGGGATGTAAACATAAATACAGTATCGCTACTGTCAAAGTATCCTGGGATCATCTGACCCAGACCGACATGATCGGCAACTTTCGATATGAATACAGTTAAAGTTAAACTTCCAAATTGGCAACGGCAGAAACGAAAGCCATCAGGCGTGCCGTAATAAATCATCGACGATACAAGATATGTTCATGGAACTAATGTCAGCAATATAAAAAATATGACCACGGGCTTCGTCATTATAAAGCGGCTTGAAAATAAGTGCCTTTTTTTTGGTCAAAAGGTTCCTGAAAACATACTATGTGTACTATTGTGGTTGTAATTTCCAATTATATTCAAGAAATGTCTGTTTTAAGCACTTAACATAACAAAAATTAATATTTTATTATTTTTCTTTTCTCTCCAGGTGATGGAGGTGAGTGTTTTCATCTAAAAAAAAATGAAATAAATATGACTTGGAAATAATGTCACGAGCCTCTATTTCTTTTCCCAGAGTTTGTGGAGGTCATGCTTTTACCTCTCGATGAGTTCCAGACCAAAATAGACGGTGAGACTTGGATGTAGGTGCAAAATATTTGGTGAAATTCATACTTTATCCCCCCCCCCCCCCCTACAGAGCTGCTGAAGAAAGAGAAAATCGTGGTGGACGCTAAGGTTTACATCTTTGCTATGGGCATGGTGCAGGCTTTCTTCAAACCCAGGGAGCTGCCTGTGCTCAAACAGTGATGGTCAGATGGCAGGAACCTTCTGAAGTGCTGCACTGTGGTCCTCAAACTAACTACTTTTAAACTTGCTATAGCGAATAATAATGATAACGATCGTGATGAAATGTCTGAGGAGGAATTCTGTGGCCTGTGTAGATGGCTTCAGGACGCTTTGTTCTTTGAGAAAAGAGCAGAATCAAATTTGCACGCATGATACAGGGTGTAGGACGCCTTGAAATGAGCTCATTTAGGTGCTGTATTTTGTTCTAATGAAATTAACCATTCACTCTCAAGTGACAGAAACATTCCTTCATTTTGCTAACTTTTACTAATGTAACTTCATTAAACTCTTCTTTTTTAATGTCTAATAATTCTGATCTTTGGAGCAACTAATTGAGAAAATCAGGACTTTTTAATTCTTGTAGGAAAGAACGTCCTGTTTGTAGGTGAATGTAAACAATCATGCCACTTGATATTCAATGTATTTTGGGTCGACGGTTCATGAAGATTTTGCCTAAATCTGTTACAAAGAAAACAATAAAAGTCATTCCAAAAATGTGGTTTGTTTTGTGTTTTGGAAACTCACTCAAAAGTGCAGTATCATAAAAAAAACGTATTGTGTAGAATTGTTTCTTTTGTTTTCCACATACCTTTACTTGACTTGGTATTATAGATTAAGAACTGATTATTTACAAACAATATGGAGATTAATTAAGACGCATGTAAATGTATATTGTTGAACTTATATATGCTTTGTTTAAGTTCTTTGTTAAGAAATGATTGTCTTATTTTTCCGTTAATTTCAAATACATTTTTGATTCGATCTTTTTTTCTTTTCTTTTTTTTTAAACAATTAAGCCCATTTTCTACGATTAATTGTTTTAAGTTAAGTTTTAGTTCCCATAATATTAATGCGCTAAATCGTCAGCAGGGGGTGGTATAGACCTTAGTCTAGTGTAGAACTCCGCTCCTGAGCACAGAAGAAGAAAAGCGGAACAATCACAATCCAAAGTAGTTTTTATGAATTTTGATTAAAAGAAAACACAGTATTAACGTTGTTTTTAGCGACAAAAATCATTCTTTATATTTTACAAATACTTAAAAGGGATACAAACCCATATTATTTTAACTTAAAAGACATGAATCAAACATGGAATTTTCTGTTAAAGGTGAGTTTTTTTCATCCATGGGCACAAAACAAGCTTCGTAGAATCAATGTCATGTGTCTGTTTGTATTTGAAACTTACTGACGTAACAGAAAAATAATTCAATTTTTTAAGGTAAGTAGTTAACTTCAAAAAACCTAAAAACAACGTAATTAAAAAGACTGTAAACATTGATATCAAGCGACAGAAACAGTGAAGTCCACATTTGTAACTATTTATTTCTACATTATTCCTTATTTTCTCCATTTGATAATGTACTTCTAAAGGCAGTTTAAAGGCCATTATAGCTAAAGCTTGATCAACCTTTGCCCTCAATGTTTCTCAAACATGTTTTTTTTTTCTCTCAAAAGGTTTAGCGAAGAGGAAACACATGGATCTACACGACTGTAGACAGAGAGCCGCGGACTCGGGCTCACTCGCTCACCCACAGGCTATCAACCAAAATCACTTGGGTCACGTCCCAAACAGAGGGCTTTATCCTAGGGAATCCAGAAAACGGAATCATGCTGGTAAACCCCTCCACCCCCCCCCCAAAAAAAACCAAAACTATATATATTTTAAACAGTCATTCATTTTATCTGAGATTTCATCTCCTTTTCCAGAGAACAAATAGTATATTTTATTTAAATTCTTTTTGAAACCCCTTTCCTTCATGTGAATATACAATTATGTTTTTATTGAGGCATTTTTTCTCCCAAAACATATAATGGTTAAGTGATAATTCTCACTTTCCGTAGGTTTGAGTGTGAGGATAATTGGTGGTTCTTTTATGTTGGTTGTAATAGACTTCTGAACTGTTTCAGGCCCTAAGTAACTGGGATTGGCTCAATTTAAATGTAAATTCAATCGGGAATAAGTGAATGAATTCAGTTCAATTCTTCTTCAGTAGTGTTTACACTTTTTTCATTGTCATTATTCCCCTCTGGACAGGAGTGTCATCAGTTTCCGCTCGAACAGCTTCATCACAGACACCAGAAGAGAATGACGAGGACGAGGAGATAAACGATGCTTGTCTGTTAGCTGCGGCGCTGCAGCAGGAGCAGGAGCAGGAGCAGGAGCAGGAGCAGGAGCAGGAGCAGGAGGACTACTTGGAAGGAATGACGCCACAGATGTTTGGGGACGATGAGTTTCAATCAATGGAAGATGACCCGCGGACTCAAGCGGAGGAAATTCTCGATGTCCACTATGGCCTCCTGGGCAGCGACGATCACCTGCATCAGCCTAAATCCTGCATCCAGGACTTGCCGGAGGAGGTTCTGTGGCAAGTGCTGGTTCTCCTTCCGGCCCAGGACCTCTATCGCTGTGTTCGCCTCGTCTGTCAACGCTGGAAGATCATTGTTGAAGACCCCAAGGTAACAATTCTCCTTTTTTTTTAAATTTATTTGTGTGTACAAATTAAACTTCTCCAGTATATGTATTCAGATAATGTATACAACAAACAACCTACACTGTCTTGTACACACTCTCTGTCATCCAGAAACACTCACACATACCCAAGCACCCGCTGCATACTTGAGAGTCATTTATGGCCTCAGATTGGGCTCATAATGGCACAATTTCAGGCGCATAAACACCATAAATTGTTATCTAATAACAATAAAGTTGTTCATATAAAGAGGTTATAAAGTTTATGTAAAAGAGAGTTGTTGAACAATCTTGAGATGAAAATAAACCCATGTTTAATTTTACCACGATCACTGCTGTTACAATCTTTATTAATAATTTGACTGTGTGTGAAATATTGATGCTAAATGAAATTAGCTTTATTTTAAACACATTCCGGAAAACGTAGCTGGTGTAAATGTCTTTTTCTGATATTCCTGCCTTTGTGTTTAAAAGAGTGCGATATAACTAGCAGTTGGTGCGGATAGTGGTTCAAATGAAAGAAAAAAATAAGTTTGCGTGAAGGAAGTTGATTTAATACAAATATGAAAACATTCCAAAGCCCTCAGGTATGAATGATTTTATTTTGCCAAAGCTTGTATCTTTGTTTTTCCAGTTTGTTCCTTACAGGAAACAGTACTTTTGCTTCACCATGCTGGAGGACAAAACTGTCACAGAGGTGGAAGACATCCTGAATAAAAGAGGCATCAATAGGTCATCAGAGCACAGCATCCAAAATCTCATCGCGTAAGTTTGTCTCCTATTTGAAGTCACCAGATATTAGTGTAACCACCATCTCCTCACAGATGCATGGCTCAGCATGAATTCGGGGAACTAGTCGATCCCTCCAGGATTCTGACTTGCGTGAGCAAACATCGTCTTTTTCCACAAGCGGAGGCCAGCGTCCGAATATGTCTGAAGAACATTCCAAGGTTCATCCATTGTGACTCTGAGGTGCGTCAATACTAAATACATTGTTGTTAATGAGAAATAATATCTAAGGAATGATGGACTCCAGCTCTTGCATGATGTTGTCTGACCTGTGCAGGGTCCGGGGCCATGTGCCGTCATGGCCGTGCTGCTGGTCCTGAGTGAGAACGTCTGCGACGTGCAACAGCTTGCGACTCTTCTCCACGGCTGCATGTCGCACGTCGCCGTCACAGAGTTCCTTAATCACATGGCCACGATGTTGCTGGCCATGAAGAGGAACGAGGTTCTCATTAGTAACCGGTGAGTCTCCAGATATTTTTGGACAAATGAATCTCCTGGGTCTTGACATTCTTAGTTTTGGACCCGACAACCTCTGCGGCAGTTTCTCTAATCCAACCGTTTTGTTTGTCAACACAACGTTTTCAATAGGAAAACCAACTTCATACTTATTTATACTTAAGTAATTGAATTTTCTTTTTTTGTGACTAGTATTTTCAGCAAAGGTTAATATTCTTTTTTTTTTTTAGAAAAGATTTTTCTATCTAACTTTGTAGGTTAATGATTGATTATATCAATCTAATGTGATATTTGTTACATTAAATAACATACACAATCAACTACTGAAGTCATATACAATTGGATGGATGGATGGATGGATCATTATAAACATAATAAAAATCTCATAGTAGTTATTAATGTTCTCTTCTTTGTTGATAAATATGTTAGTGTTGTCATTCGTATTTGTCGTCGATGTTGTTCTAGTTAACGTTTTATTCAAACTTTATTTAGCCAGTGATGAGGTAGACATTATGAATTATTCCAGCAAAACAGGGGAACATTTTCTTAAAACAAAAATCAAATTAATTGACAAAGATAATGTTTTTTGTATCTTAGCTTCAGAATTTTTTTTTGGGCTTCTTCTCAGCCAAAACAGCGCAAGTGGGCGGGGCTTAAGCATATTTCCTAATGTTGATATCTTTATTAAATGAGAGATTTGTGCAAAAAGAAACATACTGATGAGAATAATAGAGGTCCTAGAACAATTTAAGAGACACAATCCGCACATTAGGTGCCATTTAAACAAAAAATGACGTCAGTAAAACATGCTTTGCTGTGAATTACGCATTTATTTATTAAAAAGAACTTTACGACAAAGCAGGAGAGGAATCATCTTGACCAAAATAGTAGAGGTGCAAGTATAACACCAAGTCTTTCGAGATAGGATGAGGATGCTAATGTGTTGTCCGCTCGCTATAGTAAATGGAAATTTATGATCCATTTTTCTTTATTTAGAGAATGTTTTCTTCTTCCAGGCCACATTATAACATCTACTACGTCTTACATCTGATGGAGAACGGCCCCTTTCATCTCTACTCCTGTGACAGCAGGTGAGACGTCTTTCTTGAAGCCCAACACACTTTAAATGGAATTTAGATTGAAATAGTTTGTATCTCACACAGGCAGCAGCGGATGAATCTGACTCGAGAACAGCAGCTGATTCTCAGCCACAACATACAAAGGGACCATGTAGTCAAGATTAAGGCCTTTGCAGGTAAACTGCACGTGTACATCCATGTATTTGAAATAGAATCGACTACAAAATAAGAGAAAACGAAACCAAAAGATAAAACTTAAATAAAATATGAACTGTCCAAAAATCGGACGTGACTCGAACCTTCTTATATAAGCTTATGAATCTCTTCTTATATAGGGTTTTCCAAAATAAGATGGGAAAAAAATGATTTAACATTTGTTTAATTTTCTGCTTTGAAATGCGTTAATGTGAAACTTGAAATTTGCTGAGTATTACAAACTAGCATAAGTTTTTACTTTGAAATGTGTTGTTTTTCCAAAATAAATCCTATTAAGTTCAATTTCTCCTGCCCATGTGGTCACTTTACACGTAACATTGTATATATAGATATATATATATCTATCTAAAATATTTTATCATTTAAAAACCACATTTGGTTCAGTTCATTAGCCTTGTTTATTTATTATATCTTAGCTTGATACACAATACCTGTGACATTTCTGCTCATTATTTTGAACTTTTGTCTAGAAAATCTGATTTGTACTCGTAACATTTTGATTCGCAACCTTTCTAAGGAGTGCTTTATTACAGTCGAGCTGCCCTCCCGTCTTCTCTTAGCGCAGGGGTAGGGAACCTGGTCCAGAAAGAGCCGCAGTGGGTGCAGGTTTTCGTTCCAACCATTCAAGAGGACACATTTTATCCAATCAGGTGTCTTAGGAGTGTAATCAGTTGATTGTCAGTCTGGTGTTGCTTGTTCAGCTGAAACCTCATTGGTTAAACTGTACATGCTTGATCGGTTGGAACAAAAACCTGCACCCACTGCGGCTCTTTCTGGACCAGGTTCCCTACCCCTGTCTTAGCGGAATGGTTCAACTCCTCTCCTCTGCTCAGGTACAGGGAAGACCACCACTCTGGTCAAGTACGCCGAGCAGTTCCCCAATCGCCACTTCCTCTACGTGGCGTTCAACAAGTCGGTTGCCAGCGAGGCGAGTAAGCGTTTCCCTTACAACGTGGACTGCAGGACGGTGCACTCGTTGGCCTACAAAGACACCGGAATTAGGTGAGATCTTCACCTCGTAAAGAAACGAGTATCTCTCCATTGAGCTGAACTCTTGATTTGAATTTTTGAAGAGATTGAATCCTTTGAAAGTGAAGAGACGTTGAAAACAATAGTTCCTGAGGAATACCACTTTTTCTTCCCAGGTATCGTAAAGCAGGAAAGCTGAACTTTAACCTCACCCCTTTAGCCATCAGCGCCGTGTTGCCAGAAGGCAGGGGCGGCTTTGCAAAGGCCAAAGTCGTGTTGAACACTCTGAACACCTTCATGGCTTCGACCGACGCCACCGTCAGCGAGAGACACGTCCCCAACTTCTACCCCAACAGGAACGAAGGGAAAGCCATCTTGGCGGAAGAGAGGAAGGTAAGGGGGGGAAATAAAGGCTGCTTCCAAAATCCTTTTCAAAATGTATCTGATTCCACCGCAGATGTTTGTGGAAGACGCTCAATGGATTTGGAGAAAAATGAAAGATATGAATGAGACGAAGGAGCCGGCCTACAACATGACCCACGACGGTGAGAGAGTTCAAATGTCTTAAAAAGCTTTATCAGGTTTTAATCTGAGATCTGCAGGTTATCTCAAATTGTGGCAACTCCAAACACCTCAACTGGACTATGATGTCATCTTCATCGACGAGGCGCAGGACTGCACTCCAGGTGAGTGAGGCAGTACAAGCCTATCAGAAACGTGTTTTTTAATTTTTTATGTCACCTTCCCATCAGCCATCATGGACGTGCTGCTGTCTCAACGATGCGGCAAAATCCTGGTGGGGGATCCGCATCAGCAGATTTACACCTTCAGAGGAGCCGTCAACGCTCTGGATCATGTGGACCACACACACATGTTCTACCTGACGCAGGTGTGGACACTTGTTTGACCGGATTGATACCGTTGTATTTATTTTCATCTAAGATGAAATGCAGGGAATCTCTGGTCCAATTATTCATCGCTAACTTTAAAGGCAACGATAGTTCATTAACTAGTTCAGGTAAAAACACACATAAATATTAATTTATTCTTTCATTATTGTTAAAAATTGACCAGAAAGTTTACATACAGAACAGTATATTCAAAAATAATAACAAATACTGTTAATAATAAAATAAGGATAGATGTAACAACAACAATAAATAGAGATACAAGTGCAACACAGTACAGAAGTGAAGAATGGAGTTATAATACTAATAAAAAACATTTAAAAAACAGGATACTGGTTTTAAATATTAAAAAAAATATGGCCATTCATCCAACATCCGACCCCATGTTTCTGTTCAGCAGGTCTTGAACCATTAGTGAGTTTCATGCAATTGAAGTTGAACCATGAAATTGTTTGTGAGTTCACTGTATCTATGTTACTATTAAAGCACAATGTAATGTAATTGATATGATGTGACAATATGTTTGAAAATCAATAACTTGCTGCAACATATGGAAACAAAACGACTTTGAACTACTTCATATTTGTAGATATTTACTTGGTTCACATTTCTTAATTCTGAACTAAACTAGTTTAAATTTGTGAACTGAAGTTTGAACTAGTCGAAGGTTAACTTTCCATGACTGAAGGTCTTGTGGTATTTGTTCCTGGAATGCTTCAAATGTCCCGTCTTCATAACTGCTAAGGAATAAAATACCCTAAAAGTTTGTTGTCACTTCTAATCCTGAACCTGTACGTTGTTCTGCAGAGTTTTCGATTTGGTGCCGAGATCGCCTACGTGGGAGCCACCATCCTCTCGGTGTGCAAGAAGGTCCAGAAGATTCTCGTCGGAGGGAATCAAAATGGTAAGTAGAAGTTGAAAGCTGTTTTTCCTCCGTTCAAAACAACGTAACAATCACATACTAGCCGGTAATAAAAACAAACTCAAAATCGCAATTGTAAAAATATATATATATTTTTTTTAAACATAAGAGACATACACAAATAAAAAAGTCTTAAGATGTTTCTTGAAGGAGTCAGTAGATCATCAAACACAGAGGGAGAGGAAGATCGTTCCAAAGTTTAGAAGCAACAGCCTGGAAGGATTTCTCTCCTCTGGTCCTGAAGCGTGTTCAGGAACCATCAGTCGATTCTGATCCACAGACCTCAGAGCCCGAGCTGGGGTGTAAGGCTGGATCAGATCACTGATGTAAGGAGGAGTCTGACCATGAATAGATCTGAAAGTAAGAACCAGAATTTTTAAATTGTTCTTTAAAGAAACTGTCAGCCAGTGAAGAGATTTAAGGATTGGAGAAATGTGAGTTCTCCTACTAGAGCGGGTCAGAATTCTTTCTGCAGTTTTGTATCAACTGCAGGCGAGACAGATCCTTCTTGTTAAGACATGAAAGCAAACTGTTACAATAGTCTAAACTAGAAGACACAAACGCATGGATTATAAGATCCAGATCCTGTTTCATGAGTTTAATGCACCCATCTTGTCCATGTGAAGGAAGTGTGCTCGATGAACCTGCCACGTTAGCCTCGATCGCTGAAGCCAAGAAGCCCGGCAGCGGCACCACCGCCATCTTGTCCAGGTGCAACATCAGCGTGTTCGACAAAGCCGTGCAGCTGATCGACACCAACCCGCTCTGCCAACTGCACTTCATCGGGGTGAGTGTGAAGATCCGAACGCGACCCTCATGTGTGTTCTTCATGAGCGCTCTCTCATGGCAGGGTCTGGTCAGCATCGGTCTGGGTCAGATATTGGAAATTTGGGAGCTTTCGAATGGGAACCAACGGCAATGTAAGTCTTTCAAGATTCTCTCTCTCTCTCTCTCTCTCTCAAACACAAACACCGAACATATTTTATATCTACCAAAAATATTGAGATTCAATTTATACCTTCGTCCTTCTTCACCAAACACTGACAGCAAATTAATCGAACATCAGTTTAACTTTTGATGGACATCTGTATAATCTTATCCTTATTTTATCCTAAACACTGGCATCTTTGTAGATCACGATATAAACATGAAAATAAATGTACCTTCCAGTGGGCCGAAGCACTAAAATCACTTGGCGGGCCAGATTTGTCGTGTTAACCTGAATATATGTTGACAACTGACCAGGAGACTAAAGCTACTATACTACTGTTTTTGAGGTGTTGAGCTAAAACAAAGTCTGCTTTCAATCTTGGTTTGATTGATGTTCATATGTCTGTTGAACCAGGTTATATGTCGATTAATGAGTGTATTTTTTATTTTTGTTCTCGGCTCTAATGTGTCCTGCAGATTTTAAAGAGCCTCTGATTCGCTGGTTTGCTAAAGCTAAGCAACCGTTCCAGGCTTTGAAGAAGTACGCGCTCAACACGGAGGACATCAACCTGGAGGGCAAGATCAGCATCGTAGAAAGATACCAGAGAAGAATACCTGAGCTGGTGACTCGCATCACTCGCTGCTCTGTGGACGCCATCTCTGATGCAGGCACGCACACACACACGCACACACCCCCGCACGCACACACGCACACACACACACACACACGCACACACGCACGCACACACTCACGCACGCACGCACGCACACACACACACACACACACACACACGCACGCACGCACGCACGCACGCACGCACGCATGCACACACGCACGCACACACAGACTCATCACACACACACACAGATTTATCGCACAACCACACACAGACTCTTCAATTCAATTCAATTTTATTTAAAGTGTCTTATCATAACAAAGTTATCTCAAGACACTATACAGTTGAAATAAGACTATAGTTGATTAAGGATAAACTGATCCCAGCAATACAACAAAGAGCAAGAAGCGAAACACTGTACATTAGCTATGGCGAGGAAAAACTTCCTTTTAGAAGGCAGAAACCTCGAGAGGAACCTGACGGCCTGCCGCTTTGACAGGCTGGGAGGAAGGATTGGTGGGTAGACAGATGGATAAGGAGAGGAGTGAGGGAAATTATAGTGAGAAAAAAAGAGGAGAGTGTAGGAGAGTCCATGGACACACACACACAGACTCTTCACACACACACAGACTTATCGCACACACACACACAGACTTATCGCACACACACACACAGACTTATCACACGCACACACAGACTCTTCGCACGCACACACACACACACACACACACACACACACACACACACACACAAAATAGTATGTATATTTAATGCAAATTCATTGTTGTCTTCAACATTCCAACGACAAAACATTTCAGTAATTATCAGCAGCTTTAGGATCAAATCAATCAAATGTTTAGGTAGAAAAGTAAAAAAAAATGTTTATAAGGAAGATAAATATTAAGCATTATTCTTCAATCTATTATCTATAAGGTGCAACATGTGCTTTTGTGTTTGATCGAAAATCGAAAGATCGAAAGGAAAAAGAAATGAATTAAACTAATTTAATTAAAAAAAACAACAACATCATACCTGAACAAACTGATCTGATCAAAGTAATGATCCGTAAACAAATGAACCACAAACATAACTGACGAGAAAACAAACAATACAAACTCATCAGTGTTTTTAGTTTCTCAATATACATATATGTTGCAAATAAAGATATAAGTGAAACATTAAATAGATGTTGAACCATATTTGTGTTGAGATTATGATGAAACATTTCTCTGGTGGAAAGTATTTACAAGGTTGATCAACTCAACGCTGATGCAGGCAAACGTGAGCCTGAGCTGAACTTTGTCCAGGTTTGTTGTTCAGGAAATATCAACGACAACGTCTAGTGTCCAGATAAGTGTGTGTCTAGTTAACTAATGAGGTCACTCGGCTTGATATCCAGTGTCTCGTTCCAGACTTCATCCTGGGGACGGTCCACAAGGCCAAAGGTCTGGAGTTCGACGCGGTGCTGATCACGGACGACTTCGCCGCGATACCGTGCTCCAAACACCAGCTGCGGAATCACTCCGGCTTCTCCTTCGGTGAGCGCCGGCGTCTCTCTCAGGAGGTTCCTGGTTGACCCGTCTCCTCTCGAGCACAGGCAGGATTCCCGACGACGAGTGGAACCTCCTGTACGTGGCCATAACCCGAGCCAGGACCGTCATGATCATGACCGCGAACGTTCAGCGCATCCTCACCATGGCTGGGGTGAGATTCTGATGATGCTAACTGTCTTTTTTTCCATCCTCTTCTACTGCTTACCTGAGATTTGAAAACCCTGACCCTGGTATTAGAAAGAGTCTCTCTCCTCAAAAACATCCTCTTCTTCTCAGGAAGTCCTAGACCAACTGAGATACATAGTCCTGGGTGCGACCAAGAGCCTCGTCCTAGTAAGATGTGCCTTGCTAGGACTCTTAAAAAACGAAACGGTGCTTCTACTTTAAATCTCCCCTGGATTACCGAGGTCCTCACCCTGTAGAGAAAACTCTTTTCTTTCGGTCAAACTTGACTTCAGGTGAGAGTAGAAGTCCCCTGGTGAATCAGGAGATAGTAAGTAAGTAAGTAATATTTATTTATATAGCGCTTTTCCAGACCAGGGTCACAAAGCGCTTAAACAATCAAAACAATATTCAATAAAATATATACTTTAAAGATCAAGATAAAGCTGATAACACAACAGGAGTTCCAGAAAATCAAGGAAAAGCCTGAACAAATAGAAACGTCTTAAGATGTTTCTTAAAGGAGTCAGTAGACTCCATCAAGCGCAAAGAGAGAGGAAGATTGTTCCAAAGCTTAGGATAGCTTAGGAGATGTGCCTGATGCTAACTAGTCCGGTCGTGCACACGCTTTGCTGTGGGAGGAACATCCGTTGAAAAAAGAGAAAGCTTTGTGCAGAGATTGTGTGACTGATCCTCGGGTTGTGTTTGGACAGGAATACTTCATGACCACCGAGATGCCCACGAACCAGGAAGCGTCGTGCTCCATCCACAACTGCCCAAACAGTCTGACCCCGGGCGCAGCCTTCACCGTTTCCAGGAGAGTCATGAGCTGCGTAAGTACAATGGTTTTCTAGCTTGTGTAGCAGCCAATCGGCAAAGCGTGAGCAGCATTTTCGAATAATAAAAAAGACATACTTAATGTTTATGATTTATGGTTTGCCCCCAATGAACACCCTAAACAGCTGTCTGTTCATCTCACCCCCTCTCAAAGAACTCATTATAGCAGCCAGTCAGACTTTCTACATAGAATGAATCTTTCGGAAGTCTTGGTCCTTGAATTGTGTATTTCAACGGCACCATCAGTAAAACGGCTAAATGCATCTTTAGCATGGTAAGAGTACTTTAATAACCATTTTTTTAATGACTTTTTGTAAATATGTTATTTCCCTCTTGTGGACCATTTGGGGGTTTTTCCGTTAAAGGTAAACAAAAGTTTACAACAAACTTAATTTTGTAACAGCGACAAGTTTGTCGCATGTAATAGAAACAGTACATTCATTTCTATGTAAATCAGCTGCATTCAATGTAGTTGGTGTTAAGTTAAGAAAATTGTAGAATAAAACCTAAATATATTTTTGTTTCACAAACATGCTGCAGTTTCCATGGAACAGATTGGTAATAAAAATTACAACTGAAAAGGGTTCTGACTTGATCCTTGTGGAACACCTAAATAGAAGCCATATAAAGATGTTTTTTCCATCTTTGCGTCTACTTCGACTCCAGATCATGAGACCCGGTGAGAACTGTGGTGGGCCGCTCTGCGGGAGGTGCGTCTGGACCCGGGCCGGACCCCTCGCCCACCTCATGATGGACTACAGTCACTACAGGGAGCAGCTCCACCCACTTTTGCACGAACCCCCGCAGATGTTCCAGTGCTGGTTTTGACACTCGGAGCCCAAATCTGTCTTTCGGATAATGCTGAGTCATGGAAAAATGAATGAATGACGCATCAAATGCTCACACGACATGATTGATAAAAGGACATGAACAAAATATAACCATTAAGAGTGAAGTAAGTCAGTAAAGGCCTGAAAAGATCTGGCAGCCAGTGAAGCGTTTTAAGGATCAGATCACGTTTGTCTATGTTTTTTGGTGTTTTATAATTTAAATTGTGAAAGAAATGATGATTTACTTGTTGTATCGTTCAGCAAATAATGTTTACATACTTGTGTTAGTCACAATAATGAAAGTATTTTTACATTAAACCAATCCAGCATCTATAGGATTTGTCCAATATCTTTTCATCATCTCATTTCCATCCACATTTAACCAAGTCAATAACTTCTCTACTTGAGTTTGTGAGAAAAAAAACAACTAAAATCTCAATGTAAGCGTCACTAGAATTGACCTGGAACGTGGGAGGAAGCGCTTACGGAGAAAAGAAACTCAGCTGAGAAGAAACAATACTTGCATAATACACCAAAACCTTTTTTATTTTCTCACATTTAAATATAAAATGGACACAACATACACTTGGGTCCAAAAAGCAGCTTCATATTTGTGTAAAATGGTGTTTTTTGTTGCACGAGTACGACGTGCGGTAATGCTACATGTCACATGTTGAACAAAGCACAGACAAAGTAGATCCTTCGAAGTTTGGCGAGTGAGGTTTTTCACTCGGACTGTTCGACATGTTGGGTCGAGGAACTTTGACGAGAAGCTCATATCACTGGTAAATATTGAAGATGACGTGAGGAGAGATGGAGCCAAAAGACGAGAGACAGAGAATCATGGCATGAATATGATGAGAGAAGACTAAAGTAGACTGAAGCGTAACAACATTAATAATGGAATTCCCAAATATCCATGACAAGTTAGTTTTGTATCAGATCGATACAAGTCTGATGACATTACAATTTACAGTTAATGGTCATGGAGTGTTTGGAGTGTTTTTCATTGAAATATTTACATTAAAAATGTGCCTAAGCCCCGCCCACTGATAATACTTGTTTTTTTCTGGAGATGAATTCTTGTTTACCTTAACCACGCCCACTCTGCCGTGATCGGTAAACTACTGATGTTTGTCACCGCACATCATTAATCCTGGAAGTCTCCATCTCCAAGGGACGGAGGAGAACTTTATAAAGTAATAAGTAAAAAACCGACCAACAGGAACGGTTATGACTAAAGAGTAACTGTCTTTGGTCAATACTGTCGACCATGTGATTGGTCGGGCCCTCATGAAAAGTACCTCAGCACAGGTGTTGAAAGAAACAACAACACATTCAGTTCAATAAGTCAAAAGACTAAGCAGTTCACAGAAGAATTCAAGCCACATTTTTCGCAGGACGGAAGGAACCGTAAAGGTGCTCGCGCACAAACCACTCTTTTTGGCCACAGTCTCAGAGTTTTTCGTGTTAGTTACTGCAAGTTTAGATTAAACGATAAGATTGTTTATCGGTTTAAGGAAATGACCGTTGCCGCTAGCATTAGCCATCTAGCTAACAATCATACAATCATAATGTTCATCAGTCTCTTCACGGTCAACAGTGTTTTCCTTTTTTCATCTCCCTTGAGTTTTTGAGTCGCCGTAACAAATGAGCATCACTGCCCTCCACAGGTCAGAAGAAGATGTTTCGGACAACTCAAGCGAGACGGTTCTTAGGACGAGAAATATCCAGATTGAACGTCACACCCCTCGATAATACATTTTATTGGACGTATATCGACGAGTATCAGTTCCGTGCTTGTGCAGAAAGACGTGCACGTCCAGTCACTTATAAGGTCGACAGGATACGGAGAAGCTTGAAGTTACACAAGTTAGGTCAGTACTTGACATGCGCTGAGGACGGGTAGCCGGACGTGGGCCAGTTCCACCTGGAACCCTGGAGGTACGAGCACCTGCTCACAGGTCTGAACGGTGTCGGTCGCGTCTCTCCTCGTGTCAACAGAGAACAGTTGGTTTCCATGCTGATGGTGTCTTCTAAGCAGGCGTGTTCATCGGAATGACTTCTTCGCCGCTGACGACGTCGATCGCCCTCCGTCGGTACCAGAGGACGACGCCTCCGACGCCGACGGCCACGATCACGAGGGCGGCGCCGCTGACGATGGCGACCGTCGCTGCGCTACTCGCCGCTGCAGTGAGAGGGACGGAGAAAAGATTATTTCTGTACCTACGTTTGCTCAAAACCTTCCCCACAAGTTAAACCGTGACAAAAGCCTGAGCGAGTCTGTTCCACCTCATACTTCTGTACGGTTTCGTCCATAGGAAGACTGGACCTGGTTCTAGAAACTGTTGTCGAATCCACTAGTGAGCTCAGAATGCATCTTCTTATTTTTAATGAAATAAAATAGCGTCCTGATAACCTCCACTCCAAACATAAAGTCCCATCACTAAATATACCGGACTAGTTCAGTATTCATAAAAGGACTTGTCGTCTAAGTTAGTGGTCCTAGACCACCGAGTTATGTGCTGTGTCTCAAATCGCATACTTCTCTTAGCATACTAGAAGTTAGTATGCATCAGGATAGTGTAAGTACTAACTAGTACGTAAATTCTCCACAGATAGTTTGTCTCAAATCAAACACTGCTGCTACGCACTAACAGGAACTGACGCGACAGCTTCTTCTTCTACTTCTATTTAACGATGTTACAACCAGCTGTTGGAACGCTATCGACACCTGCTGGCAGCACGTTTTGCAAGTTTGGAAGAAGAAATAAAGAAAAAATATGAGAATCGAAATAAACACGAGATATTTGAGGTGGTATCAGCACCGAAGACGTATTTATCCTCCTACTGCTGCTGAAAATACACCTATAAGTATATGAATATATATGCATTTATATATGACGTAACTTCCGTTTAAAACGTCATTAAGATGGCGGCTGTTTAGTGTGGTTAGTGTCCATCGAACCATGCTCAGTTTTGTGGGCGTTTTAGTACGACACTTAAGTGTGCATGCTGCACTAAATTTCGCATACTAAGAATTGAGACGCACTTACGCACTAAAAATACTAACTTTGAGTACGCTAGTATGCGATTTGAGACACAGCAATGGAATTATTCCACGGCATTCATTTTTGAAAGCTGTTTTATTTTGAAAAGCCCCTTTTTTTTGTTTTACTTAACATCTTACGGCATCTCTTGATGCGTCAAAAAGCTCGTCTTGGTCACGTTACTTAAAAAATACCAGCAAACTAAAGTAAATTGGTTGAAATAACAAACATGTTTGTGGGGCTTTAACTTTCTAAAGGTTTCATGAGTGAGTCAGTTTGATTAAGATCAGCGGATTGATGGACTTTACACCCAATAAAGCAGTACGTGTGGGAAGTGTTTTTATTAATAAGTTAATACTCACACTTGCTTGCTGAGGGTGTGTTGTTGTCGGCTGGTGGTCGTGCTGTACTCGAGGTACCAGCTGAAGAAATAAAGATTTGAGATCACAATGAGAGGGTACAATGTCCAGGCCTTGTTTTTTTGTTTCTGAAAAACCCTTCTAAAACCTTTCCAGGCCTCCAGGTCACCTTGACTCTTAGATAACACAAGGGTTAGGTCTGTAATTATCATTTCAAACATTTGCTCTGTTTACTCATCATCAACCAGCTGAACACCTAAAACAAACAAGAGTCCTTCCCTCAAACCCATCTTGGCTCACATGAATGACCCGCCTTAACATGTTATTAACATATTTAACTCACCGCTTGTTGTCGTGGCGACAGATGGTTCTGGGGTGGTCTTGGACGGAGGAACTGTTACAGAAGAATGGTTTAGTTCAACTCAAAAAAAAAAATTCAGTTGGAACTTGTTTCTGGTTCTCATGTTGTGAAGGTTTTCAGGTGATTTGAGACCCCAAAAATATGATGTTAAATAAACATTACATTTTACATGTTGGCAAATTGATTTAAAATGTTCCACTGTCCATCCTTGAGATGTTTTTGCAGCTCAATTGGAGTTGACCTGTGGTAAAGTCAGTTGATTGGACATTATTTGTAAACACACACAACTGTCTATAGAACAGGGGTGGGCAAAAAAAGGGGCCACATTATATACTGTAACTGTTATAAGGGGCCGTCGAGCCAAAATAAAGAACAAACAAACAAATAAAAAAGGGAATTCTCAAATAAGCGTTGGTGTTAATCTGCACTCAATTTTAATATGTATTTTATTTAAGATTTAAAGAAAAATAATTACATTTAATATATTTATAAATAAAAAATAAAGTGTATCAAACACATTATGCCATAAAATGCAATATGTTTTAAGTTTGAAAATAAGTTTTGAAATATTTCATTTAATATAAATTCCATTTTACAATGTGATAGAAAAGCTTTTTATTCTCTTAAAATTAAAAAACATTTCCAAGAAAAAGAACAGAGAGAAAAAATGAAAAATAACTAAGATCTTTAACATGTTACATGTACAGCTGTACTAGTATTAAAATTGTTATATAGCCATTGGAAACATTTAAAAAACGGTCAGTTTTGAAGTATTATTTTAACCTTAGGCGGGCTGCATAGATAAGGCTGGAGGTCTGCTATAGAAGGTCACACAGGTGACAGTTCTTGTCAGAGCACAGACCGAGCAGGAAGTCAAAGGAATTGTCAGTAGAACCTCTGAGACAGGATTGTCTCCAGGCACGATCCTGGAAAAGGTTATGGAAAAATCTCACCAGGACTCTTCCTAGAGCTGGCCGACCATCCAAACCGATTCTTCCTGTACCTATGATTGCTCTTTCTCTCTGAATCCAACCTTCCTGTGGCTAAAGTTAAACCCTGTCAAAAGCCTGAGCGATCCATGCTGCGTCAATAGGAAGACTGGACCCGGACTAGAAACCGGCAAATTTTTTAGTTTCTATTACATTGTCCAATCCACCCAGAATGCATCTTTCTTGACCATCTCCTGCCTAGAATAGTGCCCTGATGACCTCCACTCCAAACATAAAGTCCCATCACTAAATAAACTGGACTAGTTCAGTATTGATAAGAGGACTTGTCGTCTAAATTAGTGGTTCTAGACCACCGAGTCCTGGAGTTATTCCACAGCATTCATTATTGAAAGCTGTTTTATTTTGAAAAAAACAAGAGCCTCATGAACTAAGGGGTCGTACATACAAAAAACGTGTGTACGGTACATACTTTTCCATGTCAAAGTTCATATGTATCAATAAGGAACAGATTGTTAAAAAGGTTGGAATTCTCAACACTTTTGTAGGTGGTGTACCTCCTTATTTACTGCTCAGATGAACTTCATCCTCTCTAGTCATGTTGAGATGTTCACATCAGAATTACATTACAACGATCAATATGGGTCGGAAATGAACACACACACACACACACACACACACAAGTATTTGTAGTTACATGAGTGGATACTAAATTATTCACAAACATATATATATATGTATGAATATTTTCATCCGCTATTTCACGCTATTCAGAGAAAATGTAAAGGAATTATAAGCTTGTTTTTATAATATAACGAACAAAACGATCAGCGTCTGATGCTTCAATCTTTCTGTACGAGAGTCACAGACGTTCTTGTGGAACAACATCACAGTTTGATCAAAGTGAAGCTACAGAATGAAAGCAGCTGAAGTTTCCCTCATGTGATCACGTGATCTGGATCATCTCCTTAAAAACACATACTTATATAAAAACACCGTCACATGATTTAATCATTTGTGATTTCTAAACAAAACGATTTCTTTTACAAATGTAATAAGAATTTTTGCACGTGTGTTTTGGTACATTTGCTCTGTTTTCTCATCATCAACCAGCATCGACACTTAAGTTGAACTTCGGAATAGAACCTCAAGGTCATCATAAGAAGTCTGCCGAGATCCTGAACCCAAAACACACAAGAGTCCTTCCCTTAAACCCATCATAGCTTGTCACATGAATGACCCGCCTTAACATGTTATTAACATATTTAACTCACCGCTTGTTGTCGTGGCGACAGATGGTTCTGGGGTGGTCTTGGACGGAGGAACTGTTACAGAAGAATAGTTTAGTTCATCTTGAAAAAAACATTCTGGTTCTCATGATGTGGATGATTTCAGGTGATTTAAGACCCAAAAATAAGATGTTAAATAAAGTAAAAACCTCAAGTTCATAGTTCAACTTGTTCTGATCAGAACACCAGTGAGCTGAGGTTTCCTGAGCATGTGAGGAGATGTTTATACCAGAAGAGCTGGGTCAGGTGGACCAATAAAAGTCAATACAATCGATAAAATGATTGTGTGTTCAAGAGTTCGATGCTGTGGTGTTCTCGCTCAACGAGCGATCTGTTCAACAAAGACACCTGCTCGTCCCGTCATTGCTGTGTGTTCTACTTTCCTCTGGGCCCGTCCTGCCATTACAATTATTACAAAGTAACTTCTCAACTCCAGGTCCTTGACTGAAGTAAGTATGGCGTCTTTAGCCATGTTGGGCGCCATGCTGAGGGACTTGAATTGACTTTAGAACCTCTTAGACAGGATTGTCTCCAGGCACGAATCTGGACAAGGTTATAGAAAAATCTCTGCTGCTTTGAAAGTCCCAATGAACACAGTGGCCTCCATCTTCCTAGAGCTGGCCGACCATCTAAACCTGATTCTTCCTGTACCTATGATTGCTCTTTCTCTCTGAATCCAACCTTCCTGTGGCTAAAGTTAAACCCTGTCAAAAGCCTGAGCGATCCATGTTGCGTCAATAGGAAGACTGGACCCGGTCTAGAAACTGGCGAAACTTTCAGTTTCTATTATATTGTCCAATCCACCCAGAAAGCATCTTTCTTAACCATCTCTTGCCTAGAATAGTGCCCTGATGACCTCCACTCCAAACATAAAGTCCCATCACTAAATATACTGGACTAGTTCAGTATTGATAAGAGGACTTGTCGTTTAAGTTAGTGGTTCTAGACCACCGAGTCCTGGAGTTATTCCACAGCATTCATTATTGAAAGCTGTTTTATTTTGAAAAAAACAAGAGCCTCATGAACTAAGGGGTCGCACGTACAAAAAACTTGTGTACATACTTTTCCATGTCAAAGTTCATGTAGTAGTCAAGTGTTTGTAGTTACATGAGTGGATACTAAATTATTCACAAACTCATAAATATGTTCTCGTTCAACAAACTGATGATCTGTATTTATTGAGACAACATCTATCGTTTTATACTGAATATTTTCATCCTCTATTTCATGCAGTTCAGAGAAAATGTCAAATAATTATAAGCTTGTTTTTATAATATAATGAACAAACAGCGTCTGATGCTTCAAGTCTTTCTGTACGAGATTCACAGACGTTCTTGTGGAACAACATCACAGTTTGATCAAAGTGAAGCTGCAGAATGAAAGCAGCTGAAGTTTCCCTCATGTGATCACGTGATCTGGATCATCTCCTTAAAAAACACACTTATATAAAAACACCATCAGATGATTTAATCATTTGTGATTTCTAAACAAAAGGATTTTATTTTACAAATGTAATAAGAATTTTTGCACGTGTGTTTTGCTACATTTTCTCTGTTTTCTCATCATCAACCAGCATCGACACTTAAGTTGAACTTCGGAATAAAAACTCAAGGTCATCATAAGAAGTCTGCCGAGATCCTGAACCCAAAACACACAAGAGTCCTTCCCTCAAACCCATCATAGCTTGTCACATGAATGACCCGCCTTAACATGTTATTAACATATTTAACTCACCGCTTGTTGTCGTGGCGACAGATGGTTCTGGGGTGGTCTTGGACGGAGGAACTGTTAAAGAAGAATAGTTTAGTTCAACGCACAAAAACAATTCTGTTGTTACTTCTTCAAAGTTATCCAGAACATTCTGGTTCTCATGATGTGGAGGATTTCAGGTGATTTAAGACCCAAAAATAAGATGTTAAATAAAGTAAAAACCTCAAGTTCATAGTTGAACTTGTTGTGATCAGAACACCAGTGAGCTGAGGTTTCCTGAGCATGTGAGGAGATGTTTATACCAGAAGAGCTGGGTCAGGTGGACCAATAAAAGTCAATACAATCGATAAAATGATTGTGTGTTCAAGAGTTCGATGCTGTGGTGTTCTCGCTCAACGAGCGATCTGTTCAACAAAGACACCTGCTCGTCCCGTCATTGCTGTGTGTTCTACTTTCCTCTGGGCCCGTCCTGCCACCACAATTATTACAAAGTAACTTCTCAACTCCAGGTCCTTGACTGAAGTAAGTATGGCGTCTTTAGCCATGTTGGGCGCCATGCTGAGGGACTTGATTCTTATCTTGATTACGTTCATTTTTTCCCCTCAGAATTCTACCACAACACCCTGTAGTGACTTGTGAAAAACTTTTTACATTTTGTCAAATTGATTTAAAAAAACCAAAACTGAGAAATCACATTTACATATGTTTTCACATCCTTTGCCATGGAGCTCAACATTGAGCTCAGGTGTATTCTGTTTCCACTGTCCATCCTTGAGATGTTTTTGCAGCTCAATTTGACTTGACCTGTGGTAAAGTCAGTGGATTGGACAGGATTTGTAAACACACACACCTGTCTATAGAAGGTCACACAGGTGACAGTGCTTGTCAGAGCACAGACCGAGCAGGAAGTCAAATGAATTGACTTTAGAACCTCTTAGACAGGATTGTCTCCAGGCATGAATCTGGACAAGGTTATAGAAAAATCTCTGCTGCTTTGAAAGTCCCAATGAACACAGTGGCCTCCATCTTCCTAGAGCTGGCCGACCATCCAAACCGATTCTTCCTGTACCTATGTTTGCTCTTTCTCTCTGAATCCAACCTTCCTGTGGCTAAAGTTAAACCCTGTCAAAAGCCTGAGCGATCCATGTTGCGTCAATAGGAAGACTGGACCCGGACTAGAAACTGGCGAAACTTTCCGTTTCTATTATATTGTCCAATCCACCCAGAAAGCATCTTTCTTAACCATCTCTTGCCTAGAATAGTGCCCTGATGACCTCCACTCCAAACATAAAGTCCCATCACTAAATATACTGGACTAGTTCAGTATTGATAAGAGGACTTGTCGTTTAAGTTAGTGGTTCTAGACCACCGAGTCCTGGAGTTATTCCACAGCATTCATTATTGAAAGCTGTTTTATTTTGAAAAAAGCAAGAGCCTCATGAACTAAGGGGTCGCACGTACAAAAAAACGTGTGTACATACTTTTCCATGTCAAAGTTCATGTAGTAGTCAAGTGTTTGTAGTTACATGAGTGGATACTAAATTATTCACAAACTCATAAATATGTTCTCGTTCAACAAACTGATGATCTGTATTTATTAAGACAACATCTATCGTTTTATACTGAATATTTTCATCCTCTATTTCATGCAGTTCAGAGAAAATGTCAAATAATTATGAGCTTGTTTTTATAATATAATGAACAAACAGCGTCTGATGCTTCAAGTCTTTCTGTACGAGAGTCATAGACGTTCTTGTGGAACAACATCACAGTTTGATCAAAGTGAAGCTGCAGAATGAAAGCAGCTGAAGTTTCCCTCATGTGATCACGTGATCTGGATCATCTCCTTAAAAAACACACTTATATAAAAACACCATCAGATGATTTAATCATTTGTGATTTCTAAACAAAAGGATTTTCTTTTACAAATGTAATAAGAATTTTTGCACGTGTGTTTTGCTACATTTTATCTGATTTCTCATCATCAACCAGCATCGACACTTAAGTTGAACTTCGGAATAAAAACTCAAGGTCATCATAAGAAGTC
The DNA here is from genome assembly GCF_982586985.1 of Callionymus lyra. Classification (NCBI taxonomy): domain Eukaryota; kingdom Metazoa; phylum Chordata; class Actinopteri; order Syngnathiformes; family Callionymidae; genus Callionymus; species Callionymus lyra. The sequence goes on from NC_141820.1 coordinate 18,346,582, forward strand.
TGCCGAGATCCTGAACCCAAAACACACAAGAGTCCTTCCCTCAAACCCATCATAGCTTGTCACATGAATGACCTGCCTTAACATGTTATTAACATATTTAACTCACCGCTTGTTGTCGTGGCGACAGATGGTTCTGGGGTGGTCTTGGACGGAGGAACTGTTAAAGAAGAATAGTTTAGTTCAACGCACAAAAACAATTCTGTTGTTACTTCTTCAAAGTTATCCAGAACATTCTGGTTCTCATGATGTGGAGGATTTCAGGTGATTTAAGACCCAAAAATAAGATGTTAAATAAAGTAAAAACCTCAAATTCATAGTTCAACTTGTTGTGATCAGAACACCAATGAGCTGAGGTTTCCTGAGCATGTGAGGAGATGTTTATACCAGAAGAGCTGGGTCAGGTGGACCAATAAAAGTCAATACAATCTATAAAATGATTGTGTGTTCAAGAGTTCGATGCTGTGGTGTTCTCGCTCAACGAGCGATCTGTTCAACAAAGACACCTGCTCGTCCCGTCATTGCTGTGTGTTCTACTTTCCTCTGGGCCCGTCCTGCCATTACAATTATTACAAAGTAACTTCTCAACTCCAGGTCCTTGACTGAAGTAAGTATGGCGTCTTTAGCCATGTTGGGCGCCATGCTGAGGGACTTGATTCTTATCTTGATTACGTTCATTTTTTCCCCTCAGAATTCTACCACAACACCCTGTAGTGACTTGTGAAAAACTTTTTACATTTTGTCAAATTGATTTAAAAAAACCAAAACTGAGAAATCACATTTACATATGTTTTCACATCCTTTGCCATGGAGCTCAACATTGAGCTCAGGTGTATTCTGTTTCCACTGTCCATCCTTGAGATGTTTTTGCAGCTCAATTTGACTTGACCTGTGGTAAAGTCAGATGATTGGACAGGATTTATAAACACACACACCTGTCTATAGAAGGTCACACAGGTGACAGTGCTTGTCAGAGCACAGACCGAGCAGGAAGTCAAAGGAATTTCATTTTAGAACCTCTTAGACAGGATTGTCTCCAGGCATGAATCTGGACAAGGTTATAGAAAATCTCTGCTGCTTTGAAAGTCCCAATGGACACAGTGGCCTCCATCTTCCTAGAGCTGGCCGACCATCCAAACCGATTCTACCTGTACCTATGTTTGCTCTTTCTCTCTGAATCCAACCTTCCTGTGGCTAAAGTTAAACCCTGTCAAAAGCCTGAGCGATCCATGTTGCGTCAATAGGAAGACTGGACCCGGTCTAGAAACTGGCGAAACTTTCCGTTTCTATTACATTGTCCAATCCACCCAGAAAGCATCTTTCTTAACCATCTCTTGCCTAGAATAGTGCCCTGATGACCTCCACTCCAAACATAAAGTCCCATCACTAAATATACTGGATTAGTTCAGTATTGATAAGAGGACTTGTCGTTTAAGTTAGTGGTTCTAGACCACCGAGTCCTGGAGTTATTCCACAGCATTCATTATTGAAAGCTGTTTTATTTTGAAAAAAGCAAGAGCCTCATGAACTAAGGGGTCGCACGTACAAAAAACTTGTGTACATACTTTTCCATGTCAAAGTTCATGTAGTAGTCAAGTGTTTGTAGTTACATGAGTGGATACTAAATTATTCACAAACTCATAAATATGTTCTCGTTCAACAAACTGATGATCTGTATTTATTAAGACAACATCGATCGTTTTATACTGAATATTTTCATCCTCTATTTCATGCAGTTCAGAGAAAATGTCAAATAATTATGAGCTTGTTTTTATAATATAATGAACAAACAGCGTCTGATGCTTCAAGTCTTTCTGTACGAGAGTCATAGACGTTCTTGTGGAACAACATCAAAGTTTGATCAAAGTGAAGCTGCAGAATGAAAGCAGCTGAAGTTTCCCTCATGTGATCACGTGATCTGGATCATCTCCTTAAAAACACACACTTATATAAAAACACCATCAGATGATTTAATCATTTGTGATTTCTAAACAAAACGATTTCTTTTACAAATGTAATAAGAAGTTTTGCTACTTTTTCTCTGTTTTCTCATCATCAACCAGCATCGACACTTAAGTTGAACTTCGGAATAAAAACTCAAGGTCATCATAAGAAGTCTGCCGAGATCCTGAACCCAAAACACACAAGAGTCCTTCCCTCAAACCCATCATAGCTTGTCACATGAATGACCTGCCTTAACATGTTATTAACATATTTAACTCACCGCTTGTTGTCGTGGCGACAGATGGTTCTGGGGTGGTCTTGGACGGAGGAACTGTTAAAGAAGAATAGTTTAGTTCAACGCACAAAAACAATTCTGTTGTTACTTCTTCAAAGTTATCCAGAACATTCTGGTTCTCATGATGTGGAGGATTTCAGGTGATTTAAGACCCAAAAATAAGATGTTAAATAAAGTAAAAACCTCAAATTCATAGTTCAACTTGTTGTGATCAGAACACCAATGAGCTGAGGTTTCCTGAGCATGTGAGGAGATGTTTATACCAGAAGAGCTGGGTCAGGTGGACCAATAAAAGTCAATAAAATCTATAAAATGATTGTGTGTTCAAGAGTTCGATGCTGTGGTGTTCTCGCTCAACGAGCGATCTGTTCAACAAAGACACCTGCTCGTCCCGTCATTGCTGTGTGTTCTACTTTCCTCTGGGCCCGTCCTGCCATTACAATTATTACAAAGTAACTTCTCAACTCCAGGTCCTTGACTGAAGTAAGTATGGCGTCTTTAGCCATGTTGGGCGCCATGCTGAGGGACTTGATTCTTATCTTGATTACGTTCATTTTTTTCCCTCAAAATTCGACCACAACCGCCTGTAGTGACTTGTGAAAAACTTTTTACATTCTGTCAAATTGATTTAAAAAAACCAAAACTGAGAAATCACATGTACATGTGTTTTCACATCTGTTGCCATGGAGCTCAACATTGAGCTCAGGTGTATTCTGTTTCCACTGTCCATCCTTGAGATGTTTTTGCAGCTCAATTTGACTTGACCTGTGGTAAAGTCAGATGATTGGACAGGATTTATAAACACACACACCTGTCTATAGAAGGTCACACAGGTGACAGTGCTTGTCAGAGCACAGACCGAGCAGGAAGTCAAAGGAATTTCATTTTAGAACCTCTTAGACAGGATTGTCTCCAGGCATGAATCTGGACAAGGTTATAGAAAATCTCTGCTGCTTTGAAAGTCCCAATGGACACAGTGGCCTCCATCTTCCTAGAGCTGGCCGACCATCCAAACCGATTCTACCTGTACCTATGTTTGCTCTTTCTCTCTGAATCCAACCTTCCTGTGGCTAAAGTTAAACCCTGTCAAAAGCCTGAGCGATCCATGTTGCGTCAATAGGAAGACTGGACCCGGTCTAGAAACTGGCGAAACTTTCCGTTTCTATTACATTGTCCAATCCACCCAGAAAGCATCTTTCTTAACCATCTCTTGCCTAGAATAGTGCCCTGATGACCTCCACTCCAAACATAAAGTCCCATCACTAAATATACTGGATTAGTTCAGTATTGATAAGAGGACTTGTCATTTAAGTTAGTGGTTCTAGACCACCGAGTCCTGGAGTTATTCCACAGCATTCATTATTAAAAGCTGTTTTATTTTGAAAAAAGCAAGAGCCTCATGAACTAAGGGGTCGCACGTACAAAAAACTTGTGTACATACTTTTCCATGTCAAAGTTCATGTAGTAGTCAAGTGTTTGTAGTTACATGAGTGGATACTAAATTATTCACAAACTCATAAATATGTTCTCATTCAACAAACTGATGATCTGTATTTATTAAGACAACATCGATCGTTTTATACTGAATATTTTCATCCTCTATTTCATGCAGTTCAGAGAAAATGTCAAATAATTATGAGCTTGTTTTTATAATATAATGAACAAACAGCGTCTGATGCTTCAAGTCTTTCTGTACGAGAGTCATAGACGTTCTTGTGGAACAACATCAAAGTTTGATCAAAGTGAAGCTGCAGAATGAAAGCAGCTGAAGTTTCCCTCATGTGATCACGTGATCTGGATCATCTCCTTAAAAACACACACTTATATAAAAACACCATCAGATGATTTAATCATTTGTGATTTCTAAACAAAACGATTTCTTTTACAAATGTAATAAGAAGTTTTGCTACATTTTCTCTGTTTTCTCATCATCAACCAGCATCGAAACTTAAGTTGAACTTCGGAATAAAACCTCAAGGTCATCATAAGAAGTCTGCCGAGATCCTGAACCCAAAACACACAAGAGTCCTTCCCTCAAACCCATCATAGCTTGTCACATGAATGACCCGCCTTAACATGTTATTAACATATTTAACTCACCGCTTGTTGTCGTGGCGACAGATGGTTCTGGGGTGGTCTTGGACGGAGGAACTGTTACAGAAGAATAGTTTAGTTCAACGCACAAAAACAATTCTGTTGTTACTTCTTCAAAGTTATCCAGAACATTCTGGTTCTCATGATGTGGAGGATTTCAGGTGATTTAAGACCCAAAAATAAGATGTTAAATAAAGTAAAAACCTCAAGTTCATAGTTGAACTTGTTGTGATCAGAACACCAGTGAGCTGAGGTTTCCTGAGCATGTGAGGAGATGTTTATACCAGAAGAGCTGGGTCAGGTGGACCAATAAAAGTCAATACAATCGATAAAATGATTGTGTGTTCAAGAGTTCGATGCTGTGGTGTTCTCGCTCAACGAGCGATCTGTTCAACAAAGACACCTGCTCGTCCCGTCATTGCTGTGTGTTCTACTTTCCTCTGGGCCCGTCCTGCCATTACAATTATTACAAAGTAACTTCTCAACTCCAGGTCCTTGACTGAAGTAAGTATGGCGTCTTTAGCCATGTTGGGCGCCATGCTGAGGGACTTGATTCTTATCTTGATTACGTTCATTTTTTTCCCTCAAAATTCGACCACAACCGCCTGTAGTGACTTGTGAAAAACTTTTTACATTCTGTCTAATTGATTTAAAAAAAAAAACAACAACTGAGAAATCACATGTACATGTGTTTTCACATCTGTTGCCATGGAGCTCAACATTGAGCTCAGGTGCATTCTGTTTCCACTGTCCATCCTTGAGATGTTTTTGCAGCTCAATTTGACTTGACCTGTGGTAAAGTCAGATGATTGGACAGGATTTATAAACACACACACCTGTCTATAGAAGGTCACACAGGTGACAGTGCTTGTCAGAGCACAGACCGAGCAGGAAGTCAAAGGAATTTCATTTTAGAACCTCTTAGACAGGATTGTCTCCAGGCACGAATCTGGACAAGGTTATAGAAAAATCTCTGCTGCTTTGAAAGTCCCAATGAACACAGTGGCCTCCATCTTCCTAGAGCTGGCCGACCATCCAAACCGATTCTTCCTGTACCTATGTTTGCTCTTTCTCTCTGAATCCAACCTTCCTGTGGCTAAAGTTAAACCCTGTCAAAAGCCTGAGCGATCCATGCTGCGTCAATAGGAAGACTGGACCCGTACTAGCAACTGGCGAAACTTTCCGTTTCTATTACATTGTCCAATCCACCCAGAATGCATCTTTCTTAACCATCTCCTGCCTAGAATAGTGCCCTGATGACCTCCACTCCAAACACAGTCCCATCACTAAATATACTGGATTAGTTCAGTATTGATAAGAGGACTTGTCGTTTAAGTTAGTGGTTCTAGACCACCGAGTCCTGGAGTTATTCCACAGCATTCATTATTAAAAGCTGTTTTAATTTGAAAAGACCAAGGGCCTCATGTACTAAAGGGTCTTACGTACAAAAAAACTTGCAGATATTATTTTCCACGTCAAAATTCATATCTAGGAAGGAAAAGAGCGTTAAAAAGGTCGGACTTGTGTTTCTAGCTACACAAGTGGACATTAAATTATTCACAAACTCAAAAATATGTTCTCATTCACCAAACTGATGATCTTTTTTTCCGCTATTTCATGCAGTTCATAGAAAATGTAAAGGAATTATAAGCTTGTTTTTTGAATATAAAGAACAAAACGATCAGCGTCTGATGCTTCAAGTCTTTCTGTACGAGATTCACAGACGTTCTTGTGGAACAACATCACAGTTTGATCAAAGTGAAGCTGCAGAATGAAAGCAGCTGAAGTTTCCCTAATGTGATCACGTGATCTGGATCATCTCCTTAAAAAACACATGATTTGTTCATTTGTAATATCAAAACAATGTAATAAGAATTTCGCACGCATGTGTTTTGCTACATTTGCTCTGTTTTCTCATCATCAACCAGAATAAAAACTTCAAGGTCATCATAAGAAATCTGCCGAGATCCTGAACCAAAAACAAGAGTATTTCCCTCAAACCCATCATAGCTTGTCACATGAATCACCCGCCTTAACATGTTATTAACATATGAAACTTATTTTTAAAGGAGTACAAAGTGACTCACCGCTTGTTGTCGTGGCGACAGATGGTTCTGGGGTGGTCTTAGACGGAGGAACTGTTACAGAAGAATAGTTTAGTTCAACGCACAAAAATATTCAGTTGTCATTTGTTCAAAGTTGTCCACGGATTCTGGTTCTCATGATGTGGAGGATTTCATCTGATTTAAGACCCAAAAATAAGATATAATGTGTTCTTTTTTAAGCAGAATATATGTTTTGCATTAAGATTTTTAATCTGTACTATGAATACTAAATAAATGGCAAAAAACACACATACAAACTTCTTTTTATCATCTGCTGTGAACTGGAAACTTAATATTCTGAAGGAGATCTCCAGAGTGATCAATAATATCAATCTAGTCTAATATTAACTAATAATTTGTCGCAAATATATTTCATACACACAACATACACGTGGCTTGTAATGACCTTATAATGACTCTCTAAGAACAGACACCTTTGCATGCAACATGTCAACATTTCTTTTGACACTTTTCTCTCGATGTCTCTTGAGGAGCTGCTTAGAAAGATGCAGCATTTAAAAGGGAATTGAAAAAACCGAATAACCCCCACAGAGAAAGAGTGAAGTGAGTTTAAATCCAGGTGGATTATGGGTCTTAGAATTTCCGGTTTTAAATGTAACTTTAAATTAAATTAAAGAAGATTTTTTAATATTATTACATTTCATTGAAATTGGACCTATTTGTATTTTCAAAGAGGTGTGTGTGTGTGTTGGGGGGAGGGGGGGGGTCTTTTACCTCGTTTTGCGCCCACTGACAATTGGCCAAACAACCTGAATTCGCTGAAGTCTGGCTCACTTCATATGTATTTGAACATTTTAAACTTTTACTTTACAATTTTGGGACGAGAAATGCTCAGTTATAAACAGAAGTCAGTGAACTACGTGATCCCTTTTCAAGACATCTTGTCTAATGGTGGATTTAAGAGTCTATAAACCGTCAGGCGGACACACACTGTTTTATATACGGTATATAAACAAAGGAGAAATATATATAAATGACACTCACTTGTTGTTTTTGTGTGACTTCTGTTTGGATCAGCTGAAACACACAAACAAATTAGTTTCACTTAAAAAACAACAAGTCTAGAAATGAACACAGTTGTAAGTAAGTAAGTAAGTAATTTGTATTTATATAGCGCTTTCCCAGACCAGGGTCACAAAGCGCTTAAACAATCAAAAAAGTGTTGTAAAATAAAGACTTATTTTGTTTTGTCTGGAGAACGTGCAGATGTGGGTCAGCAGATTTTGAACCAGACACCATGTTGGTATAATCAAACCAGTTTAACCGCTTCGATTTGGCAACTTCTGTAAATCACACGTTTTCAAGAAACTAAGTAGGAAGTCGAGACGCTCGGGCCAAGACTAATGATATATCTTCACGAATAGTCCTTCATAAGTGGATCCGCCAAAGATAATTTTACTTATGGTAGCTTGTCTTCAAAAGAGCAGTTTCAAATATTCAGAAATATCAAGAAATTAGATCAAGTTTTTTTTTACTTCATAAATTTCTCCCTTGTCTGAAATCTCGGCGAACGAGAGGTTACGAGAGCAAAGTCCATTATGACATAATAATGGCCTTCACTCCTCCTCCAGCCAGCTGTCATCACGGCCCGCTTTGTTTATACAATGAGTCCCTTAGAGGTGGAGACTCCCAGGATTGGTGACATGCGGTGACATACATGGATTTTCGACCAATCACAGCGGAGTGGGTTTGGTTATGGTAAACGGGATTTGGTCTCCAGTGTTTTCAGTGGGCAGGGCTTAAGCACATTTTATGGTAATTATTTCAATGAAAAGAGAGTTTTGTACAAACAAACACTGATGATACAATAGAGTCCAACATCTATTTAAGACACACTTTAACTACACATTAGTTGAACTTTGAAACTTACGGATACATGTCAAGTTGGGTATTTTCCATTGCTTGGTATCGTCCTGACATTTAAGAAGGTTTGAAGAGCCCGCCTTCCTCACGTATCCATCCTTGCATGTATAACGTAAAGCCATGTCGAGTTGGTGGCAGTCGCCGATCAGAGGTCCGATCTGTCCTGCTTCGAACGTCGGTATTTCATTGCAGGGACATTCTGCTGGAAGACAATTCATCGCAATGTTCTTGCAGTTCAACCTATTCAAACATATTGCTCACATATTGATCGCGTGGATACTGTTGTTAGCTAACTGCTATCAAGAGAATCTTCATGAAAGGTAGAAATGTGTAAAAATTGATATTTTTTAAATATATATTATGGACAATTTCAGTCCCACATAGAATAAATTCAAAATGATTATTTTCTTAATCAAATTGTTATTAATTGTTATTTTTATCTTCATCTCGCTAAGATAAGATGATATCACACAAACCCTTGCAGGAGCCAAGGTATCAAGCAGGCAAGTAATTACAGTGATCGAAATACCAGTTTTCAGATGGATTTTCAAGATCGCAGAAGAAAAATTAACATTTTGCAGTATCAAAAAAAAAAAACCTAACTTTGTGTGGTAGTGATGACTAGTACATTTATCAATTGGTGGATATAGATGGATAGATAAACATTATTGATCCCTCTGGAGGTCTTCTTCAGGAAATTGTTTTTCCAACAACACAGCAATACAGACGATAGATTCATTAGACAAGAAGAAGAACAAAGTGCAATAAAAAGAAAGCGCAAGATGACACAAACCAAATCTAGAGATAAAGAACATAGATCAAAGAAAAATAACAAAGATTAACATGGAATATCATCATCTTTTCACTCCACTCCTGACCCCAAACTCAGAATTAAACAGCCTAATAGCACGAGGAATGAATGAGTCCCAGAGTCTATTAGTGTTGCATCATGGGAGGAGCATTCTTTCACTCCATCTGCTTCTCTGCTCACTCATGACAGTGTTCAGAGGATGACTGTCATCATCCATGATGGACAGTATTTTGGAGGAGGATATACTACTACTAATAGTTATATAACACAAGGAAGAGGGGGATGAAAGACCAGTGGAGGTATCAGAGAATGATAACTTATCTGCAGAAAAAGGATATGTTAAAACTGAAACTAAAAGTAAAGGGAGAGAATAAAGAGTTACAGTAATGTTATGGGTTAAAAAGCTATATATAATGTAAATGTACGCATAATTAGGTTGTAGTTTTGAAATTTGTAGGAATCATTTTCAAATACCAGAACACATGTTTTACTTTCTGCAATATTTGCAGAACACCAAAAATACAAGCATATCTACCACTGAATTACATGATTTGAGTTTATTTGCCCTTTTTTAGGAGAAGTTAGAAAGTCAACCATCTTAAAAGAAGATCGATAAAAACTTGGATAACAATCGTACTGAGGTGAAATCATCCGCCCTGTAACACTTATGTATATTTAGAGGATTAGAAAGAAAATCCTGTGAATGTACCATCAAATAAAACGATAATGTCTCCTATCAAATTGAGACACGTTTGTGACAGGATTTATTGTCCTATATTATCGACATATGGGGACAGTGAGAAATGTAATTTCCAGTCCTTTGCATGTCCAGTATATGTGAAGAAAATCCAAAGTAAGAGGAGTGAATCTCATCAGGTACGGTTGGTAAACATTAGCTTCACCCTAAACTAACTGTCCTGGTCCTAAGCAAAACGCAGCGAGAGCAGCCAGACCAGACATGCTGGACCTCCTGCGTACATCTGCATGATGAATCCACGCCTCACTTGAACATCTGACTCTGTTGTGACAAGAGTTTGAAGCGGTTGCCACAAAAATAGTTGAGACGAGAGCAAACAGACAAACATGTTTTTAGGATCTCCTCGATCTCGAATGGGGTTCCTTTAAAGGGTCCAAGTGGGAGGAGACTACGAAGAGAACTCGTACATTGACACAATGTTTCAGGAATCTTCATGTTACCCCCCGAGACACGCTGCAGCTGCTGTCAAAAGAATGTGGATCGATCCAACACAGCTGCGGAAATTCTAGTGTGGACTTGCAGAGGGAGATATAGGGAGGAGGATTCTGCTCCATGTGCATCGTCACCGTTTTAAAGAAGTTAAGCTTCTCTGATACATAATATAATGTCATTTAAATAATGTATTTTTGTTTAGCTGGAGCTTGGGTTGAACAGAGATGATTATTATAACTGTAAAAAGACAAACTGACACAGATGCATGTGGACCCTGTGCCTCTAGAAATACTAATTACTTACTTACTTACTTACTTATTTACTTTATGTCCGGCTGATCTGGACACTGTGTTTTGCAGGACAGGAGCACCCAGGGCCGGGTCTAGGCAGGGGCAAGAGGGGGCCTGGCCCCCTCAAATAAATGTTGTGCCCCCTCAAACTTACATGTAAGTAAGTAAGTAACAGCACAATGCCCCCTCAAGATTTGTGGCTGCCCCCTCATACATGCCTGTCTAGACCCGGCCCTGGGAGCACCTCAGGGGACAGTGCTTGCCCCTCTCCTCTTCACCATCTCATCGTCCAGAAGTATGCTGACGACACTGCCATCGTTGGCTATTGGATTTTCTAACTCTGAGTTTGAGTGAAAGATGATGTATTCTACGGTAATGATGTGAGAACAGGAAACCCAATGATCTCCAGAGGGATTAATAAAGTTTATCTATCTATCGGTGATAAAAAAAAAGCTTAATGTAGATACGTCTTAAGATACTATCTATACTCACTTGAATTAAAAGGAGCAAAATAATTCAACTTTTATTCGGATCCGTTTGTTTAAATACACATAGGTACAGTGAAACCTTTTGGTTAATGCTGGGTTTGGAAGAAACACGTGACGCGCGAAATAAATCTTGTTGAACGTACCTCTGTCCGGGCAGTGCGCAGGTGAGAGCAAACAAAGTGTCACCACACATCCATAGAGCAGACCCAGATCCATCTGACGGTCAAAACATGGTCAAACGTCAGAACCAATCGTCCGAACACCATTCTCTCGGCTTTAAATTGTACTTTCACTTTCACTTGACGTGATGACGTCAAGCGCGCCAAGAACTACCCAGAAGAATGTTGGCATATACTTGTTGTACTACTACTATTACTACTTATTATAATAATAATGTTTACATTAAAAACACACACATTAAATAAGATTTTATTTGATAAAAAAAATTGTCAAATTATTAGTCTAGTGGATAGTAAATAGTCTGAGAGCTACATTATTTTTTGTGAAAAAACTTTTTCGAAAAAGAAAGTTTAGAATTACATTTAAAAAAAAAAGCATTTATGAAAACACAAGCAGAAAGTGACGCTATTTTTTTTTTAAAGTTAACATTTTCGACCACATATGCGATAAAAAAAAGTTAAGAATTATATTTAAAAAGCATCTTCTTCTTCGTACCTTAATAGAACATTTTATTTATAAGAACAACTTTTATTTAGCGACAGGGTGTTTGAATTAAGATGAAATATAAAGCATTAATGATGTAAAAAGTTTTAAACGGAAGCTGAAACTAAAGGAGGAAGAAAAAAACAAAACCATCCAAGTCATCCGAACACTAGGGGCACCAGAGGTTATTCTTGCTCTTGTGCGTGCGGCTGGGTTTTGTTGTGCTGCTGCTTTTTTTTTCCAAGAATTACAATTGAAACGTGGCTTTTATTGAAATCTATTCCATAAATATTGCCGAATGAACATTTACACATTGCACTGGTGAGTCAAATTCTTCTCATTCAAACTTTACAACATGTAATTCTCACAGCCTCGAATATAGTGTGCAGCTATATTAGCGTTAGCTAGCTTTAGCAATGCTAAGTAACTCGAGCACTATGTACAATTGTATTGTGTACGCATGAATCTCGCTGGGATGGATGTTGCTCTCAGGGTGTATAACGTGCTGTCTGTGAAGGTGACGGCAGGAAACGGGAAGTCATGTCCCTCTACGATGATCTGGGTGTGGGTGCCAGTGACACCAAGACAGAAGGATGGTCCAAGAACTACAAACTCATGCAATCTCAGCTCAAAGTCAAGAAGGCAGCGTCGACTCAGGCAAAAGTAAAACGCCACATATTTTCAATTTAATGTACTGTAATGTAATGTTATTATGTTTTTTTTAAAGACTCCAAGAAGTAAACAGACCACCGTGTTGGCTCCAGTCATTGACCTGAAGCGAGGGGGCTCTGGAGAGGAAAGACAGATCATTGACACTCCTCCACATGCACCGGCTGGACTCAAGGTGTGTCCTGATCGTTCATTTCCTGTGTTGTTCTCAGTATTATCTTGACCTTTAAAGTATATATTTTATTGAGTATTGTTTTGATTGTTAAAGCGCTTTGTGACCCTGGTCTGGAAAAGCGCTCTATAAATACAAATTACTTACTTAGTTACTTACATACTATTAACTTCATAATGTTCTGCGTACTGTCTTGACGGAGTGACTCGAGCGGATCCCAGCTTCTTGGGATGGCAGACGGGGGACACCCTTGTCTTTCAAGTGTGTAACAACTTCCAGTTTGACACTCATTTTCTATCCATCACAAGCCATAAGCTTATTTGATTCATGGTTAGTGATATTTATTAAGGACTGATCATGTTAGCGAAAACATTTTATTTTGACAGGTCACTCTTATGGTCCCTGAAGCCACCCTCGTGTCTCTCTGTACGACACGTTGGTGAACCTTGAGCCGTCAATTAGCGTCTCATTTTCTTATATTCATTTTCAGGACGCAGCCCCCAGCGGTTTTTCTTCCGGAGATGTCCTGATACCCCTCGCGGACGAGTACGACCCCATGTTTCCGAATGACTACGAGAAGGTGATGAAACGTCACAGAGAGGATCGGCAGCGACAGAGAGAACAGGAGCGACAGAAGCAGATTGAGGAGAGAGAAAAGTAGGTCGTCTCACTCGTAACTATCAATTGAATAGTTTTATATATAGTTATGGTGATTGTCTATTCAAGGTTTTAATGAAAGGTTAAACATTTAGTACAGCATCATCATACAGCAAAGATGAATGTTTGATGTTTTCTAAACCAAGAAAGACATTTTTTTTTTTAAATAAAAATGCTTTGACTATCGACGAGATGCAAAAGTTCTAGACTGACTATCTTTTCAGGCTGTTGCTCCTAAGCTTTGGAACAATCTTCCTCTCTCTTTGCGCTTGATGGATCTAATGACTCCTTTAAGAAACATCTTAAGACGTTTCTATTTGTTCAGGCTTTTCTTTGATTTTCTGGAACTCCTGTGTTGTTCTCAGTATTATCTTGATGACTTTAAAGTGTATATACTTGAGTATTGTTTTGTTTGTTTAAGCGCTTTGTGACCCTGGTCTAGAAAAGCGCTATATAAATAAATATTACTTACTTATTTACTGTCATCACTTTGTTCATGCTCTAGAAGATAAAAACAACGACTTTCTTGTTTATTATTGCAAAAAATAATGTTTTTAAAATACTAAGAAAAACTTGTGGAGTCTACACATCATTGTCCAGCCATTTTCTAATCCTCAGAAGTGTTTTGTAACAGCGTAATTGTTTATTTCCTTTCAGGAAAAGGAAAGACAGGCATGAAGGTGGAGCACCAAGTGGTTTCTCAAGGTTCCCAACAGAGGAAGACTCTGACGAAGAGGACGATTACGAAAAAGAGAGGAGGAAACGAAGTGAGATTTTAGTGCCTAAGACAAGAATAGCATGACCTTATGTTGTTTGTTCGTCTTCTCCACCTTGCCTTGATTCATTGAACAGCATTATCCAAGTGAAACGTATTAAACTTATAATATTGTGACCTATTTTAATAACTGCTGCTGTTTTTCAGCCTTGGGCGGTGCTGCTATTGCCCCCCCGTCGTCACTAGTGGAGAGAGAGGGTGAGTCTTCTCGTATCTGTTTTTAAAACCAACTATTAAAAAGGAACACAATATCTAAATACAATTTCAACTTTAAAAGTAAAAGTGAGTGTTATGGAGGAGATTGATGAAGAAGACTAATACAGGAGAAATGATTGTGTTTCAAAGTATTGTTGTATTATTGTCAAAGTAATGTAACAAAAGTTTGGCTCAATATTCTCTTTGAATTCTATGATATATTTGGATATTTAAAAACGTGAAGGTTAATTTACGATGAGTCACACAAACCTGCAACTTTAATTTGGTGATGTAGAGTTTGAGAAGGGAAAGTGTGTGTGTGTGTGTGTGTGTGTGTGTGTGTGTGTGTGTTGTGTCACTCACTTGTCAGTCCTAATGTCTGTCAATCATCTACAGGCTCGTACCCGGGTGAGGATGAAGGCCGTCCCAGCAGGGGCTCCAGAGCCGCCATCCCTCCCCCAATGTTTGACGACTCGGACCGCCCACGGTCACCGCCGCTGCCCAGCAGCTCTTTCCTGGCCAACATGGGGTGAGAGTGACACAGTCACGTCTACCACACTATCTTTTCGATGGAATTAAACCTGCAGTTACTGATCGTTACACTAGGTGGCAGCAGAAGACAGACTGTCTCTCCTAAAGTTTTATAACCGTGAGGTCACAGGATTGAACTATATGCTCGTTTGAAGAAAGTTTACATTTTTACTATTTAAAAAAAAAAGTAGTTTAATTATTAAAACGTTACAAAAGAAAAATTGAAGTGTAGTTTTAAGATGCTAAAATATAATGAAAGAAATGTTTTTATTCAGGCATCACTTCTTTTTTTGTGATTAGAAAAATGCTTATGTTTAGAAGACATGATAAAAAAAGATTTAATGTCACAATATATAATTGTTCCTCTTGCAGTTGTGTAATTGTAAAATGTACATTTTAAAAACCCACAAAAAATAAAGATGGAATAGAAATATGTGAAAACAAATAAACAGAATGATACTGTAGTAGTAAACATATAAACTGTATCTACTGTACTGTTGTTATGGCTACATAAATGTGAATTTAAAAAGGAAATAACATTTAAACACATGTATACAAATAATACTTAATGTTTGTCAAACATAGTGTCATTTTATTAGAATGTCTTTCCCTGAGATATTAGACTTTAAACTGCCATCAATGAGAATCTGATTCTACCAAACAATTTTCATTACAGAATGAGATTAGTTTTAAATTTAATAATACTTTTTACTATTTTATTTTATTTTATTGTTCTGCTCGCAGAGGAACCGTAGCCCATAAAATCATGCAGAAGTACGG
The DNA here is from genome assembly GCF_982586985.1 of Callionymus lyra. Taxonomy (NCBI): domain Eukaryota; kingdom Metazoa; phylum Chordata; class Actinopteri; order Syngnathiformes; family Callionymidae; genus Callionymus; species Callionymus lyra. The sequence continues at coordinate 18,362,121 of NC_141820.1, forward strand.
CTTCAAGGAGGGACAGGGTCTGGGGAAGCACGAGCAAGGCCTGAGCACAGCCCTGTCCGTGGAGAAGACCAGCAAGAGAGGAGGGAAGATCATCATCGGTGACGCTGCAGAGAAACGTAATGATGACTCCTTTTTTTTTTTTCAGTGTTATTCATTTCATTTTGAGACTTACACGTGCATCTTTTCTTAATGTTTGTCACCGAGCAGCTGGTCACAGCCAAGCAGGGCCGCCGGAGACTTTAGGCGTTGGACCAGGAGTTGAGGGTAAACAAAACCTTTTTTTACTCTTCGTCACGTCTCACCCTTCACTCTTTGTGTTTTATCTTTTTCACGTGAAGCCGTGAGCATATTATATACATCCATTTAAAATGTAACAAATACAAAAGCAGGTGAAAAGATGGATAAACTACGAGGTTTGAGTTGTGATTTATGTAAATGTAAAATGTACTCAGAGCCGATGAAATATACCAATTACTCTAGTACAATAGAGTGAAATCAATCTCATTAATTACCTTTTTAAAACATTATTATTCATACAAACACACATGTGTATTTATTTCTTTAAATAATAAAACAATGAAACAATTAATAAAACGGAAAAGGAACTTAACAAAAAGAGGTCAGATACATTTAAGCAATGCTGAAGCTACTTAATGAAAAATCCATCTTATTTTTGCTACACATAAGCAACAAGAAAAATGTTGATGAACTCAACAAACACGCTTGTGTATATCTTCTGAAAATGAGCTCGTCGTTTTGACCCTAACTGGTTTATAAAGTCAAGCACCTGCACAAGACGTGTTTAATCTTCACATCTTTTCTCTCTCTGTTCTCTAGCTGACGCCTCCAAGGCAAACCCACTGACAGAGATCCTGAAAAACCCCACCAAGGTGGTCCTGCTGAGGGTGCGTATGTTGCTCTACTCTCACGGTTCAAATGAGCTCCAGTGTATTGATAATAAGCAGTAATAACGCATATTAGATGTCTCATGAATAGAGTAAGTAAGTAAGTAATATTTATAGAGACCTTTTCTAGACCAGGGTCACAAAGAGCTTAAACAATTAAAACAATACCTGATAAAATGTATACTAAAAAGGTCAAGATAACACCGAGACAAACAGAGACAAACAGAGGAGTCTCCGAAAATCAGGGAAAAGTCTGCACAAATAAAAATGTCATAAGATGTTTCTTAAGGAGTCAGTAGATCATCAAACACAGAGGAAGATCGTTTCAAAGCTTAGGAGCAACAGCCTGGAAGGATTTCTCTCCTCTGGTCCTGAACCGTGTTCAGGAACCATCAGTAGATTCTGATCCACGGACCTCAGAGCCCGAGCTGGGGTGTAAGTCTGGATCAGATCAGTGATGTAAGGAGGAGTCTGACCATGAATAGATCTGAAAGTAAGAACCAGAATTTTAAAGTTGATCCTGAAAGAAACTGGAAGCCAGTGAATAGTTTTAAGGATCGGAGAAATGTGAGTTCTTCTACTAGAGCGGCTCAGAATTCTCAAGTTTTTTATTAACTGCAGGCGAGACAGATCCTTCTTGTTAGACATGAAAACAAACTGTTACAATAGTCCAGACGATAAAACACAAATGCATGGATTAAAGTCTTAGGATGGCCTTCCTGGACGTTTGTCTCTCTCAGTTATCTACTTTTATTTTCAATTATTAGAACGACACATTCAAGTATTGTGATAATCCTTGGAGAATTTTACATTTCTGTCTAAACTTAACTCGACTCAACTTAAGAATCGTCCAGGAAGTTTTCATGAATTGTGAATATTTCCCCAGAACATGGTCGGACGAGGAGAGGTGGATGAAGACCTGGAGGGAGAGACCAAAGAAGAGTGTGAGAAATACGGCAAAGTGGTGAAATGTGTCATATTTGAGGTGAGCGGCTGATGTTTTTTCTTCTGAGTTTTGTTGATGCAAAGCGCGATTGGTTCGAATCCAGATAAAGGCCCAGAGGTTTTGAGCCAAACTATAACGGCGTGTTCTCTACATACCATCATATTAGTTGGTTAAAGAGAAATGATAAATACCTCAAAGGAAACATAACATTTTCCTTGATGATGAATCGTAAAATCAAAAGTTTATTTTACAAACACAAATGGAGGAAAAAAAGAACAAAAACACTCAATAATGTGTTTATTAACATAAGGTTAAAACAATGTTTTATTTTTCCATTGAAGTCTAAGGTGAAGAGGCTTTTCAAGCAACAAACGTAATGTTTTTGATGGAAAATCTTATTCTCTACCTTTTATTTTGACCTTTTAAGCCGAGAGCCACTTGTTTGATACTAAAAACATAAAACGACATTAAAGATGACGATTTCATTTTCTAATATTTGAACTATAAGTTAAGTCAACAAGTGACGCGTCCTCTCTTCAGATCGCAGAGGTTCACGATGACGAAGCCGTCAGGATATTCCTGGAGTTTGAAAGAGTGGAGTCGGCCATTAAAGGTTGGTGATATCAATTCATATTTATTTGTCTGTGAAATAAACAATACCATATTCTGGTTTTACTGAAATCCACTGTTTGTTAAAGTCACATTTTTAGGTGATATCAGAGCTTCTGTCAGAAACCTGTTTTTTAAAAAAAAAGAAGGAAATCTTCTCTTTATGTAATTTTCTACTTGTGTAACTGTCATCAATCTAAATGGGTCGGCCCAGATCAGAAACAGGGTGAGACTCGGGGGGTCCCTGGAGGTGTTTGCGTCACTCGTGGCCCAGCAACCTCTCACTCGGAGACCTGCGCTTACGTCACTGTTGTTATTCAACGGATCGTCTTTTCAATGCTGGGTTTCCAACAGCATGAATGAATCGATGATTAAATATTAATTTTAAAATATCTTAATCATTAATAATTATATAATTAATTAAGGGATTCTGATTCTAATCATGTTTAGCTGACTCAGGAAAGATGAAGATAAATCTTAATGAATAAGTTTATGGTCCAAATGTGTTGAATTAAAATATAAATATGGAGTCATTTCCAAAACAAGAATTTCAAGACAACTTTTCTCCTAAACTTTAACTAGTGTCATAATTCAAAAGTGCCATAAGCTGGATCTAAAACCGCTTTCGATCGGAGGTCTTGTTAGCACGGGTCAATCCAGCCTCATGCATTAATTACATGGCTTTAAATGGCCCTAAAAAAAACCAAGGTTCTTGTCTCCTGCTGAGACGCTGCTTGGCTGCATCCCCAGCTTCTCTCCTTTCCCAGCACAATGGAGACGAATGATTCCCACAGCAGTGTTTGTCAGACTGACCGGTCTAGTCATGTGAGTGAGCGACAACGGGGACGGGAGACAACAATGATCAGCACTCGCTAATGACATGACCATGCAAGCATATGTAGACTATGACCGTTCATCATCCTCCATTTAAAGATGTACCTTAGAGCCGTGGCTCTATAGACCAGAGGTGGCCATGTTTTAAAGAATGAAATATGAAGTAGAAACTTCAATAAAGTCACCAATAACTTATACTTATACGTATTATACATTAAGCCAAATATAATTATGAATTTTATGTTCTTTCGTTCATTGTTTTAATATATTATTTAAATGTGTATACATATGATTTAAATTTAAATAATGTTAATATGCTTTAAAAAACACTGGGTTTTTTAGGGGCAATAAATGATATAGAATAGACCAATGAAATTATGGAAGATGGATGAAATAATGAATCCTATAATGAAGAATGTTCAAGTTTTATTCTGGATAGATCTAGTTAAGGAACTTTGTAAGTCGCTGAACTTTGCCCCGGTCTTGAGAAGAGGTGTCGCTCGTCTTGACGCTCATGCCTGAGATGTCTCCGGGCGACAGCGCTCTGTGACATCACTTATTAAGACGTGCAGCAAATCATGAACCTGCTCTCAACTAGTGACTCGTTTTCATCCCGAGATCCTGGTCCCGTCCAGAGAAGGTGCGACGTGACCGGAGGTCTTGAAATGTAGAAACCTCTTTTCAACATGTCTATCTACAGGATTTCTTAATTCTGATTTCAGCTCGACTGTGAGTTACGTAACGAGTTTGCACAAGAAAATCTCACCGCAATCGCTCGCAACTGTGAATGTTCCGTGAACCTGACCTGGCCATGAATCTCACTCTCTCTCACTCTCTCTCTCTTTTTCACTCTCTCTCTCTGCAGCGGTGGTGGACCTGAACGGACGTTACTTTGGCGGCCGGGTGGTGAAGGCCTGCTTCTACAACCCAGACAAGTTCCGGGTGTTCGACCTGGGCGAGCAGTTCTGACCTGGACTCAACTCTCATGTACATAAACTTTTATACCGTCTGTTGCTTAGATTCCCCGTGACTGAGATGTCGACAAATAAACCGTGAAAAAAACAGTTGATTTATTTCACTTTAAATCCATGTTGAGCTTTATATACGTGTACTAAAACATTATGACCACCTGTTTACTGTGGTCAGTTCTTGAGCGGTTGTCATTTCTGGGTCAAGGTGACCCACACAAGGGTTAAGCGGTTGTTTCTCTGCAGACATGGTTTCATCTAGTGTTTGCTTTTCCCTCATTCTCACTAATTGTTTTTTTTAGGTCACCTAGACTGGCACTAAGTGTCGCCAAGATTAAGATGGAGAGACACACTTTTACCTTGTGAAAAGGTGGTATTTTTTCAAAATAAAACATTATTTAAGGGTAATTTGTTTTGAAAAAACATGGTATTTTCTCTGAAGTGAGTAAGTAATTTGGTATTTATATAGCGCTTTTCCAGACCAAGGTCACAGCGCTTAAACAATCAAAACAATATTCAATAAAGTATATACTTTAAAGGTCAAGATAACACTGAGAACAACACAGGAGTTCCAGAAAATCAAGGAAAAGCCTGAACAAATAAAAATGTCTTCAGATGTTTCTTGAAGAAGTCAGTAGATCATCAAACACAGAGAGAGAGGAATATCGTTCCAAAGCTTAGGAGCAACAGCCTGGAAGGATTTCTCTCCTCTGGTCCTGAACTGTGTTCAGGAACCATCAGTAGATTCTGATCCACAGACCTCAGAGCCCGAGCTGGGGTGTAAGGCTGGATCAGATCAGTGATGTAAGGAGGAGTCTGACCATGAATAGATCTGAAAGTAAGAACCAGAATTTTAAAGTTGATCCTGAAAAAAACTGGAAGCCAGTGAAGAGTTTTAAGGATCGGAGAAATGTGAGTTCTTCTACTTGAGCGAGTCAGAATTCTCACTGCAGAGTTTTGTATCAACTGCAGACGAGACAGATCCTTCTTGTTAAGACATGAAAACAAACTGTTGCAATAGTCCAGACGAGAAGAAACAAACGCATGGATTACAAGCTCCAGATCATGTTGTGACAACATTTTTCTTAATTTTGAGATTTTTCTGAGTTTAAGGAAACAGTTTCTGGTCAGTTTTCTGCAGTGTTGAACAAGAGACATGTCTTTATCAAATACAACACCCAGGTTTCTCAGGCTCAGTTTGACAGACTGACCTAAGTCACCAAAGTACTGACTCAACCCTGGAATCATCATCAGGAGCAATAACCAGAGTTTCAGTTTTGTCCACATTTAGCTGTAGAGTGTTTTCACTCAGCCAATGTTTGATTTCTAGCAATCAATTGACTAAGCTGTTCAGCCTCTGGGGCTCAGTTGGATCAAAAGAGCAGTAGAGCTGGATGTCATCAGAAAAAATGTGATAAGAAACATCAGGAAATCTCTGAATGATTTTACCGAGGGGAATCAAGTACAGCAAAAACAATAAAGGACCCAGAGCAGAACCTTCAGGGACTCCACACAACAGATCTGCCGATTAGGACCTCATTTGATTGGCAGATACACTAAAACTGCACCCAGAAAGGTATGATGAGAACCAATGTAACACAGACCCTGACAGTTCCACTTCATCCCTGTCTTCTCAGCAGGATCTGGTGATCAACTGTGTCAAAGGCTGAGGACAGATCCAAGAGAACCAGAACAGTGTATTGACCCGAATAAGCCGACATCATGATGTCACTGGACACTTTCAGTAAAGCTGTCTCCGTAGAGTGATGTTTACGGAAGCCAGACTGAAACATCTCATGGATGTCGCTCTGATCCAGGAACAAAGACAGCTGCTCAGTCACAACCTTCTCCAAGATCTTGGACAAGAAAGGGAGTTTAGAAATAGGCCTGAAATTAGTGAGGTCATTCGGGTCTAAGCCTGGCATTTTAAGCAAAGGCTCAACAATGGCATGTTTAAATGCATTGGGAAAAACCCCTGTGGATAGGGAGAGGTTCACCATATTGGTAACCCAGGGCCCAATTACATCAAATACTTTAAGGCTGCAAGGAAGGATGCCATCTGAGCAAGAGGAGGGTTTCATCTTGTTCACTAGTGCTGAAATGTCACCCAGAGATAGAGCACTGAAGGAAGACCAAGAGGAGGAGAGGGGCTCAGAGACAGTAGGGGTTCCAAACAAAGGGGGAGAGATTTTCTCTTTGATCAATTTAATTTTGTCCATGAAAAATCCCAAAAATGCATTGTTGTCACTTGATCCAGTATTTCAACACAATGAGTAGTGAAACAGTGAATCAAACTGTCCACGTTAAGGCAGTCATCAAAGGAAGGAGGGTCAAACATAGCAGAAAAACTGTCTGCAGTATCACTGAGAATATCTTGGAGTGAGCTGGTCCTTCCTCACTTAGCAACTTATACTCTGGTTGGATTTTGTTGAAGCGGGCTAACTCATTCACCAAACACATGTTAACCAAGACAAGAGAATGATCACTCAGATGGACATCATGTACAGACAGATACATTAGAAATGTCCAGACCAAGAGTAAAAACTAAGTCTAAAGTGTGGCCTCTTTGATGAGTGCGTTCAGAAACATGTTGCTCAAAATTAAAGGCTTCTGTTAAAGTTAAAAGTTCTTTAGCAGAGCAAGATGTGATGTCATCAACATCAAGATTAAAGTCTCCAAGAATAAGAACAGATTCCATTTGAATAATGGAAGATAAGAAGTCACTGAAGTCTTTCAAGAACACTGCCTCAGGGCCGGGCAGAACAACTCTCCCTATAAACTGTAGCAAGACCACCCCCACGACCAGAGAGGCAATCCAAATTAACTCTTGTAAAAAGATCATTAAGAGTAAAGGATTTATTAGTAATGGAGCGAACATTCAGAAGTCCCCTGCGACTCTTGACACGTCAGGATGCTCGTTTCAGTCTAGTATCCAAAGATAAACCTCTAAAGTAGTGGGAAAATGTTTTATATTAAGGTCTGTTGGTTAATAGAGGTTGTTGAGAGGAGATCACTGGACAAACTACTGTCCATCATGGATGATGACAGTCATCCTCTGAACACTGTCATCAGTGAGCAGAGAAGCAGATGTAGAGCACGAATGCTCCTTCCCAGGTGCAAAACAAATAGACTCAGGGACTCATTCATTCCTCGGCTATTAGATTGTACAATACTGTGTTCGGGGGCAGGAGTGGAGTAAAAGTATCTTGACATTCTGTTCTATTTTAGTCCTTGTATCCTTTGTCTTTGTTATTTTTCTTTGTTCTATGCTCTTTATCTTTATCTTTAAATTTAGATTGTATCATCGTGTTCTTTCTCTTTATTTCGCTTTGTTCTTGTTATTATTTTTATTTTTACTTTTATGAATAATTGCTGTATCGCTGTGTCTAATTGGAAAAAAACAATTTCCCGAAGGAGACCCCCTGAGGGATCAATAAAGTGCTACCTAACCTAACCTAATATAATGCCCACATTAAACCGGACTGTAGTGCACTAAAGGTCGGGGACCCCTGCTCTAAATCATGAATTGTGAATGACCCAGTAACAAATGTGTTATGGACTAACACCACTTTTGTCTATTATGAATGGCAGTGGGAGGTTTTTATAACTGGCCCACACGGCTGGATCTACAGACCCAGAGATGCATCTCCAGGGTCCAGGAGACTCCATTTAGCTCGGCTGGATTATGGCACAGTGACAGTGTGAGCAGCGTCAGTCAAATTTATGTAAGTGTTAGGAAAGACAAAAAGTGTTTCTAGAAGTTATTTAATTGATCTGTCGATTCAACAGCTTTTTTTTTTTATTCATATCATTTTTTTTGGCTACAGTTTTTAGCTCAGTGAGATCTCTTTTACATATTTTCATCATTTATTTTTTAATTTCTTTACTTTAAAAATAAATCATCCCAATGTTTTCCACTTAAAATGGACCATTTCTCTCATTATATATATATTTAGTTTCAATATAAGGCAATTATTTACCAGCCCTCCATTCAAATGTATATCTTTTATGAAGACAAATAATCTTCCAAAGCCCCATAAAGCTCTCAAACATAAAATGTAGAAAATAATAAGTAATCATAATGATTATAAACCCGATGCAAAATCTTAAAATTAAGTTTAATTCATTATATTTTCAAATTAAAGATGTATAAACATATAGTATACACAATTTAAATAGTTTTACCTTAAGATAATAAAAAATATATAAGAGAATAAAGCATTAAAACGTTTTAGATTTTAACTTAAATATGTATAATCATAGTGTATTTGTAAGATGTGTCTCTTATTTCCAATTGACAGAACAAAATAAAATATCCAATAATTTCAATTTCCACTATAAAAACCACAAGCAATTCAACTTCTCCTTCCCAAGTCGTGACCTTGTGATGTCACAGACCTTTTGACCGCCATTGTGTAGTTTGAACACAATAAAGAATGCGTCTGAATCCGAAGTGCACAGTCACGCTGATTCTGAAAGTCGCAATAAAGTAAACAGGAATTCTTCTACATGTTTCTCCCGGAGAGGTCGTGAAGAGTTCGGTGCTGAGGCAAGAGAAGGGGAAGTTTCTCACATACGTTTTGACATGTTTGAGAAGTTTTGAAGTTCATGGCGCTGTTTTGCAATGATGCATCATTTTAAGATGAAGGGAGGATTTTGGAAACGTTTGAACTGTCTTTATTTTATTGCCAACAAATTATATTTGTGAAAACTAAATGTGATAAATAATATAAACCACAAACAATATGTTTAAAGTTAATTAAAAAACATTATTATAATATATCATGTTAATAACTGATTGAACAAATTCTCTCTATATATAGATATCTATATCTATAGATATCTATATGTATATCTATATATCCTCTAAACACTGTCATCAGTGAGCAGAAAAGCAGATGGAGCACAAATGTTCCTCCCATGATGCAACACTAATAGACTCAAGGACTCATTCATTCCTCGGGCTATTAGATTGTACAATTCTGAGTTTGGGGGCAGGAGTGGAGTAAAAGTATCATGATGTTTTATTCTATGTTAATCTTTGTATCCTTTGTCTTAGTTATTTTTATTTGATCTATGTTCTTTATCTTTACACTTAGTTTTTGTCATCTTGTTCTTTCTCTTTATTTCTCTTTGTTCTTGTTCTTATTCTATTTTTATGAATAATTGCTGTATCGCTGAAAAAACAATTTCCCGAATGAGACCTGAGGGATCAATACAGTTCCACCTAACCTAACCTAACCTAACCTATATATATATATATATATATATATATATATATATATATAATATATATGTGTGTGTGTGCGTGCGTGCGTGTGTGCGTGTGTGTGTATGTGTGTGTTCATGTGTGTGTGTGTGTGGGGGGGGGGGGGGGGGGGGGGGGGTGTGTGTGCGTGCGTGTGTGTGTGTGTGTGTGTGTGTGTGTGTGTGTGTGTGCGTAAGGTAAGGTAAAACTTTATTGATCCCTCCTGAGGGATCAATAAAGTTTTACCTTACCTTATATATATATATATATATATATATATATATATATGAAATAAAACCAAATACTGTTAATTGTTAAATCCTGAAAATAACTAAATTTGACGACATAGAATGTATAGTAAATGTTACCCTTACATATTGTTAATTTAATTTCGAACTTTTTAATTCATGTCATTTCGTAATTCGCAAATAAAACTGGAAATAAATAAGAAAAAACGATAGAAGTAAAAGAGAATTCAATAAAAGATTTTGTGAAATAATTGATCCAACCATGGAGTGAATTGAAAAAAATAAATTGAACGTCCAATAAATTCATGATTGAAGAACATACTTATTTAATAACAAAATGAAATAGCGATTAACGGTATAACGCTGAGTTACCATGAGTGACCAGAGGGGGGCGCTTCGGCCCCCCCCCCGACAGGACGTGACTAAAGCTGACGCTGTGCGTGACGTCAGCGCCCAACAGGGAGGAGTTAAATAGAGGAGGCACGCGCGCCCCGGCAGACACCGGCACATCTCGCCTGCAGCGACGCATCATCATCCTCCTGGTTGTCCGAGGCTTCGTTGTCTTCCTGAGTCCAGCGTCTCGGTTCCAGTGTCCTCTGCGGGTCCTCTAGTCTCTTGGGATGCCCAAGGAGCTGACCCAGAACAAGATCCAAAAGATCTGGGTTCCGACCAAGGATGGAAAGCCGGCACCACGACGAGGTACCGGTTCTTGTCCTTAAAGTTTACTGACATTTGTGTTACAAAGATGCTTTATCGACGGTTAAATGTGGCTCTTGACTCGTATTCTTGACGCAATGTCGACTTAAAACCGGTTATTAAGCCGTTCAAGCGAGTGTTTCTTTGGCCGCCATGTTGAAATATCTTGTACTATCGCTCGCTAATCGTACAGTTACGGTAAATTGTAACGCGCGCTACCTGTTCTACGCCGAGTGTCGCGGCCTGTCACAGGTCGTGTGGTCGCCGTGGTTACCGCCGGTTCCGCTCTCGCATCGCGCTCGCTGATTGGTCGTTTTAAAGTCACGTGTTACATGGTTCGACATCGCCGACAGAAAGAGCCATTGACATCTTTTTTTTTTTTTTAAGAAAATTGTACATTTTCACTCGTTTTGTCAACTTCTGAATTAAAAAATATTAATAATATAATAGTTAATAATAATGATAATAATTTCTAATAATAAATGATCGCTGTATATATATATATATCTATAAATATTAGCTCAGAAATTATTGGTAGTACAATTAGAAATATTGATAATATATAAAACGTTTGAAGCTTGTGTAGATTCAATTAGGATCAATCTTCTTAACCGTTTTGGCCAATCTTAACAAGCATTCATACTATTTCTCTTTTTCCATGTCAAACTAGAAATATTAGTATATTTGTACATGCATTCAACAGTATTTTATAACTTTTTTAATACAACACAATTTATGTAATTCATGATATACCATATCAAGATTGAAATCTCCGTGGATTGTTTTTATTAATAAGTATAAACTATGAATCATTTTCAAGAAAAGGTACATTTGTTGTTTATCAATATTTTTAAACAAAGGCTTATTTCCAGTATGTTTGTTTTAAGTTGTACACGACACTTAAATAGATGTGAACCACACGTGAACATGTCTAAGCTGGTTTAATGGATTATTTCACTTGCAAATTCAGAATCGTACACATTTACATGAACCAAATAAGATGGAAAAAGGGGTTGAAGGAAAAAGCATTGTTTTAATTCGAATATATCTCTAAAGGTTCACGTTAGACTTCGGCTTGGATTGGAAATAAACAATAATGACCCGATACTGGTGTTATAGGGTTTTATGTAATACGCTTTGTCTTAATCTTTAATTCTGCTTTAGTTTAATGTAAAAGTTTAAAAAAAAAGTCCACATAAGAGCTAGAAAATCCAAACAAAATTATCTTTCAAATGAATATGTTGAAAAAGGGTAAAAACGCATTATTGAGCTTGAGTGGAACATGCGAAAGAAATGTATGAATTCAACGGGAGAAGATAAACATTCAGAATTTGAAAATCGGGGTTAAAAAAAATGTAAAATATGAGTTCAAACGACTGTCACATATTCATTTATCAGTTAAAGGGCAATAAATACAAAAATAATCAAAATTATTAAATTAAATTGTACTAAAAACATTTTGAATATGGAATAGAGAAGAGCACATAATAAACATTCATATTTAGTGTTTGACCTACATTCTCTCAGTCATGGCCTGAAGCACCTTGTCGGACTATAGCATGTCAAAAGAGGCTCAGCTGGGGTTTACGGGGGAAACTGCTCAGGCAGTCACATGCAGTCATGGTTTGTCAGAAGTGGGTCAGTTGTGCACCGACACTGGACTCTGCAGCAGACGGTGCATGCGAGAGCAGTGAAAGTTGAGCTAAAAGTGCAGTGCTTGCACTTTTCAAGCAAGACTGCGGCACTGAGGGAATCCTCCAAAGTTGTTGTGCTTTGGCTGTGTTTGACGATGACGTCCGACTGTCTTCACCTGCAGCGACAGGTGCGCCACACCTGGCCAACGCTCCAACCGTCATCGTGATGGTCGGGCTCCCGGCGCGAGGCAAGACCTACATGTCCAAGAAACTCACGCGGTACCTCAATTGGATCGGAATGCCGACCAAAGGTAATAAACACTTTATTAATGTTCCTTCACTCTTCCCTCATTGAGATGTTGGAAATGTTGTTCACTGACCTGTTGTTGCCCTTGGATGTGTGTGTTTGCAGTCTTCAACGTGGGAGAGTATCGCAGGGAGGCTGTCAAGAACTACAGCTCCTATGACTTCTTCAACCCTGAAAATGAGGGCGCTGTGAAAATCAGGGAGTAAGTCACTGAAAGTGTATACTTGTTAAAAAATGTTGTGTCAGCGGAATTTCTTTTTTAAATTTTGCATTTTAAAACTGTCCCAAGGAGCCACATCATGTACATGTCTATCTTCAAGCCAGTAGATATTGGATATTGAAAGGATACGTATTTGAGCGATTGCATTTTAAATATCAGCTAAAATCTATAGCATCTTTTTAAATTCTAAATATAAATGTGGAGCGCTTTAAAAGAACTAATGGAAATATTGGGCCAAAGGTCAAAATAAATAAAGCATTACTGGTTTAAATAATGTGATTTAAATGTATGTTATTATGAATCACAATCAGAAACTTTTATTATCAGTGTTGTAAACGCAACACGGGTTATATCTTCTGGTGGCATTATAAGAATTAAGAATAAACCAATAAAATTGATATGAAATATGAATCTAATGAAAAGAGATAAATAAAAAATAAAAAAACATTTAAATAAAGACACATTACCATAAAATGACATATAAATTAATAATTAATGAAAATAAAATGCATTACATTTAATATATATATATTTTTTACTGATACATGAATGTAAGTAGCTATGGGAACTCAAAGTAAAAAAAAAAAGAAAAAAGTACAAGTCTTAGAACAAGTTGAACTAGTTCAATTTAGAACTGAAATACATAAACACAATTTTAACTTTTCTTCATCATCAATTCTATTGTTTGGCTGCATGTGGTTCAAGCTTTACATTATTTCTATGTGTAATGAGTCTCATGGGATTTTACTTAAATTTCTATTTTCAATTTTCTATCCATCAATTAAGCACAAGTTGTGTGTGTGTTTTCGACAGACTCTGTGCCTTGGCAGCGTTACAGGACGTCAAGTCGTACTTAAGGGATGAAGGAGGTCAAGCAGCGGTGAGTTTCTTTTGCTTAAAGGACTCGTTCTGTATCATGAAAACTCACATTTCGAGTTAGCTCGACTCTTCTCTCACACCCTGACTTTATTAAGTGCATTTCTTTTTAGATTAACGTGAGAGTAATCTAGTAAAATGATAGATCTTAGCGGCCGCCATCTTTTTAATAGATATTATATTGAAGTGAATGTCTGTGTTTGTCAGGTCTTTGATGCCACCAACACGACGCGGGACCGACGAGAGCTGATCCTCCAGTTTGGCAGAGAGAATTCATTCAAGGTGTGTGTTGCTATGACGGTTTGCGACGACAAAGAAACAAGGATTGACTTTTTTTTCTTTTTTTTTTCTTCTCAGATCTTTTTCGTTGAGTCAGTCTGTGACGATCCCAACGTCATCGCCTCAAACATCATGGCAAGTCGTTGTTGTCTGTAATGATCGGGTCGTTGGATGCTGAATTTCCTCCTCTCACAGGAGGTGAAGGTGTCGAGCCCGGATTACCGGGACTGCAACAAGACGGACGCCGTGTTGGACTTCCAGAAGAGGATAGAGTGCTACAAAGCCCAATATCAACCTCTGGACGCCGACCGACACGACAAGTGAGTCGCCCCGGATGTTCCGGCTCAACGGGAGAAAAACGGGCTGTGGCTCATCCTCTTGTTGTTGCTCCACCAGGAATCTGTCGTTCATCAAGGTGATCGACGTCGGCCGCAGGTTCCTCGTCAACAGGATCCAGGATCACATCCAAAGTAAGATCGTCTACTACCTGATGAACATCCACGTCCAGCCCCGGACCATCTACCTGTGTCGTCACGGCGAGAGCACGCACAACCTGGAGGGGCGTCTGGGCGGCGACGCGGGACTCTCTCCTAACGGCAAACGGGTAAGAAGAGTCCTTTTTTTTAAAATTTAAGCCAATTCAATTTTATTTAAAGTGTCTTATCATAACAAAGTTATCTGAAGACACTATACAGTTGAAGTAAGACTATAGATGATTAAGGAAAAATAGATCCCAGCAATACAACAAAGAGCAAGAAGCAAAACACTGTACAGTAAACTATGGCGAGGAAAAACTTCCTTTTAGAAGGCAGAAACCTTGAGCAGAACCTGACTCATTGTTGTTCGTGCTTTGACCGGCTGGGAGGAAGGATGGGGGGATAGACAGATGGATAAGGAGAAGAGTGAGGGAGGATATAGTGAGAAAAAAAGAGGAGAGTGTAGGAGAGTCCTTGGAGGTTCTGGAGAGAACTCGTGATCTGATGACGTGGTGAAGATCCTGGATCAGCACTAGCTCTGGAGGTGGAGCTCTGGGGCTCCAGGAGAGAAATAAAAAGGTGTTGGTTTAAACTACACAGGTGATGAATGTAATGCAGAAAAGAAGGATATACAGAGCTCAGCGTCTTAAACTGCTCCAGCATTCTCAGCCTATAACACCTAAGATAAACAGTTGGGTTAATTATAGGCTTTATCGAAAAGTAAGGTTTTAAGATTGTTTTTAAACATGGAAAGGGTGTCTGCCCTCCGGACTGAAGCCGGTAGTTGGTTCCACAGCAGAGGGGCTTGAAAACTGAAGGCCCTGGCTCCAAATCTACATTTAGAGATTTGTGGTATAACTAATGGATCAGAGTTTAAGGATCAGAAGGTCCTAGAGAGCCAAGAGCAGATCAGGCTGTTCTTTCCATCCACGCTCAAAATAATCATCAACCTGCTTCATCAATGCGTTTCTGAAACTTCTCTTGAGTGTTGTTGACTTTGTGTTGTAGTTTTCTGCGGCTTTGGCGACGTTCTTGAAGGAGCAGCAGTTGAAGGATCTGAAGGTTTGGACCAGCATGCTCTGTCGCTGCATCCAGACGGCCGAGCACCTGGGCGTGCCTTACGAACAGTGGAAAGCTCTCAACGAGATCGACGCGGTGAGTCTTGACTATAAACGTGTCATCCACGGATCTTTACTTCTCCGCTTGTCAAATCAGGGGAATTTGAATCTTTCTTTTCTCATCTCCAGGGAGTGTGTGAGGATATGACTTACGAAGAGGTGAAGGAAAAGTTCCCAGAAGAGTTTTCTCTGAGAGATGAAGATAAATACTATTACCGCTATCCTCGTGGAGAGGTAAAAACCATTTATATCGTTCACACGTAAAAGAGTCTAAATCGTGTTCCGAACTATTTTTCTTTTTATGACAGATGTGGGCAAAGTCAAAGTCAAAATCATTTAGACATTCCTCTGAAAGATCATTTTATTTTGTATTTATTTAATATATATGTTTTGTTTTAGGCCATTTTCCGTTTTCCTATTGTCCTTTTTGTTGGTATTTATTTTCCATTAAAATACTGTTTAAGTAAATTGACAAAATGTTTATAAACAAACATGTCTATTATCATATCTAAGATGATATTTTACATAAAAAAATGAGTGCCTCATTTAAAGTGTCCTGGCACAATGACCTCTACTTTTATTTTATTTTGGTTTTCTTCCTTCTTCTTATTGGCTTGACGGCTTAAAACAGGCCCAATATACAACATGGCCCCCGAGGAAATGTAATCGCCCTGATCTTTAACAACAAAGTGGTTCATCGGTTCTTTATTGAAGGCTTATTTTATCAAACGGCATAACAAAAATGTAAATTGTTGCCCCGGACTTGAAAGAGACACTGTTTCTTCCATTTGTGTCTGCTTTCCTAAATGGATCCAACAGTTTTGAAAGTTCCATAACGGTTGAAATGTATACGATCTTCGTGGTTTCAAGTATGCATGAAGCTGATATTTCTAGCTGCTCATTACCTCTACTCTATGATCCCCAGTCCTACCAGGACCTGGTCCAGCGGGTGGAGCCAGTCATCATGGAGCTGGAGCGGCAGGAGAACGTGCTGGTGGTCTGCCACCAGGCCGTCATGCGCTGCCTGCTGGCCTACTTCCTGGACAAGAGTGCGGACGAGATGCCGTACCTGAAGTGTCCGCTCCACACGGTCCTGAAGCTCACGCCGGTGGCCTACGGCTGCAAGGTGGAGTCCATCTCGCTAAACGTGGAGGCGGTCAACACCCACAGAGACAGACCAGAGGTAGATTCAAGCTCGTACCAGATGTTTTTTTTCACCCGTGTGTGTCTTCTTAGGTTAGTAACGTTTGTTTCCGTCTACAGGAGGTGAAGCGAGGCCCCGGCTCTCTGATCCGGAGGAACAGTGTGACGCCTTTCACCAGCCCCGAGTCCAACATCAAGAAGCCTCGCATCGACGACCTGGACCAGGCTCCCATCCAGGAGCTGCCGCCGTCCGTGGCCTCGCTGGCCCTCTGCAGCCCATTGCACAACAACCCTTTCACCCTGGCCGGACAGGTACGTGGATAGAGTTTCTAACTCTCAAGAAATTGTTAGATGTCATTCTGCATCATCTGTTGCATCACATCCTGGTGCTTTTCATGCCCCGGTTATTCATTACTAGACTAGTTTACTCACCACAAGTTGATCAACATCTCTACATTGACGATACTTACTAAAAACATAGTTCCGGTTGTGGATCTAGAAACATCTCTCACACATTTCCTCCTCAAAACTCATACATACTGTGGATGTGAAGCTGACTTCTGTTTCTCCTGCTGTCTCTTGCATCACGCAGCACTGGCTAGGCAAAGTTTGCCTGTAAGTATTTGCTCAAAAGTTGTCGGCACTGCAACATAATACACATTTTTATATCCGTATAGTAAATTTTAGTCAAATTTCAGTTTCTATCGTCCTCTTATCTAAATGATAACCCTCGACGGAAACAAAACCGTAGATAAAAATGACTTTTTGAATGTTTCCTGTCCCTCAAAAGTCCCCGCCGTGTCCTGTCGACGTGTAAAACGTGTTTGTCGACCCACGCAAACTTCCACTTTCACGATCACATACTCTGAATTCCCGAACGCTTGCGTCATCGTCTCTGTCGTCATTTCATCGTGTGCTTCTGTCTCTTGTGTTTATTTTCGGCTGCTCTTGTGCCGCTAAAAGACGAGTCATCCTCCACTATCTGGATGTGGTGTCGCTCTTAGTCGTTCAAAGGTAAACACGCTGTTGTTGTTGTTGTTGTTGTGGCTCCGTAGTTCCCACAGCGGCAGTGTGTGTGGTTCCTGGTGTGTCTTTGTGTTGTGTTGTACTATGAATTGTGCGGTGCGGAATTCGGTCGAAGCGAAATGCAGCTAAAATTCAGTGCAATCTCCTAGAAAATGTAAGAAATGAAAATCATATTTAGGCGGGATTAAGTAGATGTGTATTGTTAAGAATCTAGCGATACAGGGACAACAATACGATGTATAGTGATACTGTAGTAACAAGGATATATTAGTAGTATTGTCGAGTACTCGACTCTGGTGTTGGAGAATTTACAGACCCCATGACTCTTGACGAAGTCGTAACTGCTTTCAGTTGTTTTAAAACTTCAAAATGTAACCAAACATCAGCAAGCTGCTGGAGTCGACCGTATCCTCTTGTCCTCAGTCATCACCGGGATCTGCCGAGGATGTAATAAATAACGCCAACCACCGGAAGTTCAATTGCGACACAGAAATGAACAAAAGCCCTTAATATTTACATGTTAATTGTAAATTAATTATTTGACCCTAAACACATTTATTGAACTGGAAAACATAAAATAACTGTGTTCAAAATAAAATATGATTTATAAGCAATAAAAAAAATCTTTTTTTTTTTCTATGTTTAAAAAAACCTTTGATACAGTATGGTGGGGAAAAAAGGGATTATATCACAGTATCAATAATAACGCCCGGTTTTTAGTGTTTGTTTCGATTTCCTTGTGGTTTGACAAAATTGCTGTCAGGCGTACTGCACCGCTCCATGCTAGGCCCAATTCCATTTGTCATCTTCCATCTTTGTTGTTGTTGTTCCATCCTGCTTACATCTCATTGGCAAAATTTTTAGCGATTCCCATTTATTCTACGATTTAGCTGTATGCTAATATGCTAACTTAAACTTGTGCTAGTTGTTAACGCCTTGTTTAGACCTTGTAGATGTATTCGAACGACTGATTGTGGCAACAAAGGTTTTTGGAAAACATTCCGATGACGACGATGTTTGATGTCACATCCCTGGAGATTATGTCTTCACTTAAGAACCGGTTCTCACTCTCTCTAAAAATACCTGAGCTAACCAGGGCGTCTAACAACTCTGATGTAACTAGCGGTTGAGGGATTTAAACCGGCAGCACTGAACTCTGTTTTCTAAAGCCTCTACCTCTGCTCTCTGTAGAACCTAAGAAGAAACTCGTCCGGTCATCGTGACCTCCTGCAACCCTGCCAATGAACCCTGCAGGACCATCTTCCTGGAGGAACTCTTCGCCATCCTTGAGTACATCCAGAACTTCTCTGCTGATCATGTGCAGAAACAAAAACAATTCCTTTTACATTTCACTTTATTTTGTTTTTTAATAATCCAGAGAGACCAAAGAAAACCCTCTCACGTGATCTAATCACAACTATTTATGTTTGAAAAACGCCTGAGTCACACTTTAAAATATCCGATGATTTTTTTGCACACTTTTTGAAAGAAACGCTGTATTATTTATGTCTCTATGGTGACGTTCATGTTTCAAGTTGTCTTTTTTTTTTTTTAGTGTCTGCCAAAACAACATCTTGATGTCACGTCTTAATCCCTAAATGACATTTCAACCACCAAAACAGTTGTAATGGTGGCTTGATGACTATTATTGTCTCCCTCCAAATTGTTGTTGTTGTTGCCACAAAGTCCATGTCCGAGTCCAAAACCGAGCAGCAAAAAAAGTGTCATTCATCGAAGTCAACTTCGTGACCTGAACGTAGCCAAAGAGCCAGTGAGACGGTTGCCATAGTGCCTGTAGCGCCTGATGCCGCTGTTTCTTCGTTTTTACTTTTTACCGAACTAATGAAGGATTTTAAGTGTAACGCACACAATGTTCTTTGGTGTCGTCAGGAAGAACTCTTTTTAACTGCAGCGACAAATGAGTGTCGCTGACGACGAAAGGGCTGAGAGGGCGCGAGGGGTCGTTCTTTGAGATTTGTTCATATTATTATACAAAAAAATCGGTCGTTAAACTTGATAATGCAATCGAGCAAATGGTTAAGTTTCCAGTTGTACAACATTTATAATCTAAACTTCTGAAATATAAGTGTCTTAACCTTTTTAAGTATATATTTTATTGAGTATTGTTTTTGATTGTTTAAGCGCTTTGTGACCCTGGTCTAGAAAAGTACAAATATTACTAACTTACTTGTTCCATTGGTAAAGCTTGAAAACTGTCGTCTTAAGCTTTCATAATAACAACAATACTTTAAAATAAAACTCAACTTTATTACATTTATCGTCGGTAAAAGTAATATTTACTTTGTTGAAAACATAAAAAACACGCACAAAAAAAACCTTGTTTTTAATTAATACACATTTTAAAGGGATGCATTACTAAATAAAAGCCAATAAACATTTTAAAAATGTGGAAATTAAAAATGATAAACGTTAAAATTTACAGTCTGTCCTATCATTACTACTCCTTATGCCATTATGGTAATAAAAAATAAAAAACACACTTTCCTCATTATTATTATTATTATAACAACATGAAACATTTGCATTGCTTTCCAGTTGTGTCTCTATTTCAGTAAATCTTCCACCTTAAATTAATAATTAATCACATGCGACCGAGGATTGGTTTAAACAATATCCAGCTGAAAGTCTTGAGTTCAACTTAAACTTTAACTCGCGCCAGCTCACTCTTTGTCTCAGCCACTCATTTGTCCTGGTGTACCACAGTTCTCTGCACTTATGAAATGTTTTATTTTTGTGTTCATCCGCTGCTCTCGGCTACGCACAAATGTCAGCACCTTTTACTTTGTGATGAAAACGTCTGTAAATGTCAGTGTAAATACAATGTAACTGGATCCTCGACCTCCTGAGAGTCTTGAATTATAATCATTTACTTTTTGAAAGAGTTTCTTAAATCGTTTCAAAGTATTTGCTTGAGATACTTGAAAGTTTCTTTTTTTTTTTGTAACAGATAACGTTTAATTATATTCTTTTATTTATTTTTTAAATGTTTATCGAGCGCCTATGCACGAGAAGATGTAGTCCATACTTGCATCAGCTGGACCAATAAATCCACTACGATAACACTGTGTTTCATGTATTCTTTCCAAAGTCACTTTCATACATTGATTTACATTTGGTCACTGCTTTATTTATTAAATCAGATCTGTCATCAATTTCTGTTATATTTCAAGATTAATAATTAATATTATATAATTCTCCTTTTTAGCAAAAATAGTCTGTCAAACAATGAAGCACTAACACTAATCTGAAATAAAATGAATTATTATATATATCATTATAATATCCATTTCATATTTAACTATACATGAAGTTATTTGAATTAAACTATTGTTTATTCTTATTTTATATAATTTCCCACTTTTTACATTGTTTCTTAGTTTATTTTTTAGTTTAAAGTAGGAAAGTATTTATTTGTACAAATTACTTTAATACTTTTTTTTCCCCGTTTGCGTTAAGTTTGAGTAAATTAACGGTGTTTAAAATACAAGTCCAATAAAGTTGTACAACGATAAAAATGAACGTTTATTTATAAACGGTGGTTTTATTGTGAAGGGTCTTCTAGCATCTCTTCCTGTGCTTCTAAATGGCACTTTCGCTTCAACTTAATTTAGGATATTTACACCATTAACCAATGAACGCACGCGCGTCAGCTTTGATAAGGATGATAGTTTCACGAGGTAAGAACATGTTTTGTGACTTTCTGCGAAATGGAATTTTTAGTCAAGTGTCAAGGTTTAGTTTTAAACATAACTTTGTGTTGAAACACACTAGTTAGCCTGGTGAAGCTAGTTTAGCTTAGCAATGTTTAAGCTAGAAAAGTGAGGAGAAGCAATAACAACGAATAACATTTTCAGTTCATTACATAAAAAACGTGTTTATTTATTGGACTAAAACAAAATAAAGCATCTTAAAGTCATTATGTTGCAGTTAAATTGTTAAAATGGAATTTCTTTCGTTTTCTTCAAGTGTATTGACGAAACAAAACGAAGCAGTTAACTTTGTTGTTCTGTAGAGACGAGAGAAACTTTCAGTCAACGATAATAAACGTTCCTTTTTAGTTAATGACGTCATCATCGAATCTGCCTCATACAATAAATAGTTTAATAGTGATTTAATAAAGACTGAGTTCCGTTTTTGTGTCACCGGACCCTCCGATTATTGAACAAACTTTAGGATCAATAATGACACAAAAATACATTTAAGTTTAGTTTAGTCTTAACACCGTTAAATGCTTTACAAACTTACTTTTAAATCGTGTCAAATCAGATCAAATTATTTTGATTTTTAGAAGTAAAAGTAAAATGTTATTACAAAGGTTAAATATATATTTAACAGAAGCTTTTAAAGCTGATGTTTAGACTTATTTTGGGTTTAAAACAGAGTTTAAAGTTAAAAGATTAAACACTGACATATATCGCAAGTTGCTCCAGGTTGTTTGAAATGTTAATGCACTTCATTGTTTAATGTAAATGTAAGTTTACATTTTTGTTAATATTTTGAGAAGCACTTTCCTACAAACACTTTCACATTTGATTAGAGAAAATATTTGTTAATTTCTTCGCTGTATAAACCAGAAAAAGTGTTTATTTAAAACAAACAATGTATAATTGTTACTACAGTATCGCAATATACCACAATATATCGTTGTTTTTTTTAAAATAGTGAATAAATTGATTTAATAAATGAAATTATAGATTCGGTATATTATAGACGCAGCGACACAGTTTCTCAAACAAAGTTCCGCCTCTGCTTTTAACGCATACATATTTGCACTTGATGGATCTACTGACTCCTTCAAGAAACATCTTAAGACGTTTTTATTTGTTCAGACTTTTCCTTGATTTTTCTGGAACTCCTGTGTTGTTCTCAGTTTTATCTTGATCTTTAAAATATATACTTTATTATTGTTTTGATTGTTTAAGCGCTTTGTGACCCTGGTCTGGAAAAGCGCTATATAAATAAAAATTACTTACTTACTTACTTACATAGTGTGATGTAAAAGCACCTTATCTTAGCATACGATGCTACATCTGATCAACGATGTGCTCATGGCTACAGTAAACTTCTTAGTGCACTTGTGAGAAAAGAGAAAGTAAAACTAACCATTTGTGTTTTGTGATACACTGTAGATAAAGTGTTTTATTTATGCTGACTAAAGGATTCCTAAACCGCTGGTTCATGGAAACCAACCACGTGCTTGTCATGAAATCATAAGAGCCAGTAAAAGCGTGATGCTGCTGGTCACCTGGCTGGATAACTATGTGTCGCGCTGGCAGATTCGGCCTGCAGTGAAACCGCTGTACTGTCCGAGTGTTTATGTGTGTGTTGGTAATCTCTGTGGGAGAGAGAAGCTGCCGAGTCAGGTGTATGAATGGAACATGGACGGTTGAGAGTTAAGCTCGCAGCGCCACAAATAGATCCCTAATGCTTCGCTGACGGAGCCGGTTCTTACTGACTCAGGTTCAAGACATTCCAGGGCGATGGAGGCTGGCCAGGTTGGTCATGTCAACCGCTGTTACGTAAGCATTTTTATCCAATTTTAAACACTTTCAATAATTTTTTTTAATTGAATTTAAAAGTCAACAGATTAATAAATATTGAATCTAGAATTTTTTTATCGAATTATTGGAATTAGAATATAAAACTCTATGTGTAAAAAAAAAAAAAATGTATTTCATTTTGAAAATATTGGAATTATGGAATTTAATTATTCAATAAAAACATATTTTTCCTTTCAATAATGGAGTTATTGAATACAATTATTCAATAAAATAATGAAAAAAAAATTTATATTCTGAAATGCCAGCACGGCAAATTCCAGTGTTGTGTTTACGATGCTGGCCATAGTTTTCTGATTATTATTCTGAAGCAGAAATGTTAAAATAAACTTCAATAATCTGATGGCACTGATTTACAGTCCCTGACAAAAAACAAATAATAACTTGACCTGTGGTTGATCAATTAGAGTCAGAAGTGTCTTATATGAAAGGCAAAGTCCTCTAGATTATGCTCATCGTACCAAATTTTGCTTCGACAAAAGTCTTGTCGTGTCTTTAAATGCTTTTACCGATCACAGATTAGAGCTTCGCTCGTGACAAATACTGTAATTAACACATTCCTGGGTGTGTATAAAAAGAAAACCCAGCACACCAGACCTCCATGTGAAGTGCAACGTGGCATCTCACAAGAAAATGCCAAAGATTCAACCACAGACCAAAGTGCTGATCAAGAGCCCGAAGACCAGGTCTTCTGCTGAGGTGGCACACATTTTCAATGTAAAGAATAAATGTGAAGAAACTGTAGTTCAGGTAATGCCCAGGTCAGGCGGACAGGTAAGACAACCGTTCGACCCATCGTTGCTTGGACAGTCCAGGGCCGGCCCTTTATCAACGGCAGCCCAGCTACATGAGAACTGGTCAACAGCAACCCCTCTAACTACAAGAACAGTTTGTGGAATTCTCTCATAGAGTGGTCTCCACGGCCTGCATTAGGGCTCGAAAACCAGCATTAAACAAAAGACAACTAAAAAAAATTGTGTCGCATTTGCCAAGGCCCACAGCCTGGAGAAAGGATGGACAGTGGAAAAAGTGGCAGAAGGTTGTTTTTTTCCTGATGGATCATCCATTGAACTGCATTCCAATCGCCGCAAATATTGCAAAAGAGCTGACGGAACCTGCACGGACCCAATATTCACCCAGAAAACGGTAAAGTTTGGTGGAGGAAAAGTCATGGTATGGGTTTGTGCGAAAGATCTGCAGAGTCTTACAAAGTTCCTGAAAGCGAAGAAGGTCAAGGTGCTCCAGGATTGGTCAGCCCAGTCACCATGAACATTATTGAGCACGTTAGGGGTTAAGATGAAAGAGGAGGCTTGGAAGATGAAACCAAAGAATCTTAGAAAAGCGCTATATAAATAAATATTACTTACTTACTTACTTAATAAGTTATTTGAGTCATTGCCGACATGTATGGATGCAGCTCATGTGAGTCTTACGAGATATTCATTATTTTTCCCTGACTTTATGTTCTGATTTTTGTGTATTCAAAATAAAGTAAACATGTATATGTAAGTTGTACAATACATTATTTCTGTACGTGACAAGACTTTTGTGGAAGCAAATTCTGACCTTTCTGCCGTAATTAAATGATAAAACTAAAATAATACAAAACCTTATTTTTGTATATTTTGTATTATTTGGATGTTTAATAATTGTCTATTAAAAAAAAAATCCATATTTTTAAAAAAGTCTTTTGATGGTTTCTCATATTGAGGTCAATGACTCCAAAGCAGAAATATTGCTTGATGACAGGTCAAGGTCAAAACAACAACAGTGCCTCAAGTGCTTCACACATTTATAATGAACTGCAATATAACATTATAACAAAGTGTTTATGGTTCACAAGGTTCACAGGCTTCTGCAGACTTTCAATATTATTTACTCAGTCAAACATTGACACTGTGTCGCTACATTTAAAGTCGGCTGTCTTGCAATATTTATTGAATTTATACTATATTTAATTGCCTATTCCAATACTACTACTACTAATAAAAATGATACGATTTAAAATGATGAATCAAAATTCATTGTTTATTCCTTCATTCTAGGCATTTGAATTTAAATTAAAGTAAGTTTAAAACAGTATTGTTGACTAATGAAACAGTAAATAAACACATTCTTAATCAGAGAAGAAATACACCCTTTTGTTTCTTTATTGTGGAGCTGGTGCTTTTGTTAGCATACAAGTAGCTAATTTAATTTAGCAACAGTACCTGTCATGGTTTGGCATTTAGCCCTTTGAACCCTTGTGTTCTCTCTGGGTCAAGGTGACCCAGTGATCCAAAAAGTTAAAGTAGCCGACATAGTATAGTACTGTTCTGTTCAGGAATGTGTTTTTTATGCTGCTGTTATTAATGTTTCCTTTGTCGGAGATGAGAGATCAGTGTAATATTTCGATATTTTCTATTTAATAATTAATGATTTATATTTCAGGTTCTCAGAAAAATTGCCGCTTATTAAATAATCAATCATCGATCGATAAGAATAAACAACTATCGATTAATAAATTGCTCGATTTGTATTCCTTATGAGATATGATATATATATATATATATATATGTATATATTTGGGGTGTGGCAAGAATTTGGCAATATGATGCGTATCACAATACAGTGTATGATGTATTGCAATACTTTAGGAACACGGATATACCTGTAGTATTACAAGAGTATTTGACTTTAGTGTTGCAGAATTTACAGACCACATGATTCTTGACGAAGTTGAAACTGTCATTTGTTTTGCAACCAAAATATGTCCAAACGTCAGCTTTAGAAGCCGTTGGAGTCGACTGTATCCTCTCGTCCTCAGTGTTCTAGAAGCTGGAAGGAAGTTCAATTGTGACACAATGGTCATCAACTCCGGTCATCAAAAATGGAGAACATTGGCGCCATAATGGACCAGTGGTTCAAGGGATAAATTGATACCCAGCTGTACATTCCTGGAGACGAGAACGAACCCTCACACTGCAGCTGATCCCCTGTCAGTGGAACAAAGAGCACGTTAGCACAACTGTTCACGCAGCAACATGGAAACTCATGCCTGCTCTTTGTAGCGGCGCTTTTGTCGGCGCTGAATAGAGGATAAGTCAGTGAGCCGGCCTTCAATGGAGAGGAGGAGATTAAAGAGAATACGCCAATCTTTACTCCCACGCCCCAAATAAAAGCCTGTGTACAGGAAACCCCACATTGTTCTGTCATCGGCACAAAGAATTCACATATTGGCTTTGGAAGAGCCTCAGCTGTCAACAACGTACGAGTGACACTGACGACACGTATGTTAAACATCCGAGGACAAGTTGCACACAATACTTTTAGGAATGTCCCAACTATGATGACAATATTTCAGTATTTTAGCTTTTTCAATTGTGCTTTTCTAGGAGGTCATGTGACCATCGTGTTTATTTCCCTGTTAGCAAAATAACTCAAAAATGGTTGAATGTTTTTCTTTATGACAATAAACAAGTGATTAAGTATGAAGTTCCTTTTAACTGCTGAGCATGAATGTACAAACTTCTGATGATAAAAAAGATGTTTTACTTCAAACAAACAAAGATTGCTTCATTAATTAAGGTGTGTAAAAAATATTGACTCTCTTGTAAATCGCCATTTTATTTCAAGACACTTTATCGAGATTCAACAGCAACGCAATTTTTTTTTTTTTATCATGCAAATATCAACAGGATTTGTTCATTTCTATTTTGCAATTAAACTTCGCCGTAAGATGGCGGCGGTCATTACGTCGTCCTCAGCTAAAGAATGAGTCGTTGCGAGATACCAGTGATGGCTGAGGACGAGAGGATACACTCGACT
Source organism: Callionymus lyra (assembly GCF_982586985.1). Classification (NCBI taxonomy): domain Eukaryota; kingdom Metazoa; phylum Chordata; class Actinopteri; order Syngnathiformes; family Callionymidae; genus Callionymus; species Callionymus lyra. The sequence goes on from NC_141820.1 coordinate 18,389,040, forward strand.
CCTGCAGCTGATGTTTGGACATACTTTTGCTTCAAAACAAATGAAAGCAGTTACGACTTCGTCAAGAGACATGTGTTCTGTAAATTCTGCAACACCAGAGTCAAGTACTGGACAATACTACAAATATATACTCGTTCCTACAGTATCACAATCAATAAATAAATCACAAGATACTGTTTCGACGCCTGTGTCAACTACAACCCCAAGCTTTTATTCTCGAATTCACAAGTTTGGAAAGTTTTGAAGAGTTTTTGCATTTTTTATATATTAGAACCCATTTGTTACTTTCTGTCAGTATTATTTAGGGGTACATTTGTGTATGGAGGCGTTCATAAAGACAGGCAATGGAACTTTGATGATTGATGAGTTTATTTGAGCGGTAAACAAAAAGAACTGTCGCTGGAGTGATCAAGAGGAGCCGACAGAACAGGATAAAGCGTCAGTGAAGTGACTGACATCATTCCCCCTGTGGACTCAAATAGACCTTTTCATTAGCGTCTGGAATCAAAAGCTGTACATTGAGCCAAAGGGGCATCTGAGTGCACTTGATGTGATTAGACAAACTGGGACTCCAGCTTCCTGTTGTCTCGCTGTCCCGTTGGAACTAAATCTTCACGGAGCTAATGGGTTAGAGATTGTTGACTAATAGGATTCCTCCTGAGCACAGACTGTGAGGAGGTGAGGAGGTGAGGCAGAGTCGTGGTGTGAGGAGCACAGAGGACAGACCAGGAGGTGATGCATGGATGGATGTGCTCAGAGTCACATCCTCACTGCTCAACTTCTTCCTTTCCTCAATCCCTCCCTTCATCCTTTACCCACTTTTGCTGAGGCTTCATCCGTCTGTGCAGACGCTCACGTACTCGCTGCATGTCATAGACCCACAGGAGTGAAAATAGTTGTCACTCACATATTTTCCTTCTTCACTCGGAGGAGAGGACGTGCTCGGAAACAACCACCACTCTCCTCTGACAACCATGATGTGCAAGGTTTTAGTTAGAAATAGTCCAGACTTTGGTTTAACTTTACAACAATGTACTTATATAAGAACAATATTGATCACCCCTTATAAAAAGAAAGTGATATATCAATAACTTGGTAATTTTATTAAATTAGAATAAGTTGTTCACAAACATTTTGCTGCTCAACCTTTCTCGCCCCGGTTTGCAAAAAAATTGTTTTAATTAATACATTTTCTTATAAATGTATTGCACCATCATTTTAGTCGATGTTTTGCGATATGTTCTTCTACGTTTCTGTATCGATGTTTGACAGCACTGCATCGATATATTTTATGATTTTATTTACAACTAGCAAAGTTTTTTGTTTTTTTCTTCGATTTTTGTGTTGCAATTGAACATCCGACCACTAGATGGTGACAGTCAATAAATCCTCCGCAGCTGAAGGAAGAATTGAAATCCCAAGGATGAGGGGATATATATTTAACAACAGCTTTTAAAGCTGATGTTTTGACTCATTTTGGCTTTAATACAGAGTTTAAAGTTAACAAATGTAACACTGTTATATATATTATATATTGCATGTTGCTCCAGGTTGTTTGTGTTAATGCACTTCATTTTTTAATGTAATGTAAGTTTACATTTTTGTTAATATTAGAGAAAGTATTTGCTAATTTCTTTGCTGTAAAAGCCAATAAAAGTGTTTATATATATCTTTATATATCGTTGTTACTTCAGTATCGCAATATATTTCAATGTGTCGTGATACTTATTTTTTAATTTTAAGACAAAAAGGTCACTCAGTTTTAAAGCAGACTACTGTGAAAAAATAGAACAACTTAAATGATATCATTTTATTGGATGCATTTTACAAGGAAACACAAGTGATAAGGGTTGCATGTATATTCTGAGGGAGAGCAGTGAGACTGCTGCTAATATTACTGAAGTAGTTGGTACAGAATGGTTGTTTAACAAGAATTAGCTCCTTGTTCATTACAAGGCTTGACAGCAACTTCCTCGAGGCCCGGCACTGACCCGACTTCACAGAGAATCATTCTGGTCATTCAATACGTCACACGAGTCAGCAGATTTTGTTTCAGTCACACAACTGGAATTTCCAGAATTTGTATTCTTTCCCCGTCTAGTTATAGCTTGACCCGGGAAAAGCAGCACTTCCCTTCAGGATCTTTTGTGGGGTCGAGCCTGTGAGTCACACATGTGGGAAGTCCTCTCTCAGTGTTTGGACGGGACACAAAGGAATCTCAGTGAGAGGAAAATCACTGGGATGAATTAAATTTGCTTCCATGGGTGACCCAGCTGGAGGGCACTCAAAGTCCAGCCCGAGCTGCGAGAGGCTGATGTAATGACCCTCGTGGAAAGAGACATTTCACCACAGTCTTGTGACTCTCCTGCTGCCAAACTTTCCCCCAAAAGCAGCCTATAAATGGAGGGTAAGCAGCACCCGGTGGATTGGCATCATTATGTCACCGCACCTATTGTGCCACCAACACCGACCGCCTGTTGGTTAATGCTCTTACACAAGAGGCCGAGAACAGGCTTTACTCCTGCAACTCTTCGTTTGCATCATTTTTGAGGCAGTTCAGACTTTTACAATCGATTTTCACTTCAGATTATACATATATAAACACACACAATATCGGTACAGTTTAATTTAGTTTAATTTATTGTTCTTTTTCTATTTCGGCAGGTGCTTTTCACACAAAAATATCTGATTAATATTATATGTTGAAGTGCAAATATTAGTAAGTAAGTAAGTAATTTTTATTTGTATAGCGCTTTTCCAGACCAGGGTCACAAAGCGCTTAAACAATCAAAACAATATTCAATAAAGTATATACTTTAAAGATCAAGATAAAACTGATAACACAACAGGAGTTCCAGAAAATCAAGGAAAAACCTGAACTAATAAAAACATCTTAAGATGTATCTTGAAGGAGTCAGTAGATCCATCAAGCGGCTTAAAATAAAGAAAATTATATACAAATTATATACAGTAGTATTATAGTTTAATAGTTTTTTTTTCCAAATTTAATGGAATAATTGGTAATTTTAGCAAACAAAAATAATTATTTTAGCTTTACATATACAACTATCTGTATATTATGTGACTCAAAATGAAATGTATTTAGATGTACTGTTCATCCTTGATCTAGATACTACTTTAAAAAGAATATTGATAAAATAATTACCTCAACCAAGGCGGAGTTCATTTGTCATTGTGTGTGTTTAATGGTTTGTGTTGTCATTGTTGGTAGATTGTGTTAGGGTTGCTTGAGAATGTGGTTACGCTAGCATTACCTCCTTTAAATCTTCAAAAATGATGCTTTAAACAAAGTCATTTTGAAAAAACTCTTGGATTAAAGTCACAACTTACCAAATAAGGTAGCAACTAGTGTGTGTACTAGATTCATAGCTCAGGGCGACACGATGAAAAGGTCTTGTTAATAAAAATGACGCAACATCTTCTGATATCGTGACTCATTACAAGGTCAGGTGCGTCGATGATGCTGAAGCTACTATTGTGTTTGAACCGGAGCCAGCTCACCTGATCCATGGAATGTTACCTTTTGTTATGTCATAAATAGCTTCAACACTTTGTGTTCCAAAGTGCAGGCGACAAAAGTGTTTGTGTGTCCTCGCAGAAGCAGGGGAGGTCACCTGTAGAGGTCACCTGTAGAGGTCACCTGTAATCCTTCTGTCTGCTCAAGCAAACTCTGTCGTCATAATGCCTCGAAACACATGTGAGCGGATCAGACGCACACGTTCAGGTCTGCAGGTGAACACACACACACACACACATGGACACATGGACATGTGAATGATTTCCTGCATGACTCATGTTCACTGACCACTCAGATGAGTGACTCACACAGTCTTGTGATTAGAAGATGAATGTTGATGTGATGAGTGGAAAGTGCGCCCTCTTCAGGGCGAACACAGAAGCGCTGTTCACTCAGAGTCCCACACCTCCCTCTCAAGCTTTAAAGCAAATATATGGCAACAGGGTAGGTACTTAAAAGTAGATCACATTAAAGTTTTAGTGACTTTTCTAAAGCCAATTAAAAGTAAAAAGAATCCCAATCTAGATGTTTTTCATGTAAGCATAAGAAATTAAAAATATCCACACACAACATTTAAGTTGTCAATATATCAAATATTTGTACAGCCCATTCCCAGAAACCGCAAGTTTATACCTATTCTGACTTATTATTGTGTATACTTTATTATACTGCAAATCTGTATATGTAAAACAGTTCCAGCAACTAGCTAAAACATACTGAACTCTATAGCTCCCTCTTTGGGTAGGCCTTGTTTACTACACATTCACTACTTTTCACAAGTGCAGCTTTAAATATGCCTTTATACTCAGTAATGCATCTTACTAATCTACTTGTCACTCATTAGTAAACTACCTTTAAAACAGGTAAAAAATCTTTAGACACTGTAATATTAAATGTAAACTTTTTAAAACTGGTTCCATGTTTCAAAGGTTTGCGCTCATGCTAGAAAGTAAATGAATTAATTTTCTAATGTACCACATTATTTACCTTTAAATCAAACCAGGTCCCTGAAGGAAAAGAAAAATGTTCATGGAATAAATATATGTAGTGTAACAATACCAAAACAAGATAAACTAAAATGATCTTATTGGGTTTAGAATAAAACGTTTGTTACACTTAGTGATGTATTTAACAAATTATGATCTAGTAACTAATGGAGGCTGATGTAGCTCCTAATCAAGCAGGTTGTGTTTTCCAACAAACTGTGGAAATCACAGTTTGTGTTGGCGAGGCTGTTGTCACCAAGGTGATATGCTGACTCTGCGGAAACACGTTACCAGGAATGGTCATTAATATGTAGATGACCACAATTGTGTTTGGTAGAGAAGTGAGTCACTCCAGTGAATTTTACTTTTAAATGTCAGGAACCGTTTTAAAGAAAAGATAAATGGAATAGTTGTTTAAGGCAGGAACTGTACTCATACATTTTCTAAGAGTTGGAGTTAAATTAATATGCTTGAATATTAGGATTCCTTGCTTTGTTGCCTGGTTTAGTGTTCTTGTCAATGTTGCAGTAATAACATAAACTGTTGAACTTTTTTCTTGTTCTGACCATCAGATCAGTCAAAAAAAATGAACTAAAGTCCTGATCAGTTAAAGTATTCTGGGAAAATCAACAGTTTTTCCATCCATCCATCCATCCATCCATCCATCCATCCATCCATCCATCCATCCATCCATCCATCCATCCATCCATCCATCCATCCATCCATCCATCCATCCATCCATCCATCCATCCATCCATCCATCCATCCATCCATCCATCCATCCATCCATCCATCCATCCATCCATCCATCCATCCATCCATCCATCCATCCATCCATCCATCCATCCATCCATCCATCCATCCATCCATCCATCCATCCATCCATCCATCCATCCATCCATCCATCCATCCATCCATCCATCCATCCATCCATCCATCCATCCATCCATCCATCCATCCATCCATCCATCCATCCATCCATCCATCCATCCATCCATCCATCCATCCATCCATCCATCCATCCATCCATCCATCCATCCATCCATCCATCCATCCATCCATCCATCCATCCATCCATCCATCCATCCATCCATCCATCCATCCATCCATCCATCCATCCATCCATCCATCCATCCATCCATCCATCCATCCATCCATCCATCCATCCATCCATCCATCCATCCATCCATCCATCCATCCATCCATCCATCCATCCATCCATCCATCCATCCATCCATCCATCCATCCATCCATCCATCCATCCATCCATCCATCCATCCATCCATCCATCCATCCATCCATCCATCCATCCATCCATCCATCCATCCATCCATCCATCCATCCATCCATCCATCCATCCATCCATCCATCCATCCATCCATCCATCCATCCATCCATCCATCCATCCATCCATCCATCCATCCATCCATCCATCCATCCATCCATCCATCCATCCATCCATCCATCCATCCATCCATCCATCCATCCATCCATCCATCCATCCATCCATCCATCCATCCATCCATCCATCCATCCATCCATCCATCCATCCATCCATCCATCCATCCATCCATCCATCCATCCATCCATCCATCCATCCATCCATCCATCCATCCATCCATCCATCCATCCATCCATCCATCCATCCATCCATCCATCCATCCATCCATCCATCCATCCATCCATCCATCCATCCATCCATCCATCCATCCATCCATCCATCCATCCATCCATCCATCCATCCATCCATCCATCCATCCATCCATCCATCCATCCATCCATCCATCCATCCATCCATCCATCCATCCATCCATCCATCCATCCATCCATCCATCCATCCATCCATCCATCCATCCATCCATCCATCCATCCATCCATCCATCCATCCATCCATCCATCCATCCATCCATCCATCCATCCATCCATCCATCCATCCATCCATCCATCCATCCATCCATCCATCCATCCATCCATCCATCCATCCATCCATCCATCCATCCATCCATCCATCCATCCATCCATCCATCCATCCATCCATCCATCCATCCATCCATCCATCCATCCATCCATCCATCCATCCATCCATCCATCCATCCATCCATCCATCCATCCATCCATCCATCCATCCATCCATCCATCCATCCATCCATCCATCCATCCATCCATCCATCCATCCATCCATCCATCCATCCATCCATCCATCCATCCATCCATCCATCCATCCATCCATCCATCCATCCATCCATCCATCCATCCATCCATCCATCCATCCATCCATCCATCCATCCATCCATCCATCCATCCATCCATCCATCCATCCATCCATCCATCCATGTTTTTCTGTTGTCTTTTTCACTGTAGTTTTGTAATCTGTTTGAATGGTGTCCTTGAGTGTGTTAAAAGGCACCTTCAAAATATTGTGAATTATGATTTATTATTTTATCCATATCTGTTGATCCAAGGTTGGGTTGTGGGGACAGCAGCCATAGCAAAGAGGCCCAGTCTTCACACACACACACACACAGAAAGAAAAAACAATTAGTATTATTTGGTCTATTGATTATTACTTTCTGAATTGTGTGACAAAAATAAGTATTTTCTCCAAAGTACAATAAGCCTCTGGCCCTTCACACGTCAAGAAGCTAGTTTAAGTTAAGTTATAAAACCACCTGTAAACTAGTGAAAATGAAACACAAACCATACTGTACGATTTATTTTTACTGTTTATAGGTTGGTTCTTGAATATAATGCCGACATAATACCGGTCCGTGGTGCAAAAAACGTTGGGGACCCCTGGTTTAGATCACTCACTACCTAAAGTTCATCACCTTAGGTGAAAGTAGGAACATGTATCTACCGGACAATCAGTTATTTTGGTTCAGCTATTTCCTTATGGAAGACCAACACAAAGACCACATGACAACTAACACTGCATGGATCCACCTGTTGATGTCATGCTTCATCTTTCCCACACTTGTGAACAAACCCCAAGATATTTTAACTCCATTTGAAGGACCTCTATTCTGAACATTACATGCATTTTTAAATCTTTCCACAAATTTGAATTCCTGTCATTCCTGGTTCACAATGAGTGTGTTGAAGGAAGTGGCAGATCTGATACACAAGATGGTGCTATAGTTCTACTTCTTAATAAAAAAAAATGTGTCCCGTGTCTATAGTATCTCTCATAGTACACGTTTGTTTAAAAGTATACTACAAATTTCACATTTTGGCACATTGGTGAAGTGAAGGAATGAGCTGAAAAGAATCTAAGGGGAGCTAAGATGTTAGAAATAGAGGTTAAAAAATTCACAAGCATTAAGAGATCGGTCTTTAGAGATGGACGAAGGTGAAGAGGAAAGTGCAGGTATGGTGGAACAGGTGGTTAGGAGTGAGAGGGCTCAAGACAGTCCGCCAAGATGTATGGATCAGAGCTCTCAACCTGAAGTACAGATTTATTTTTGATCAAAGCCAGAGCATCTGGGGAGACTGTACTGTATGTACATCTGCAGGTGTTTATAACACAACTCTGAATTTAAAGAAATGCAAAAAAAAAGCCTCTTTCTTCTGCTTTCAACTTCTACAATTACAAAATAACAAATGTTTGTGAACATTTATTTGTCTGGCAACGATCAGGACAGCTTGCTTTAATAGGATGAGCAACACAAAGAGGAGAATGTGTTCTTGTAGCTTATTAAAAAAGAGCAGCGATTTGCATTTTGAGTTACAGAGACCATATGTTGGAAGTGCTTTGCTGTTTTACAATCTGTAGGATTTACAGAACCAGGAGCGTTTGTTTACACATAAAACTCTAGAGGAGCCAGGTCGGATCTTGAGGCAATAAAGTGATTATTATTATTATTATAATTCTGCATATTCTGCTTAGGTAGCCTAAAGAGACTCAGAGAAACCAGGAAGACTGTAGATACAATTTCAAAACATCTTATTTAAGTCATGTGTCAAAAGGTTAACAGCCTTGTTCCTTTCATAGCGCTGTTGATCTTTGTCTAAGATAATTCCTTTCAACTTCCTGAGCTCAACTGGAGGGTGTAGAACGCAACCTGGCCATATTAGGGATGAGTGCAACCAGCAAACCCGGGATGGAAACCCTTAATCTCACACTTAAGTCAACACGATCTAACTGGAATTTGGAACTTTAACGTGAGATAAGCAGAAGAAAAAAAAGATATATAATAATAAGGTTTATTGTTTAAGGCCAATCTCTATTGAACCTCCATATATACTCCTTGAAATATAATCAAGGAACGGAGTTTCGTCGACTTAAAGTGATTTAAGTTTGATTTAAGTTTTCCAGTATCTGGAAAAGTGCTATATAAATACAAATTACTTACTTAGTTACTTACTTACATTCAGAAAAAAACTGCTTACTCAACATTTACGAGCAGTTGTGTAGTACCTATTACTATCCGACAGACGTCGCTATTAGTCAGTGTATATAGCCTCTTCTAGTCTCAAGACTCAATGATCTACCTACCGAAAAAATGAAAAAAAAATATTTATACTTGTAATGTGTAGCGTCTTGATGCCATATACTAACACTACTTTGGTGCTCCCTTGTGTGAGCAGGTTGAAATGTTTGTTTTCAATTTGTCAAATATATACAATTCTTTCATTGAGGAGGATGAAGGATGGAAAGGCAGTTGGTCCTGATGTTATACCTGTGGAGGTATTGAAGTATAAAGGAGAGGAGGTAGTAGAGTTTTCTGGTATTCAACAAGATCTTAGAGAGTGAGGAGATGCCTGAGGAACGGAGAACAAGTGTGATGGTTAGCATTTTTTTTAAGAATAAGGGAGATGTTCAGAATTGCAACAACAATGAAGTTATGGAAAAGAGTAGTGTCTAGAAAGGGTAAGTAAAGTAAAGTAAAGGTTATTTGTAAAGCACCTTTCTAGACCAGGGTCACAAAGTGAAACAATACACAGTTAAAATATATAATTTAAAAGATCAAGACACATAAGACAAACACAGGAGTCCCAGAAAATCAGGGAAAAGCACGAATAAGAATATTTTAAGATGTTTCTTAAAAAAGTCTGTAGACTCCATCAAACGCAAAGAGAGATGAAGATTGTTCCAAAGCAAAGGAGCAACAGTCTGGAATGATTTCTCTCCTCTGGTCCGTAAGCGTGTTCAGGAACCATCAGTAGATTCTGATCCACGGATCTCAGAGCCCGAGCTGGGGTGTAAGGCTGGATTGGATCAGTGATGTAAGGAGGAGCCTGACCATGAATAGATCTGAAAGTAAGAACCAGAATTTTTAAATTGATCCTGAAAGAAACTGTGAGCCAGTGAAGAGTTTTAAGGTTCGGGGAAATGTGAGTTCTTCTACTAGAGTTTTCTATTAACTGCAGGCGAGACAGCTCCTTCTTGTTTAGAAGGGTACTACAGATGCAATAGTAGAAAAATAAAAAGAATGTCAGAGGGAGCTGCAATGTGTCTTTGTAGATCTGGTAAAAGCATATGATCCTAGGGTGCCGAGAGAGGAACTATGGTACTGTATGAGGAAGTCTGGAGTGGCAGAGAAGAATCAGCGGTGAGGTGTGTTGTAGGTGTGAAAGAGAAGTTCAAGGCGGAGGTAGGACTACATCAGGGCTCGATTCTCGAGTCATTTCTTGTTTGCGGTGGTGATGGACAGACTGACAGATGAGGTTAGGCGGCAGGAATCTCCATGGACGATGATGTTTGCAGATGACATAGTGATCTGTGGTGAGAGCAGAGACAAGGTGGAGGAAAAGCTGGAGAGGTGGATATATGCTCTAGAAAGGAGAGGAATGATGGTTAGTTGCAGCAAGACAGAATATATGGGTGTGGATGAGAGGAACCCAAGTGGAACCATGAGGCTACAGGGAGTGGAGATGAAGAAGGTGGAAGATTTCAAGTATTTAGGGTCAACAGTCCAGAGCAGTGGAGATTGTGGAAAAGAGGTGAAGAAACATGTGGCCCTGAGGAAAAGGCAGGAAGCAGAGCAGGAGATAGCAGAGGTAAAGATGTTGAGGTTCTCTTTGGGAGTGATGAAGATGGATAGGATCAGGAATGAGTTAATCAAAGGAACATGTTAGATTGTTCTGGAGATAAGGTCAGAAGGAGATGGTTTGGTCATGTAAAGCGGAGGGAGAGGGAGTATATTGGTAGAAGGATGCTGGGGTTGGAACTGCCAGGCAGGAGGTCTAGAGGAAGACCAAAGAGAAGGTTTATGGAAGTAGTGAAAGAGGACATGAAGTTGGTTGGTGTGAGAGAGGGGGATACAGAGAACAGGGTTAGATGGAGGAGGTTGATTTGCTGTGGCGACCCCTGAAGAGAGCAGCCGAAAGGAAAGGAAGAAGAAGATATTCCTTGTGCGAATCTTGTGAAAAACTTGTTCAGTCTAATTCCTTGGTTTAGTGTCAGAAAACAGTCAGATGGCTGCCCTTTTTATCATATGAATCAGACTTTTGGGATTCTCATTTGTACTTTTCGATTTAAGCATATTTCCTTGTGGAATTGGATTGATTGTCCATATTGGCTTATAATATAATTCATGGGTATTTTTTTTCCATTTCTTTTTTGGTTATTTATTGTTACAAAAGAATGCAGACTTTCACATAGAAGCATCTTGCGTACATGTTTACTTTTGAAGATTGAAAAGCTTGTTATTATTTGCTACGGTTTTGCCCTTTGACTGATAGACTTTATGTTTATCATTGGCACCGACTAAATGGAAGATTTGGGGGTTTGCGTTCTTCATAACAGTATCATAAATGCTTGTTATAAGTAAGGGGATTATAGCGGTAACATCTTTGAACATCCCTAGTAGTTTTACTCATGCATTTTAAAAACAATTTATTTAAAAAAAAGTTATAATAAATCAGGAATATTGCAATATAGCTTCATATCAAAGTTGTTATTTTTATTATTCATAGGCTGTCATCCACACTCCAGGTTGTGGTCAGACGTTCTCTTAAGTAGTGATGGACAACATCCCTCCTCCTTCTGTTTGACTGATAGCATGAGATTAAACCGCTGTCAGGTGTGTTTGGTTCTCATTCCAAAGTGTGTTGAAGCAGATCAATCATCTCTCCTTTGAACAAATCTACTTTCACGACTCTTTGCCTTCTGTGTTCAGGAAAGTACGCAGTCCTTCCTCAACTGGACACGTGGAGGAAATAAAGCTACACGGGAAACAACAATATTCAGACAAACTAGAAGTAAAGGTCACAGAGACTTCACCTCCTTGATTAGTGTGTTTGTTTTCATGTCCCAGAGGTCATGAGGTGTTCACAGGCTGGTGAAGGACTTACGATTATACACAAGCCTCTGTGTGTTGTTACACAGTTAGTTCTACGAGAGTCAAACAGCTGTACAAAGTCGTTATTGTACGTTGTTGTCTCGGTGACTGATTAGAAGTCAAAGTGTTCTGGCTGAGGAATGTTCTTAGAGCTAGAGATGGGTGATATGGAAAAACGTTACCTTGCTCGCTAATCCACCTAAGTGGCTATTTCTAAGTTAGTTTTGAGGTCGCTGGATTTAAAAAAAATACTTTAACACTAGCTGGGTAACCTGGTTGGATCATGAAGTTTCTAGTTTGTTCCTGCTTAATGCTAGCTGTTAGCTCTGTCTGTGTGTACTGGTGTGAACGATACAAACCGAATTTCATATTACGATTTTTCTACCGATATTTCGCAATATCGATACGATATGACCAAATATTTTTTGGGGAAAAATACAAATACTTTAATAGATGAGGCTGTAGAAAGAACTGCTTTTTAGACTTTCTTTATTGTCATTGCACAGAAGAACACGGCAGTAAAAAACTGGCAACGAAATTTCATTGCTTGGCAACCGTTTAAAAAACACAGCATAGGGTGATTGTATAAATGTAAATATTAATAAGTTATAAAAAGAGCAATATAATATAAACAGAACAAATGCATGTTTTAAATATTGCATATAATAAATGTATATAAAAGTATAAATAAATATTATAAAAATAATAAGTAAAAAATAGTGCAATATATATATAAATAGAATAAATAAATAATGTTTTAAATGAAAAAAAGTTATATTGCATTCTCTCCACTGTCCCCTAAGATGATTGAAAGGGTTCTTTGTGTTACCATCCAACCATTTGTGTTTGTGCAAACTTTTCAACTTTGTCTCCTTGGGTAAAATCCAAAGCAGTTGCATGCAATGGTGGTGAAGTTAACCTTTGATTTGTCTTTCTTTGATCCTTCTCACAACAGAGCTCAGTTGGTGGCAATCTCTCGGGGAAAAAAAAAGATGTGGTGTTTCAGGAAGTTCAAGGTGTTGAAATAGTGCAAAGCCAAATCTTTTGGAGATCAAAGTGCAATATAGTGCAGGACAACGGTTTGATGGAGCTTCATCAGTCATTTCATTACTTTGTCACCTCATCAACATCTCAACAATCTAATGTCAACATATTGAAGATCTCTACTCATAGCTTAACAAAGGTATATGTAACGTAAAAAGATTATGGATCAGAGTTTTGAGATACAAAACTTGGTTATACTCCATCATTGTTCTCGGCACAATCCATCAAAGAAACATCTTGTGATTCGTAATATAAATTCTAATTTTATTTCTCTCTTAACATTCCAGTTCATTTCTGTCTCTATGGTTGCAATAAAATATACAATCATGTGGATTGAACAAAGTATCAATGTGAGCTTCTTTCAAACCAGGGTGAACCCCATGAAATGTGGAAGTCCCCGCTCACATAAAGACACTCTTTCTGTGCTCCTGACCACCAGTGAGCGCCTCCTTTTAAAGGTTGATTTGTCTTTTGTACTTATTAAAAGTCGGGAAGTAAAGACACATCCCACCAGCCCTGGTTACATAACTGAGCGTACTGGACAAATCAATCGGTGTTTAACCACTGAAGCTGATTTGTGTTTAGTGATGAGCCACTAATACCCAACTGTGGCTGAAATAAAACCCAAAGAATACGATAATTTTAACATTAGCCGCCGTGTCAAAGTAAGCTGTGGTAACTGTTATGTATTTAATTTCTAACCCTTTTCAGGGATTTTTTAGAGAAACAAGTATCTCTCTTGTTAAAGCTGTTTCACATTTTATACCTTTGAAATAATATTTATTATTTGATTTGAACTGGAAAAAGTACCAGAACCCCTGGTCTTTGTGTAGAACGATGTATCTTTAAATGAAAGCAGTTACATGTTTGACGGGGAGTTCAAACATTTTTGAGGCCTCAATAAATTGAACGTAGGAAACTAAACTTCCTACTGTTAGTCAACCTAAAATAATTGTATTTACACATAAATCTTCAAAGAACTATTGAAAAAAAAGGTTTAAAAAAAACAACAAAGACATTTATTTCAAAATGTATTTTTCCAATGTTCTTGGAATTTCTTTGAGGGACAGGAAATTTTAAGAAAAAATAAAACAAAAAGTATGAGTTTTACTTCGATGCAAGTAGAATTTCTACCAGTTTAGACTCATCGTTTTATTTAATGCACGCTTTTCTCACTTTTTGTACACACTTCTCAATACCAAAGTATTGGTTGACATAGCCGCTCTCTGACTGTTTTACTAGTTTAGTTATGAAATGTGTTAAAAGAGGCAGGTTTTTGTATCAGAAATATTTGAACGTGTTTCTGTAAAATACATTTAAAAGGCTGTTACTTGCTAAATATTGGAGATACTACACAGTTTAAGAAATTCTTAGGAATGAGATGAAAAAAATTGCCAAAGCTATTGTACTTAAAATAATCCTTGCGTTAGCTCAGGGTCAAGGTGACCCGAAGCCCCGGAAACAAATGTGTTTGAGGTATCCCTTGAACGTGAACGACCTCCACCACTGCATATGTATTTCATTGACCCTGTGTGTTAAGGGAGTAGTTTTCAGACAACTTTTTCAGCTTTTGCAGAGAAATTAACCTCAAACGAAAAATTCTGGTTGAGTTCAGACGGTCATTTTGAGCCCAAGAAGATCTCTGTGGGACCCCTGAAGAATTTTAAAAGCTATTAAATTGAGTGCGAACATACCGGCTTCTGTGCTCTTATTAACTTGTCGCTCTTAAACCTATCACCTTGAATTTACAGGCTTGGATAGAAAGTAAAGTTTGGCCAATACAGCAACAGTAAAAAAAAAAGTATGGCGTTTCATTTATTTTACAACTATTCCTTCTTTTATCAGGTATCAAAGAAAATGTTGGATTCTATCCTGCAATAATGAATCTCTTCACTTTTATTAAAAGATCTAAACCAACAGCATGTGTATTTCACAACCTTAAAAGTCAATGTACCTTGACTGCCAAACTGGACTTTAACTGCATATTTAGACTTTTATTAGGATGTGACTGACAACACAAATCTCATATTGAAACCCAGACTTGAGTGATGATCTGGCGTCGGCAGCTCCTGAGATTCATGGCAACAAAATAATTCCACGGTTGCAACACAGAGGAGTCAAACTATGTTTGCACATGTCCATCAATAACTCATCAGTCAATTATTTAATTATGTAACTGTCATCATTCTGGTCCGATCAAATCTGGGTTAGTCTGCCCATGACTAGTAGTTATGAAATATAGTCTTATTGCCATTATTTTCCTTAATATTGCAATTTCTTTTTTTTTAATGTCCTCTTTTCATCCATTTTTTTTCCGAGACACAATCAAAAATTTATATTAAAATACAATATATTGTGATTGTTAAGATAAGGAGATATAGCCATTGTTAAGATAAAAAAAAAGAAGGTTTATTTAGTTTTTTCAGTTGTAGACAAATATAATATAAAACCTAAAGCCTTGAAAACAATCACTTCAAATACTTTAAAAACTCCTGCAAAAACATTCTGAAAGGTGTGTTGTAAACATTTATATTCATAAGTTAGTAATAAACCACACAAACTTTAAAGTGTTGACACTATAGTTGTAGTCCCGTCTTTTTATTCCAGAACATTTTTGCACGTTTGCTCGCTTGAGTGCATCTCCTGTAATACAAAATAAAAGTTTAATTCGTATAATTTGAATAGTGCGATTGTACAAAGTCATGAACTTTGGACTGTACACACACACACACACACACACCAGCATCACACGTCACTGAACGTAACTGATGCTCAACACAATGAAGTCTTGGGTCTTTCATGCAGAGGTTTCCAGGAGTTCTGGTTGTGACGGCTGATACCACATTAAGAAAAATCTTTTATATTATATTAAAATTGCAATTAATTGTTCAGTCCTAACCCTGAGTTTACATAGTGTCAAATTACTCTTTATTATTCTATACAACAAATGAAATGGATTCATGGCTAGAAAAGTGGTCTATGTGGCCCCAAAATTGTCAAACTGAATTAATAATTGAAAGAAAAAAATCAACAACAAACAAACAATGTAGTTTGTTTAGCACGGAAGGAAAATAAAAACACAGTTAAAACTCATGGAACCTTTGTGTGATTTTATCCTCTTTTGTAATGTGTCCTAAACGTAGCATCTCTCTCTGACTTCGTGAGACCATTTTATAATAATAATAAAAAATTGTAATGATATATTAGGATGTTTAACACTTACCCGTAGTAGTAGTACCATGAATAGGAGTTAGAGGGCGAGGGATCGTAGAGACATTTACGCTGATCTGGAAACAGCCTAGATTAAAAATAAAAAAATACTCTTTAAGCCTGAAATCTGTAAATGAAGCCGCACGAGTGCGTCATTGACTTCATGACAGCGGTCGTCCATCCGATCCGGGTTCAAACGCCAACACATCCGGCCGGAGACCCTTGAGTTGGATAAGCGTTACAGGATTTGACCGTGGCGTGCCGAGCACTCTATGAATGAATGTCTGTCGGGGGATTGAAAAAGCCTCATAATCCCGAAGTCTGCCGTTAAACACATCTCGTAATGAAGCCGCACACGGACACGTGCACGTCAGCGTCCTCCGCACGGCCGCTCTAACGGATGTGTTCACGCCCAGGATGCAGCAGGGGTTTCCCTGATGATGCTGCTGCTGGATTAACCGCTTTCCTCTCAGATTATAACCTTTGGATTATGTCTGCATTTCCTGAGAGGACACAATTATGACTTCTGTCTGTGGCCACAGGGTTACGATGATGACTTCCGGGGAGATGACTCTGTTGTCCTGGTCTGAGTACTCTGGACTAGATCAGGGGGCGTTTCCACTGGTATTACCGTCACGGATTTCCGTCGCTGGCACGACAACATTGATTAATACATACATTAACAAAATCAAATCTAATAATTAAGTAAGTAAATCAAGAGTAGATTGTATTTTTTTTTTTTACATATTTTTCATCCAAGATATTGAAAGTCAATCATAAAAATAACTTACTTTAACTTATAAATAAATGGATAAGAAATATTAACAATTATTTTGAGGGTAAAAAAATACTTTAAGGAAAAATAAACGGAGATATTTGAAGCTGCCACATTGTACAAATATGTTTGTCATAAAAAAGTGAAGGATCATCTTTAATACATATAAGGTTGTCCTGTCTGAGCTCTGGAGTCATTGCCTCGGTTGATTCCAAGTGTAGGGTTAGGTTTAGGGTTCTGTTTAGAAAATGTGTTTTATTTTATTCATAGTAAACATGGGTTATTAAAAGTATCAAAACAATCCTGATACAATACTTATTTTCAAAGGTATCGATACCATCTAATTGTTATTGTTTATTTGGTTCATTTATTTTTTGCACTTCCTCATACCTCTAACTTGTTATCATAGTTGCAGTTTTTGTTTTTAATTTTAAACAAGCCGTTCTGTTTATTGTCTCTGGTGTAACGGAGGTTATTTTTCAATCCTCTTGTTTTCCATAAAAATATTTGCTTTAAAGTGGTCTTTTTTATCCTTTTTTATCCATTTTGCCAGATGCCAACAAATATTCCAGTATATCGCTACACGTTCAGTATCACAATATACTTCAGCTCCATACTTCAGTTTAGCCTTTGTGCGATCTCTGGGTCAAGGTGACCCGGTTGCCAAAAACAAATGTGTTTGAGGTATCCCTTGTGTTGTATCTGGGTAAAGGTGAACACAAGAGATACAAGAAATACATTTGTTTTTCGTCACCTTGACCTAGATATAACACAAGGGATACCTCAAACACATTTGTTTTTCGTCACCTTGACCCCGAGACAGTTATGGATGAGTACTGTGTTGCCATATACACAGATGTACTGGTGAGCCACCAGTAATACTTCGAAAGGCACACACTTGAAATCCTCAAGGTTTGGATTATGCAACAGAAATACTGTGACACAGAGTTATATAAAAACATAATTTCTGGATGAATTCAAATTTGAATTGTGTTCTTTCTTCTATCAAAACACACCAGTCATATCCAACCCTTTCAAACTCTTACATCATTGCGTTCCCATCATCTATCTCCAGCACTGTTTCTTGAAACATTTGTTTTATAATCCAAACATTACTCGTTTTTGATCGAACATCCGTCATGAAAAAAAGCCAAAGTCAATTAAAAGTCGTCATGGTTTAATCCTGACATAAAAAGATTGATTTCAAAGGCATTTCCTAGCAGATGTTCAGCAAATGTGTTTTGGAAAACGATTTAAACAACTTAAAGATTTGTTTTATTGGCTTACTATCCAGATATCCATGAATTTACCACCCTGATATTGACCTCTCTTAATCACCTATGTCTGGAATATTTCGTATCTGCTTGACTCAAATTACTTAATTAATCTTTTTCATCTAGCAGGCCTCAAAATGGCGGATAACATGAAAAGTTTTTTCAGTAAACAACATTTTTTTTTCCTTTTAATTTGATTTCCAACATGAGTTCTGGGTCAGTCTAAGAAATTGGTGCCTTTTGGCGTTCGATCTATTACATGAGCTCTCAGACATGAAAAGGCATTTAAAAGATTCAAATTTGTTTATTAAACTGTTGTGGATTCAATTTCTAATATTTTAAAATGAGTGCTATACTTCAGTGAATAAAAATGTTTATTATCGTTTAGTGATGCAATATCTACTATGTAACATAAAATGCTATTTTCTAAAATAAATTCCTGAACAGAAGAATACAAAAACCAAACTGCGATAATCGATTGATTCTTTGCAAGTCTTCAAATGTAAATATATATGGAGGTACCTCTGTCCAAGAATCCATTATATTTGCAAATATGTCACTCTAAGTAAAAGTAAAAAAAACCTCGAAAAATGTTTTATTTCATAAAAAGATAGATCGTGATTAATTTACGCTGCCGTCTCCAACGTCTCACCATCGATTCATCAATGCCAAGTTTAATGGAGCGTCTTTATTTCCTTCTTCAACAGCCTAGATTAGTCTCCTTTAACTTCACAACGTGCCTTTTTCATGTGTTTTCCATCATAATGGTGTTTGCACAATGCATGCATTGTCTGTCACAAAGATAATCCAACTCTTCCTCGGTGCATCATCTCCTCTCTCTCGCTCGTAGGTAGCTTTGTATTCCGGAAATCACAGTCGTTTTATTTGAAGGAGCAACAGGTGTTGTTGAGGGGTTTGAATCCTTCATTGTTCTTCTTTCACAAAATAAAATAAGGAGAAAGTTGGGTCACCCTGGGCCACTACACTTTCTTTATCAACATCAACACCAGGGTGGAGGAAAAACAAACCGGTGCAAGTGTCAACTTAAATGGATCTTTTCACTTAAAGACTCGGTGTTTGACTCGATTTGGCTGTGATACATTTCAGAATACTTATCCTCTTCTTCTACCAGCAGCCAAGGTATTTTTACGAATCGCTGCAGGAGTTCCTGGACTGATATTTACGACCTCACACATGTGGTGCAGATGTGCCTGGATCCTGACGGACCACAACATCTGGTCGCGCTGACTGATGGGTTGTTTAATTTTACTTTACATTGAAAAGGTAGCAATGCTTCACTCTTAATGATGTTGGGGATATATTGCGAGATGGACCAGCAAAGTAATGTTGACTATTGTGAACAAAGAGTCCAGTGAGGCAGAAAAAAAGAAAAGGTACCTCAAGGCCTTCTTTTATACATGTTCTGGTCCTAAACATTATGAATTATTTTACTTATATATTTATGAATGATTCCTAAATGAATATACAAGTCTGATACTATCCTCCGCCTACACAGCAAGAAGGTTGCAGGTTCACTTCCCTTGTTGGGAGGAGGCAACTTGCGACCTTTCTGCATGGATTATTGTATGTTCTCCCTGTGTTGCGCGGGTTTAATCCTAGTACTCTGGTTTCCTCCCGCAGTCCAAAAGAGGTTGATTGGGAACTTGGGGATCTTTGTGCGACAGACTGGCGTCCTGTCCAGGGTGTCCCCCGCCTCTCGCCCGAAAGAACTGGAATAGGCTCCAGCCCCCCTGAAGCGCCCATAAGAGAATAAGGGGCTGACATTTCAGTTTGGTCAACTGTTCCTTCTTCTTCATCTTCCTTCTGAAAGTTTGAGTTCACACCAAAAATGAGAGGAAAATCGCATTGAATGCATTTAATCTGGTTCGTCGACTTGTTTTTCTACAGAACTTCCAGAAGTGAAATATATATTCTTGTTGCTCCTTTTTGAAGTTCAAACTACGTCATCTCAGGAGAGATGGGTGAAGCTTACATTGACAGTGGAATTGCGCTAAATAATAGCTTGATTTGTATGGTGTCGAGCTTTTCTGAAGTATTTTTTTCAAACTGGAAATTGCATGAATATGTATACAACTCTGGGACTTCAAGGACAAATTGTCCACTTAAGCCACAGATTTGTCAAAAGTCGGACAGATTCTGTGGCACAGGTCTCAGTGCAAAACTTAATAATTTAGGGTCGTTGAAATCAATCTACGCCTGAATAAGTAATTCAAATTATGGTACAAATATTATAAGATGAAACTTTAATGATCCCCCTTCAGTTTGTTTTGCTTATGGTGTGATGGTGAGCTTGTGGAGCTGTCCATGGTAATGACCTGATCCATGTATCAAAGCGTTATCATCTGTTGAAAACACTTTTAACTTTTAAGAAAAGTTTAGTATGATGATTCTTCATTTGAAGCCGCAGTTAAGCCTGACACAAGTGAGCTATCAGGTTTATCATCTGGGACATAAATTCAAAATCCCTGCTTTTGCCGAAAAGCCTTTAAAGTCGAGCTCTGTT
Organism: Callionymus lyra; assembly: GCF_982586985.1. Taxonomy (NCBI): domain Eukaryota; kingdom Metazoa; phylum Chordata; class Actinopteri; order Syngnathiformes; family Callionymidae; genus Callionymus; species Callionymus lyra. The sequence continues at coordinate 18,409,674 of NC_141820.1, forward strand.
TGAATTTATCTCCTTATGAAAATCTGGATCTACTTCTCTCAAATGTTTTGGTGGAACATATTTAACAACTGTCTTTTCTTTTTAACTGGAATGTCAGTGTTGTGTTCAATTCTGGGAATAATAGAAATAGAAAAAGATGTATGGACTAAATCACGACACACGTCTTGTGGCCACGGATGCAACAAACCATGTTAAACTGACCGTAAATTACTTCCACTTTTATTTTGATTTCAGGGCTGTAGAAACGCTTGTGTCCCTCACATTACAGATATCTGCAACTATTAAACATTACTGTTGAATTGGAGTTTTAAATAGTGAATCTGTTACTCTCCAGATTTTTTTAGCTGCTGTGGTATGACCTCAAAACGGTTCCTTAACTTAATTTTCAAACTAGTCACCCAACGCTGATATTCCTTTGTCGCACTCCCTCTCAGTGAACTCATCCCCGCGGCTATGTGTGTTTAGCAGATTTTTACGTCAACATGCATGCAGAAACCAGACGCTAAGAGCTAGACGGCATAGTCACTGCAGCCACAGCTAGTAACAGTTAGCGTTTAACCAAAGCAAACTCCTTTAGGGAAACTTTTTACGGATTAGCCACATAGCTCACAAGTGCAGCGGAGGAAATAAGTCTATTATTTATCACTGTTTTTGTTGAACCACTCATAAAAAATATATGTATACTGTTTATACATATTATTTTGGGATATATAGTATATCGAAATTATTTATTGATCCCCTATAAAAACATTACTCAGTACTTGGCATAAAAACCACCTTGTTCTGAGATCATCTTTCGCTTCAGATGATAATCTCTGCAGGAATGTTGGACCACTCCTATTTGCAGATCTTGGTCATATCCTTCACGTTCTACGGTTGTCACTTGTAAACTCAAAGCTTTATCTCCCTCCACAAATTCTGGATTTACTTCTGGTCATGAGGCCCGACTAAGACACTCTATGACCTTAAGGCAGTGTTCCCAGCTGTCCATAAAATATCAAAAGATAAGTGGTCAAATACGTACTGTTGTGTGTTCATTCCATCGACTAAATAACAATTTAACATGTTCATCCTATCGTCATCTTATCCAAGGTAACTGGCACAAATTCCTTCTCTCATAAATGCTGGGTTTATGAGCGTCTCTGGAAGGCTAAGGGGCAGGGGTTGTGTGTCGGCTGGCAATTACACATGGCTTTTTATTGGACTGTGAAATGAGCGAATCAGCAATCCCAGTATCAACATCCACTGGTGTACGTTTCCAGTTTATCATTTTATTGGCTTTGTCCTTGTTAAAAGACGATCACAACTCTCGCATCTATTTGGAGATTGTAGCTGAATGGAAGTGCTGTCAAAAAAAATAAATCGATGTAAACACTTTCAACATACTTGATGAGGTGGAATGTGACCGGTTGTTATCTCTAACCACAGCTATTTTTCTCATATGTAGTCCCTTAAGGGAACTCGTCCCGAATTCCTCAATACTCAGAATAAAGTTTTGTGTTCAACTCATGATTCAGAGAGTGAGGTCACCCTCGTGTCAAGGGTTGGGAGAAAGAGTTAGACAGAAATATAAGTCTATAGGACGATTACCACTGTTCCCCACTTTTCATTGTTTAAAAAGACACCAAAAAAACGTCAGAAGAGTTCAGAAGGTCGAAGAAAAGTGAGCCCCGGTCTCGACTGTCATAGACATGCACTTTTGCCTGTAACTCCAAAAAGACAATTACTGTCCAGATTATTTTCCCAATTCTTAGTCGACATCAGAGTAGAAAATGAGTGAAATTTGAATTTTAGTTAAACCATCGCTTTAATTCCTCCAGTCAAGGAAGGGTCTTTAAACCAGGCATCAACATATCAACCTGAAAACACCAACTTTCAGGCTCAACATCAGTGCTATATGGTTCTTCTTATCCAAGTATGTTGACTGTAAACTGTCTTGATGTGTCGCCATTTAAGGAGGTGAAAATGTAGATCATTTCTGGATGGTAATTTATTCGGAAGGGGCTGCATTCTTTAGAAAAAGCTTGTATACCTACCTTGTAACGTTGTTTGATAGCTTTTATTCTCAAGTAGTCCTAAGGGGTAAACTTTAACTTATTTTCCCTTTTCATTTGACCATCAGAATAATTTTGTTTTGATTCAATCCTAAAATGATAATAACTTTTATATTTACATATGATATATTGGGTTTTATAAAATGTATTATCGTAATTAATACATTGACGTTAATATCATTTGTAATACAATACAGTGTAATAAAATGAATGAATATATCATTTTAATGATTAATGTTACGCTCAACTAACCTGCAAAACCCTACATACATTTAATTAAACCCAAACAAATTTTTGTTTTAGTGTATGAGCAGTTGAGATTTTCAAGTAAATCTTTGCTCTATCGCCATTTCTAAAGTTAAGCATCTGAGAAAGTCCAAAAAATGAATTGTTTTTAAACACTTTTTTTGCACTTATTTTGGAGAAGTTGTTAAGAATATTACACAATCATACAGTACATCGATTATGTCTGCAAGAGCAGTATTTAGGAGCCCTCCATGGTTTTCAATGGAAGATTTAGTTAAGCGGTTGCTCTTGTTATTTTGACACCCACAGTCACAGCGGTCGCCTCCTCACAAGGTCCAGTAACATCTGATAACAGACTCGCACTGTCTTTCTTTTTTTCTTTTCTAAACCGCAGCTGTACAAAGACTCTCTTTTTAAAAAAAACTGATAGCAATGACTTTCAAGTGTTTCTTAGATGATTTATGCAATTTTACGGTGTATTAAGTCGTTTACGTCATTCAATAGTTTTCTTGCCCTTTGAATGTTTTCACTTTTCGTCTCTTTGGTTCCACCAGCAGATGCTCGGCATTCACCTGATATTCACAAAATATACTCCAGTCCTGTGAATGGATCAGGAGCTCCATGCAAACCGCATTTTTATGCTGGCATAATAAGGATCCCTTGATAGCCCTGTAGTTTCTGCAGGCGAAGCCGCGGTCACCACTCCTCTGCCAAGGAAATCCCCTTTGCGTGTCTTAGGGTTCTCGCCCATTAAGGAATCATGTTTACGAGCGCCAATCGAGCCCAAAGCTTTTTTATAAAACCGCTACACTGATGCGTCATCAAAAAACTGTTATTTAATCACATTCATGGCTTTAGTTGATTCCAATACCCGCCTTCTCAAAACTGTCAAACCGGCCAAATACGGTTTGGAGAAAAACATTGACTTGTTAAGTGTTAAGGGGTGAAAATGTGTTTCAATATTGATGTCATTCAGTAATTACAATGTTATAAAATTGACATATGAATATGTATTTTCTGTTCCCAACCCTTAACCCTCAGTATCAAAATCTGTGCTCCTGTGAAGTATTAGTGCCGAGGGGGTAAATGGCTTCAGGCCAAAAGCCATATGTATTGAAAATGCAACTTATGTTGGCAAAAAAATGGGGAAAAAAGCACCACTTCAGCACTTTTTTCACAGCCATAAATCTAAAGTACCCCATGCCACATGGATTGAATAATAATAGTTTCTTATTCAAGTTGAAGTTGTGACATATAAATTCAAAAGCCGTCTTGGCAAAGATGATTAACTGACTGTAGGATTCCGATGCAAAACAGGAATATCAGCGTGTGGGAAAGAATTTTAGAGCCTCTGTTCCCACAGGACATCTGACTTTTCCCATTTGTAAAAATTTTGATTCCATTACAGTCCCCACACGCGGGTGGATTACATCCAAATAAAGCCCGGTACAGCTTAATCTGCTGCACGTCTGATGCAGTGAGGTCATTATTCATAAAACCGATCGCTGTCTTACTTAATTAATGGACAGGAATTGTTTGGGGATTTTAGGTCTTATCCAACAATGATCTAACTTAAGGTCTCCGTCTACAATTTCTACAACTTTCATTCAACCACTACTTCCCACCAGGGAGGTCATATTTTCCGAGAACCGTCAGTGACATGGCGTGTTTAACAAATATGTACATATGAGATGGTTTCCATTTGTGGTCACTTTGTGGTTTGTCTGTTTGTGGAAGCGGCTGTTTATTGTGCTTCCGGTGATTTGAGCGTATGTTCCCTTTGGGAAAAGTGGTCGCCGCTGATGTAACATGAGACGAGAACAGAGATGCGTTTTTGACACAGCAGTAAAACATGACACGCAACAGACGAAAATAGCGAAAAGAATAATATATCATTTCAGATGAGAACAGATAGTTCTAGCACACTCCCCTCTGACACTAAAATAACTCAAACAGATGAACAGTTCACAATAAAAAGTCTTCAGCAAATGCTAATAATGGGGCAATGAATATATAATTATGTTTTTATAATGTTCTTGGTAACCCATCTGGATCCATGGATTGTTTGAAGAATCTACCACTATCCGTGGGAAGGGAGATGCATCAAGCACCGTTTTTTTCACTGTGTGTTTCACTAGTGTGTTTTGAAATGCTACTGCCACTTTCTAACTGAACTCATTTTAACTGGACTAACAATTATAATCAATGGCAGTACAAATGCTACTTATACTTAACTGTTTGTAGGTTAATTGATTTGACTTGTGTTTTGTTATTATTGTATATTTTTCCTTTTATTTTCTGTCACCATTTATCAAGGATGAATATTGTTAATACACATCTATATTCATTTCTCAGTTTTCATTTTCACTTGACCAGTCGTTATTTTGTGTCTTTCAGCCGATGCAGAATAAAGAACAGGAAGCAGTCTTGATTCGGAGATGGAAGACGAGGTTGGTTGCCAGGAACCAGAGGAACAATGGACGACAACAAATGTAACGACACCTTGCAAGTCTGTGGACGGAGCAGGTAGACTAAGACTGGAATTCTCTCTGTGTTGGTAATATGACATATTGCAGGGAGGTAAAAAACAACAAACAAATATATAAATTTCTTATCTGTTTTATCTGGAACTTGTAAGTACTTCATATGGCAGTATAATCAGGTATACTATATACAAATTTTATAATTTAAGAACTTTTAAAAACGATATATGACAGTCATTTTGACAAATTGACAAATTTTTCTAAAAAACCTCATTCTCTCTCAAGTAATTGTTTTCCCTAAAATTATTGGTAGGGTTATATATATCAAATAAAACATAGTTATTGTTTGAATTTTATTCACATAGAAAATATTCCAAATTTAATGACAAATAATTACAGAAGACTCATTTACCTCATACTTGCTGTAGAAATATTTTTGAATATATGAAAGACGAGAGAAGTCGTATAAAGTATTACCTTCCTCGTTTATTTTAGATTAATATGTTTTTTAACAATTCAAGTATGTGCTTTTTATGCTGCTATTGTAAATGTCATAAACCAGACCTATCGTGAAGAAGATAGAAAACATCGGCAACGGTAACGATAAAATACAAAATAACAGATGTCCTAATTAGATTACGTTTTCTCAGTTAAACAAGAGTCCGTGTAGTCCAACAAAATGTCCAAGAGAAAGAGAAAGGCAGTTCAGGGCGGGTGTGGCTGCAAGGCGTGATATCCACCAGGGGAGAGGAGAAGCAAAAGTTAGGAGGCAACTCACCGAAGACAGTCAGGACAACAATCGAGGAACGAGTAAAAAGTAGGTATCCAGAAGGTCGGGCAGGTGCAAGTTTTACCAGGGTATCGGAAGCAACCTGTTGACGCTGACTGTCGGTGTGTCTGGGCTTCATCCCTGGTGGTTGATAGCCTGATTGTCAGCAGCTGTGGATCAGGAGCACAGCCCTGGGAACTGTAAAGACAGAAAGAGAAAAGTGCAGGAAACACCAATACAAAGTAAACGTCTCCAGAAGGGTGACCACAGCATACCAGTGATTTAAATGTGTATTACTTGTACGGACTAAATATAGCTCAGCTGTAAGAATGGTTGATTTGTGGTCCGAGGAGTTCAACCCCTGAGCAAGACACTCAGCCCTGATTCTTCCTGATGGTTACTCCCATCACTGTGTGATTGTGTTTGTGAATGGATGACATAGTGTAAAGAACTTTGGTGCTGAAAATCTGAAATGTTTTTAACAAATAAAATTAACTTTTCTATAGCATTTAAGACAGTATACTTTACCTGCAAGTCGTATACACTTGACATGCAGAAAACCTAAGTACTGTATCTAAGTGAAGTTAAAAAGTAAAAAGCGTATGTGCATCTTGGATTAAAAACATAGTTTGCAATGTAATTTCCCTATATATTAAATAATTATACCATTTTACTTTATATTTAATAAAAAGAGGCCACTTTCATGAGTAAATCATAGTATTACTAGTTTTTCCATTTGTTTTCCATATGGGCAGTGTTTCATTTCAATATTAAATAATTGGAACACATTTAATTAAATGAAAAATAAAGAGAAGTTCCACTGACGCTCGCAAATGTGACGTCTGCTCTGAGTGCTTTTTTTGGGGGCTTTTTTTTTCTTTGAAGAAGTGGATGTGGTGTGACCGCTGTCCTAAATCCTTCACTCTCATTGCTGTGTGGAAGACAGCTCTGTGGAAATAATTTATGTTGTGTGTCTGGACCCGTGGGACAAAAAGCACTGAAAACGAGTGGGGAAGCGCGTCCTCTAAAAATATGAGCGAGGATTAAATTAGGTGAAATAGACAGAGTGAGAGGAAGTTTTTGTAGGAATGACATGACAGAGATTAGTGCACAACCACTTGCCTGCTCACTGGTGTGTGTGTGTGTGTGTGTGTGTGTGTGTGTGTGCTACTTTTAACTACTACTTTCTTTCTGCCCAAAATGTACAATCCCAGATTACAGTCCTCAAAGTCCTCAGGTACGAGTGTTGTCCTTGTCATGTTGTGTCACTTTCCAAGGATGGAACAACAAAGCAGACATTCTTCTCAATGGTCAGATGACTCCAGAGATGCAGTCCACTGAGGACACTGGTTAAGAGGAGGAGCACTAAATACCACTACTGTTAATCCTTCGCTCTTGAACAATCTCGTTGATTTACTCCTACTTGAATTTCATCATTTCCTTTCGGAGACCCGGAACAAACGACTGCAGCAGGATATTCCTCTTACACAGACCTGTGGACAGCAGAGGCGAAGGACGACGCGTACAGTGAGTATTATGAATGGATTGAATGGTTGGACCAATCAGAAGCCTTAGATTATTCATTTACTGTGAGGAAGGCTGAACAGGTTAATGGTTTTTTTAGACCTTTTAAATTACTATTTAATTCACTTGTTAACCAGCCATACATATTTAAAGTATTTAGAGTTTAGTTGAATTCACATTTATTTTATTTTTATTCAAAGTAATTTTATGGTGTTATTTCAATAGAATGTGTATAAAAGACAACCATTTCGATGTTTTATTTTGCAATCAACACCCAAATATTCTAGGCGTTTATTCATTTGTGTGGTGCAATTAAACCTCCGGCCACTAGTTGGCAACATGCGTCATTTCCCCCATGTGAAAGTTGCAATAAAACCGGTGAAACGGCAGCAAAAAAGAAGGGATACACCAGGCACCATGTTTGGACCCATTAAAATTTAACGTTTAAAAACATTAAACACTGACAGTTGTGCATGTTGCTCCAGGTTGTTTGAGTGTTAATGCACCTAATTCTGCGTTGTTAATATAAGTTTACATCGTTTGTTAATATTTTGAGAAGAACTTTCCTACAAGCACTTTCACATTTAATAAGGGAAAGTATTTGCTCAATTATGTGCTCTAAAAATATAGAGTATAATATAGTATCGTTTCGCCAGATTCTTGCCAGTTCACAGCGCTGTTGGACACATGGTGAAGAGGAAAGAAAGATCAGATCCGTACTAAAATGGCTAAATGAATGTGAAAACAGGACATATTATCCGTCAGCTCCCATAAAAAAACACTTAATTTACTCGCTGGTGACGTGCAAGTGTTCCTCCGTGATTATATTTACCGAGAAAAACAACTTATTTTGTGTCAGATATTTTAACAGTCTTAATGAAAGGACACGTCGGAAGAAAACAAGACCACAAGATCTAATGGTTTAACAGCATGTGTGGATTTTAAAAAGTCCAGCTGGGAGTCCATGCCGAGTTATATTTGATGAGGACCAGACCCTGCTGGGAGGCGTGCGACGGAGAGAATTCACATGGGAAACGATAATGGAAGGAGAGTGGATGGAGGGAGAAAAAAAAAAAATTAACTCTCTGTTGTTCGCTCTCCTATTCTGTGGCTGGCAAAGGTGGACTGTGATGCTAATTCAGTAATTGATCCTCAAACAGGGTTCGCTGTGTGTGTGTCTGAGGTTTCATCTCTTCTTGTTCAGAGTCAAGGAAGTGGAAGAGTAGGAAGGGTAACCCCTGGGAAAATATCAGGAGGAGAGGGAATCACGAAAAAGAGCCGCCTGGTCTTTGTGTCGGTGGAAAGTATAATTTTATTGTATCGTTAACTGAACTAGTAACGGGTTCATTGTTGCTCGACCAGTTTGATTTGAGGTCTCGTGTCGATAATGTTCGTGTCATGTCATGATTAGATAAAGCTCTAAGGAACATGTTCTTGCTTTTGTTTGTCTAAAAAGAACATCGGTTTAATGACTCGCATCTATCTTTTTAATGGTGTTTGACACTGGTCTAGGGACCGGTACTGGTCTGTGAGACATTGTTTTTAACAAGCCGCACAAAAAAAAACAACAACAACAAAAAATATAATAACAACTAAATGTGTAGTTTCCTCACCATCAAATGTGCACTGTTGTTATATTGGAAGTAGCTTGACTCAATTTTTTACAATCTTACGTATTAATGCTTTGAGGTACATCACAACAAACACAATGTATGGGTTGAAAAGTTATTTGTAAAGTACACTAAATACTTATAAATTATTATATATTATATATATATATATATTATATTATTATATTATATACCTGTATTATTGTATACTTGTCTTTGTTATTTGTCTTTGATCTATCTTCTTTATCTTTATACTTAGATTGTAAGTAAGTAAGTAAGTAAGTAAGTCATTTTTATTTATATAGCACTTTTCCAGACCAGGGTCACAAAGCGCTTAAACAATGAAAACAATATTCAATAAAGTATATATTTTAAAGACCAAGATAAAACTGATAACACAACAGGAGTTCCAGAAAATCAAGGAAAAGCCTGAACAAATAAAAATGTCTTAAGATGTTTCTTGAAGGAGTCAGTAGATCATCAAACACAGCGGGAGATGAAGATCGTTTCCAAAGCTTAGGAGCAACAGTCTGGAAGGATTTCTCTCTTCTGGTCCTGAACCGTGTTCAGGAACCATCAGTACATTCTGATCCCCAGACCTCAGAGCCCGAGCTGGGGTGTAAGGCTGGATCAGATCTGTGATGTAAGGAGGAGTCTGACCATGAATAGATCTGAAAGTAAGAACCAGAATTTTAAAGTTGATCCTGAAAGAAACTGGAAGCCAGTGAAGAGTTTTAAGGATCGGAGAAATGTGAGTTCTTCTACTAGAACGGGTCAGAATTCTCGCTGCAGAGTTCTGAATCAACTGCAGGCGAGCTCCTTCTTGTTAAGACATGAAAACAAACTGTTACAATAGTCCAGACGAGAAGACACAAACGCATGGATTAAAAGCTCCAGATCATGTTGTGACAACATTTTCCTAAGTTTAGAGATTTTTCTCAGTTGAAGGAAACAGTTTCTGGTCAGTTTTCTGCAGTGTATCATCTTGTTATTTCTCTTTATTTATGTTGTTCTTGTTCTTATTTTTATTTTTATTTTTTATGAATAATTGCTGTATTGCTGTGTCTAATTGGAGAAAAACAATTTCCCGAAGGAGACCTCCCGAGGGATCAATAAAGTTCTACCTACCTACCTAAAGAAACAGAAAATACACTAACGGCCTTCGTTGTAGAAGCTCTTTTAGACCAGAATACTTTCTTCCGATGATTCGTCGTTGCTCTCTCGCTCATATACCTGGTTTTGCAACAGCTCTAAATTAAATGTCTGGAAAGAATTTTCTTTAGGATGTAGTTAATCAAAGCGGTGGTCGCTCATCAAAGCTTAAAACGGGTCTGTAACGAAACCCAAGTCAAGACTTCACACCATGAGCTGGCATGAGCACGTCTGACCCGCCGGAGAACAGTCGACAGCAGAGCGAGTGTCGGTTACATGACGCCGCTGGAGATCTGTTCGCGCTCACGACCGCTGCTGTGATGGAAGCGCTGTGTCGCGTTAACACCTCGTTTGATCTTTGCAAAACAACACGCTCAACATATCCTGCTATAAATCTGTGAGAAGTATTTGGTTTAGAAGGTCGGAATCCTGCTTCAGCTTGTGCGTGTTTGGGCAGATTGAGACCGATTATAACTCTTTAGGAGGTCGAACTAGGACTTTAAAGATGACTATCTACAGGGTTTCAAGGTTTGAATGGAGAAAATTCAGTCTATGGAAGACACGGAGTCAGTTCAATGTATCAATAAAATTCAATATATCATTGCAAACCAATCGATATCTGCTGAATTGCTGGGATCTGTTTTTCCTTTCTCCACTATAGTCTTACTTCAACTGTAAAGTGTCTTGAGATAACTTTATGATAAGAAACTTTAAAAAAAATTGAATTGAATTGATAATCAATAAAAGTCCAAATTCACAAAGGAATAAAAAGTCCAAATGTCTCACAGAATGTCCACGTACCAAAGTGTCCACTTAACCAGGGATAAAAGAGCAAACAAAAAACATTAGTATGAACAGCAACTCAAACACTCAGGCTCTGGGACAGTAAGACAAAATCCAAGGAAACATAATAGAAAAATAAAAACACAGTCAATTACTATACCAATGAAATTATTTGATCGACTACACTGGGAGATGGAGTAGTGCTTAAGGAACAGGCGCCGAATTACAAGAGTTAAAGTGTTTGACCTCGTGGTCAGTAGGATGTGAAATGCTTGACCAGGTACTCGGAGTAGACCAAGCATATGAATAGTATTTAAGGCTGTCTTCCACTCTACCTCTCCAGGACTTGAACTAGGTGGTAAGCAGAGAGAAAATAGTATCTTGATTCATAGTTTGCTGAAACAAGATGTAAAATATATTCCTATTGAAGAACAGAGATGAAAGTGTCGAGTTCTTCTTGCATTGCACGTTAATAATCAACGCTGTAGATTTAGGGGATGGAAAGAGAGTCTCAAAGAAACACTAGAATAATCTGTTAACTTTTTCTAAAAACAAAAAGATTAAAAGACCAGTTGTGATCAATTTGATCTTGATCTATAATCGTCAGTTTTCGGGAACTTAATTTTTCCAATAGCAAAATATCCACTGTCTAACCAGTTAAGTTGTGTTACCGTTACATGTTTCCTGCTATATTTACGACCTCGGGACGATAAAATGTGGGACACGTTGTTATGAAACAACCACCTTGGAATCATGTGAAATGTCACTTTAGAACGACGCATGAGCCAAGTCTGGAGGGAAAAAAAAAAAATCATCCATTGGCAGCAAAACTAATCCCACCATAGATTATCATCTATAATCCAAATTTGTGTAAGAAATAATAGCCTTGAAAGTCACACATGTTGTGTCTGAACAGAGACACTGGTCAACCACCGCATTCAAGTTTGATTGCCCACAATTGATCAAGATAAGCGGTAATGAATGAATGAACCAAAACCAAAATGTTAATTTTTTTATCATGTTTTGGTTGATATGTGTCTTTCTGGGAATGTGTTCCACTGTCTACTGTCTTATTATTTATTATTTGAGATCTAATCGAAGCCTGGCCTGCCATGTTACCTCATAGTTATGCTGTTGTTTTCAGTGGCTTTATCTGGACACTTGAACTTCAACTTGCACTTTATTTGAACCTGGGAAAAAGATCAGACACACACACTCTGTTCTTCTCTTAGGCTTGTCAGGTACAGTTGACTCGGCAGACTCTTACGTAAAGTTATTTAAAATCACAACCTTTTCTTTGCTGTATCTTTCTTTCTCTACCAGCCTGAAAGAGGACAATCACAGCTTGTTATGGCAGGAATATGTTCCTGTGTGAATAAAGTGTTCCGGTCCAAAGTCCTGTCCTCGAATGCACTGGTTACCAGTGTTTATCGCTGCAGCTTCGTCTTTCTGTGCCAGGTTCCTGTAGACAAAACTTGATCAAAACGTGATGAAAACTTAATAATGTGTGGATTTTTCTGATGAAAAACTAATAAATGACAAAGGCAGGGAACATCACATACATTTGCTGCTTGTTAGCAAGTGTTATATTGCACAGGAAATTATTATTATTATTATTATTATTTTCTTTATGAACCAGCTTTGAATAGAAATGAATCAAAGCTGAAAAATTAAACTCAAAATCGGTTTCATGTGTGACTTACTTATTGTTAAAATTGATCTTTTAAAATTGGTATCGTTAAAAAAACATTGTTCAGAAACTGGTATCAAAGTGAAGGAACCGGTATCTGTATCAGTATCTAACGAAAGGAGAAACGCGCTATTTGCTGGCATTCCTTCACGTTCCTGTGTTTATTAAATGAAATCTGCTCTTGTTAATGGATAAATTATCTCATTACATGTTTTCTTCAATTCCCTCCATCATGACACTGAAACACTCGACTGCACCGGTTAATGAAGATTATAAGAGTATTAACAGATCATGTATGGGTTCAATTGAACATATGTTTTACTAATGTTGGATCGATGTTTTAGTTTTTCTACTGCTGCCTTGATCTTAAATCACCTCCATTCGCAGGGTTTAAGTGTCTATTGATTAAAATAAACACGAATACACATTCTCTGACTTTTACTTGGACTGTGAACTGAGAGTTACAGATCGTGTACGACTCTGTCTGAAGCTCAAGGCTTAGCGTCAAATCTGTCGACCATATGCAAGATGATTATTGCCTGGATTCTTGTTGTTCTTGGATCACGAGCAACAATGAATGCTATACCATGTCCAGCTGGATGGATCATTGAATAAAGCCTGGAAAGGCCACATTGTGTAATAATCGACAACTATAATTTGATTTGATTGACTCAAAAATCGTCGCACAAAAATCAGTCTCACCTCACTCTTGCTTCATTGGCTGAAGTTGAGTCATAATTTCACCTTATGAACCACAAGAGGGCACTAAATCGCAGTTTCTACAGATGAATTGATAGGCACTGAACATTTTTATTTTTGAGGAGAGTACAGCTCAACGGTAATACGCCAGTAGACGATGACTCCAAGAACAGCGCCCTGATGTCAGACGTGGTCTCATGATTGATGGTCTTTGTCTGAGCAGGCCACGTTTGCATCCAGTTCATCAAGAACTGTGAACTCCATTCTCATGTCTGCGTTTTTACAGCATTTGTCATGAACTGTCAAGTCAACAAAGAGTGTCACTCAGACTAGGCGACTACTGTTGAGTTCGTACAGAGTGCAAAAGAGGGCCTTGTATATCATGAAGCAGATTCATACATGTTTGCCTTAATTCATTTTTATTTATGGTTGGTTTGAATTAAATAACAACGTGGAACTCTATAGATATTATTCTTTAGATACAGTTTTTTCCAAAAAACTTGTTTGACAAAACTACTTGGACTACAGTCCTAGACAAGTCACAAGCTCTTTTATGTAACTCACACAAAGGATCATGGGATAAACGACTAGACCGGCTTGGCTGTTGGGTACAGTTGTGTTTCTCAGGGGCGTGGCTGTGTGTGTCAGACAAATATTTATTTTGCATAAACCTGTATATTTGTCTGTGTGTCTCTGCCTGATCTTTATGTCTTATACAGTCTACGGCCACTCAATAAAACATTTTGAAAGTTAGCGTGTAGACCAGGTCAAAATACGTCCAATTGCAATTAAATATACAGTACGGCATATTTAATACATGTTAAATAATGATCATAAATTCAGCTTGGCAATTGTATGGCCCATAATCCACCTGTACTCGCCTCCCATTTTCTTTTTGGGTTCTCTTTTATTCCTGTGCTTTAAAAACTGGCTGAAATATATATATTTTTTAATTATTATTCTAAATCCACTGCTATGGTTTTATTGTAAAATATGTTTAAATAAATAAGGATTTATAAAGAAAGAGTTGTACATGTGCTGGAACCATCGCAGATGTTTAGAACCACATCATCGTACTTAATGCTTGTGAATGTAACGTCACAAAATATAGGTTCGTCCATCAACTGCACTTTTTAAAGCTTGAATATTTTCCATTAAATAAGCCTTTTGACTCATACCTGTAGCAACCCATACAATTTGTCGAATTAAATTGATATTTTTTAACTCAAAATGTGTCATGAGACGGCAACAAGATTTTGGAAACTCACATATGAACTTAAGACCCTCTGATAGACCCAGAGATATAAGTGTCCAGATGAAGATGCTGCGGTTTTCATGGGGAGTGACTTGACGACAAGTTTAGAATGCGTCGGAGTCTGGAGACGAAGTTTAAGAAAACAACCGATAAGTTTTCCCATTGATGGCGCTAACTACTGAGGCGATGCTACTGTAAACATTGTGTTCTCCACAAAATCTTAACACTTGAACAAATCACCCTGTGAAGTTCAGTGTCGATTGTTTCTGGAAAATACTTTTTTTTTTAACGTTCAGGCCACTGTTTTGTGTTTTCTCGATTAAATTTGCAGACGAAGGAAAAAACTATTTTTGACTTTGGCAGTGAAAGCCCAGCTAGCTTTTTAGTGCCAAGTTCGTAGAAAGGATTTAACTGAGAAGTTGTTGGAATAAAGAACTGTTTAAACCAGATTTGTTTGACTCACTTTAGGATCACAAATGGCAACAACTCATTATATGGTGTCACCAGCAGCGAGGATCCCTCTTAGAGGTTAAAAAAAAACACACATACACATGGTATCATTATCTAAGAATTCACATCAGAGCAAAGAAAACAGTTCCATGCTGAAAAACACGGATTCATTTTTATAATGAGAATCAGCAGCTTCAAATGAAAACTACTTTAACCTGAAGTTCACGTCGGGACATTAGAGCAACACAGATTGACATACAGATCCCAGCCATCTGAATCAGCTCTCCTGCCATGGAACATAGTTGCAGTTCTATGTGAAGGTACGAAGTACTCAAAGAAGTACCTGGTGTGAGGACGAACGATGTCGGAATTTAGCAAATTTAAGTAACTGCAGCACAATCAGTGTTATTGGCCCGTCAGTTGAACAAAAATGCCTGTCAAATTTGTACGATATCTGCAAGCATGAGGACTGTAATAGTCATCTGTCTTCTGTCTTCTGCTACAAAAGATGCAGCTGCAGTAACAAGTTCACTGAGAAGGAATGAATAGTCAAATAGTGCATTGTATTGAGCTTGAGTCTCGCTCACAACCATGCCTTAAAAAACATTAGTTTCAGTTTAGTTGCAAGTACTACCAAAACACACCTGTCCTGCAGTGAAAGCTTTTCATAGCAAGTATGTCAAATGTAATGTCTCAGTTTGAATATTGGGGTCTGTTCAGAGTTGTTGCCATGTTGTACTGTTAGGACTGTGAAGAAAAGACAAAAAACTCATAGTAATGTTAAAAAAACTGCAGAAATCTAAATGTTATTTAACTTGAAAAAGTGACAATCAAACAAAAAATCAAACTGCCATGACATCACAATATTGTTGTTACAATGTGTTAAAATAGGCAACAAAACAAAAATAAAAGGAACTTTCCTAGTGACCAACAAAAGTATTAAGTTGTTTTTTTAAAAAGGCTCTCAAATGTCTACAACCGTTCGTACGAAAATGACTCTAGAGAAGTGTTGAAAATGAAAGGGAAGCTCATATAATTACCCCCTGAAAGAAATCCTCAATGATCACCAAGCCATAGTTAATGAGCCAAGAAGAAAACACTTCCATGGAAGCTTGACGTATTTGTGGGCTTAGTCACCACACGAGTGTGTTTAGGAAATCACACGCACACACACCTGACTTCTGTTGAAAGGTCGGATGAAGCTGCTGCCAGTCAGTCATTATTCTTTTATTTTTCTTGGCTTCTTAACAAACAGAAAGAAAGTCATCGTTGGACACAGCCAATTAATAATTCTCAGTCAGGTGGAATTCATGGCATGAATCTCGTGTTTAAGACGGAGATGGTTGAAGTGTATACAGGTGGCCAGGAAAAAAACCTTAGAAAGCCTTGTGTGTAAAATGGATGGCGATCTAAGAAAATTATTATTAGCAGTAATTCATGTGTGTAACTAGACGCTGCATTTCTCAACCTCTGCATAGTAAGACAAAAACCTGTTTGCAAGTATAATTTCTTAGAACACTTGTTGATTTTCAAGTGTCTGTTCTCACTATAACGATTTTAGGAAGTTAACCAAACAATGCAGCATTGCCAGAGTTAAGATGAGCTTAGTTTTGTTCAAACGCTGCATCTACTAACAAAATGATTTGGTAACTCTTAACCAAAAACGACTTTGAACCGTAAATCAATCGGTCTAGTTGGTCTAAAGTTAGTGGAAGGTGAAAACGGAGCTTGGAAAACAAACGAAAGACGCCTCCGTCTCTGGGTCCTTATTTTCTTGCTCTTATTAATCGCTTTCCTCTCTTCTAAGTACATTTATTTAAAGGTCAACTAATGTGAAAACTCAACTCTCATGACTCACAAACATGTTTCAAATGTTGAAGTCTTCCTCTCCAAGATGCAGTAAGTCCCTCATCATGATCATGTTTTGAATTATAAACTTCTCTCCCGTCTGAAATCTCATCAAACGAGAGGTTACGAGAGTGGAGTCCATTATGACGTAATAATGGCTTTAATTCTACTGCAGCCAGCTGTAATCATGCCCGCTTTGTTTATACAACAAGTCCCTTGAAGGTGAAGACTTCTTAGACATGACAAACTTTGATCGTGGCCGGGACTTAAGATCATTTTCCAATGTAAATATTTCAAATAAAAGAGTTTTGTACAAACAGTCACATACTGATGATACAATAGAGGCGCATGTTTAATTTAAGAGACACTTAAATCAACCATTACTTACTTATCTTTTAAGAACGGTTAATTTTTTCGATACTATTGATCTCTTTTTTCCAGTGATGCCTTTTTTTTTTTCATGTAATGGTGTTTCGTTATCCTGATTTGTCCTCTATCTGACCTTTAAAGTCATAAATGACTGCCTGACATAAAGGGATTTTTCCGCTGTCTGACGAGTAAACACTAATCTTGTAAATGGCTTCTTGTCTCTCGTTAAGAAAGATGACAAAATGGGGAAAGTTAAACAGCTCAAAGTCAAGGAATGGTTAGCAAAGACCATAGCGATCTTCTACCTTTGTCAACTTTGACCTAAAGGGACCAGATGATTCCAAAATGGGTGTCTTTGTTTTGTTGTTGACATTTTCATAAATAAAAAAGTACAAAGAGCCAAGTCTTCTGCCTTGGCTGAGGCAAAGCGTCACTGCGTATCACCGGGCTCGTTGAAGTGGTCGGATGGTATCATGAGAACGTCACCTGGTCACGCTTGTGGAAGTTGTAGGAGACCGTAGGGAAGTCCTGGAAACCACCCGAAATTTTTGTTTGATGACATAATACACTAGGGTTATGTTGCATCATGGTCAATCTGTTGGTCACAACAAGCATAAGATTATATAATAGAGAAGAGTTATTATAGCTGAGTGAAAATGCATTTTGTCTAAAGAAAAGTACCATTAAATAATAAACAAGTACTTGTGTAATATCGAACAGCCAACCTGTCGCCAGAAACTGGATCTGTTCAGTCGGTTATTACTCAAATGTCATCATCTCCTGTTGCGACTTGCTAATCATGTCAAAGCAAATTATCTACGTGCTGTTTGTTTTTCCACCGTTTCTTCTTCCTTTTAGTTGAGGCATCAGAAATCACTCGTAGTTTCCCAAAGCATTTGAGCTTCTCCAGACATGTTATCAACACACTGGTTTACACTTAAAACTTGTGTGCAGAAGTAAAAACTAGATTCTCCTCAAGCTCCAATAGATTTATCACCACTTTATGTGAGAAGATAAGACTTAATAGTAGACATAACAACATGTAATTTATGCTACGCCCAGAGCCAACCTTCGGCATCATAGTGAAGATAATATCACTTTATTAAACTTATTTTAAGTATCTTTTATATAAGAGGATCCTTTTGTAATTCTATTATCGAAACATGCACTTGTTAATATTGTGTTTCCCCTCAGTTTGGCTGAAATAAAAGTCAGGTTTTTGACTTCAGCCCCTTGACCCCATATCTCCCTTCGAGCCTCCCGGTGAGAACAAGACCTGGAATAACCAAGTCGACACAGAAAGGCTGACATTCCTTTCTCCCACGAGTCGTGGATCTCCCTCTTTCTTTCTCGGATCCATTCACCACCGTGGGTGTCCAGTTGACTTGTGCTGGCTCAGGTTCTGTGTCAACACTGACTTGTAGCTCATCGAACGATTGAGTTTTGAGATTGTTGGGGGAGTTCTTCAGAAGTCCGTTCAGATAAACGATCGATAAAACAAGGGCCTAATTTATCCATGTTTATCTGAACTTGTGTTTAGGCTGCGATGTCCCAGGGTCGGTTGTTAAGTTGATAGTTTTGACTTACGTTACAAGCCTCGCTGGGATCTATCCACTCGGAGTGACAAGTTATATCAGTCGTATCACTGTTGTCCGACACAATGGAGGTCTGTCCCCTTAAGGCGTCCTCCCACCCGGGCCACACCCTGCTGCAGACCCCAGATGGCCATCATCGCTCACCCTGAGGTGACACGGATGCTACAGAGAGGAAAACAACAGCTGCGTTGTTGCGTTCGTACTGAAGACCACATGACAGTCGAGAATACCTTTTTTTATCAATTTAAACTTTATTGCCAAGTCGAAGGTAGAGATGCTTCAGCAGTAAAACCTCTTCCTGTTTTGAACATCAACTTGTAGCTGGGTCCAGACCTAGGTTGAAGTGATAGTTCGCCCATTTTCCACTAATTTTCTACTCACCCTCATGTCGACTAATGTCGAGTAATCTGTTGTTTTTTTGATTTATAGACAAAAATGTTTGTTCATTTTAATGTGGCGACTGAAGAATTGTTCCTGAAAAACTTATTTTCGGTCTAGATTTTACGTTTTAGCAGAAGTTTAAAGAATAACAAGCGATACAGACAGGAAGTAGTCCGGGTAAACACGAGTTCTTTCAGTATACAGTCTGTTGTCCATTTCCCCGGAGTACTTCCTGTACATAAAATGCATTACATTTTTTCAGGAAAAATTCTTGTCATTGATGCTTTAATACAAAGACATACGTTACAGACAAGCACCATATTTTGATGTTTGCGTTAATCAACCAGAAATGACTTTAGGTTTTCTTATACGTACTTTAATTTCATATTTGTAGCATTAAAAAAAAAAAGATCCCTTTAAGGGAAGCAGATTGGTGCAGCATTGACACCTGGAGGAGCTTGATTTCTCCACCACAGCAGCTGGTTGAACTCATGCAGACAAAGTGCGGCACTGCTAATGGAAAACCGTGGCGGGATTTAGTGTTCGCTTCGCTCTGTTACCCGGACCACTGTGTTCGATCTATTTTCTTTGAAAAAAAGGCAAGCGTGACGATAATTTAATTTACTCTCAAATAAAACAACTTTATTTAATTTACTAATATTATGTCACTGTTGTATTTTTTCAATATGTCCTGCTGTTAATAGTTTTATTTCCTTCACGTTACAAAAACCACATCGTCAAGTTGTTTCAGAACTTTTTTCTTTTTGTGTCTTCTTGCGTAACATTTTCTAAACTCGCCGTTCAAAGTCATTTTCCAATTAATAGTTTAGTCATTTGGTTTTAATATTTACTTTCTGCTAAATTTGTTTTGTTCTAAATGACAAAAAGAAGTTTGTAACTATAAAAAGGTTTACAAATTACAAAATGTTCCGATATCAGTTTAAAAAAAAGGTTAGCCGGAAAGAACGATGTTTCAGTTCTTTGAACGGTCTATAATAGGAATTTTAAACAACTTTATCTTTATTGCTTTATTAGCGTAAATCTTCTCTGTTGTTTATTTGATTTTACATAAACTGTCTTCAACACGAACTCACAGCACATCTGCTTCCCCCGTCTTTTAATGAACCGTGATGCATCTGCAACAATGTTATGAGATTCATTGATTCAATGAACCCTCTGTCAGTACTGATGTGTCTGTGAACTGGATTTACTCTGGGAAGAGGCCCAAGGCTTATACATGTCCATAGATTCAAATTTTTACCTTTTTTATTTTTCAGTTTCCAGTTGAAGGACTGAGAGGTGTTGTCCCGCCATAGTTAAAAAACAAACTCCACGATCGTCTGTGACGACTGTAAGAACATATGTTTGATCAAAACCATAAGAACTAAAGGTAACTTGATGGCCGGCGTCTTCAAAAGCCTCCTCGGACGCTCGAGTCACTTTTACAACTGTTTAAACGATTTAATTCTTCTTCCCCCGTCCATTGAGGAGACGTCCATTATTTATTCCACCAGGGCCACTTATTCTAGTGTTACCTTCCTCCGCTCAGATGGGAACTGCAGCATAATCTACCTGCGCAATCTAACCCGACAACTCTCTCCTGCGCTCGGACACACACACACACACACACACACACACACACACACACACACACACACACACACACACACACACACACACACACACACACACACACACACACACACACACACACACACACACACACACACACACACACACATTTAGGAGTAAAAAAAAAAAAGAAGTTTTCTTTGTTGCTTCTACCTCTTGTCTATCTGGCCGAGCGATCTACTGCAGCAACCCTCCTGCCGTCTGGCTTCCCCGGCGAGTAAACTAAACCTGCGGCCCTGAATTAACCTTTTCTTTCTCTTTGCCAACATCTCCTCCCTTCTCCTGACATCCTCCTCTCCTTCTCTTACTCCCTCACCTCCTCCCCCTTCCCTCACTCACTCCGTCCTCTCCTGTTTCCTGGTGTCCCGCGACACGGTCCCACGCTTGGAGGAAGTGATGCGTGATATTGGACGACACGCCGCGACGTCAAAACGCTCCTCGACGACCACAAAAGACTTCATGTCGCCGTTAAAGCGAAGACCTCTGGGATTCTTTTACGAGAATAGTTTCAGTGGAGCTCCGGTTTCAAACTACGCTTTTAAAGATGGGAAATATAAACAGAGAGCAAAGACGGGGACGAGTATTTAGACGTCAGAGACACTTTCAAATCCCTGCTGGTCCATTTGTTTTTTTTATGTGTTTGATAGATATTATTAACACAAGATCAGACTTCATTTCTTTTTTTTTTTTTTGGGTACATTTTGTGTTTCAGTCATTTTTGCACACGGCTGTTAACGGTATTGTTCAAATTTTCGGTTAAATGATATTCCTTTTTAGAAGTCAATTCAGTTTAAAAGCCTTTATGTTTTTTATTTTTTATTAAAATCTTCTCATTCTTTTCCCTGTTAACATAAAAAATGTCTATAAATTGTGTTAATAGTAAAAAAAAGAAAATCAATCAAATATATTACAACATTATGGTAAAATTACACTTCATCATATCACTATAGTTTGTTTATTGTTACTTTAAATAACCGTCAGTGATGTTTTCACACCTGGAAAAAAACGAGTTTATCTACTTATAGAGCAATAATCTAACATATATTACCAATAATTGACTTGTATATCTGTGCATATTTTGGATTACAATGGGAGTTGTGAGTTTTAAATAATTCAACAACTGCACAAAAACCTTTATATTTCTATGTATTCTGGTACATTTTATTTCTTTCATTTTTATTGGCATTTACTGTTGGCAGATTAATGCCACATTTACAAGTTGATTCCCCCATTTATCACTTTCGTTATGCACACAAGATGTTTTTAAAAATCTACTCAGCAGCTCATATTTTCATCCAACGTTGGCAGCCTTTGAACCTGCTTCTTGGAAGAGGTGTTGCGTAGTTGGTTAGGTGTTTGATCAATTGGCCTCATTTTACACGTGTCCAAAGCTTTATAGTCTCTTAGATTGTCTTTTATTTTGTTTGACAAGTTTTATTTTGTATTTGCACTGGAAATTATCAGATCTGGCAACTCTTCTTGAAAGCTACGGTCTCCATGCACTTCTTCTGATGTGGACATCGACTTATTTGTAAGTAAGTAAATAAGTAATTTTTATTTATATAGTGCTTTTCCAGACCAGGGTCACAAAGCGCTTAAACAATCAAAACAATATTCAATAAAGTATGTACTTTAAAGGGCAAGATAACACCGAGAACAACACAGGAGTTCCAGAAAGCGAAGGAAAAGCCTGAACAAATAAATATGTCTTAAAATGTTTCTTCAGTAGTCGGTAGATCCTTCAAGTGCAAAGAGAGAGGAAAATCATTCCAAAGCTTAGGAGCAACAGTCTGGAAGGATTTCTCTCCTCTGGTCCAGAAGCGTGTTCAGGAACCATCAGTAGATTCTGATCCACAGACCTCAGAGCCCGAGCTGGGGTGTAAGGCTGGATCAGATCACTGATGTAAGGAGGAGTCTGACCATGAATAGATCTGAAAGTAAGAACCAGAATTTTAAAGTTGATCCTGAAAGAAACTGTGAGCCAGTGAAGAGTTTTAAGGATCAGGGAAATGTGAGTTCTTCTACTAGAGCGAGTCAGAATTCTCGCTGCAGAGTTTTGTATCAACTGCAGGCGAGACAGATCCTTCTTGTTAAGACATGAAAACAAACTGTTACAATAGTCCAGACGAGAAGAAACAAACGCATGGATTACAAGCTCCAGATCATGTTGTGACAACATTTTCCTAAATTTAGAGATTTTTCTCAGTTGAAGGAAACAGTTTCTGGTCAGTTTTCTACAGTGTTGAACAAGAGACATGTCTTTATCAAATACAACACCCAGGTTTCTCAGGTTCAGTTTGACAGACTGACGTAAGTCATCCAAGAACTGACTCAACCCTGGAATCTTATCATTTGAGAACCTTAAAATCAACATTTATCTGGGTTCAACATGTGAAAATGTTCATCTTGAATCAAAGCTTGTAGCAAGTTGGCTAATCTGCACGAGGTTAGTAACTATTATGGAAGTAGTCCCGTCCCACATGGCAGTCCCATCAGAATATTCAACGGTTGAATTGAACATTTGTAATGTTGAAACGCATCCAATCTTTCACTATACACATTTTGAATTCTATTATTCAATAAAAACAAATTCAACCAGCTCTGTATAGAAATTATTGAATTCAATTATTATTTAATTTCAACAGTTATAATGTTTAAACATTCGATATAATGATGGCTCTGATATACTTTTAATAGACGACAACTTCTCAAGATTCGACAGATAAAATTTGTTTGTTTTGTTTGTGTACAACGTTGACTCTTCTAGTGAGAAGACGGTGAGAAGAAGACAGAATGTACCAGTAAGACACGAGTCGCCCCTCAGGACATGGAAAATCCCTCCGACAGGATCATATGAGTTACTAGAGTCAAGTGTAGTTGAGCGAGTTTGTGTGCGGCATGTGTGCGTATAGGTGTGTGTGTGTGTTTGTGTCTGTGTTTGTGTGATTGTCTGTTTGTGTGTGCGTGTTTGAATGTAGCATGTGTGTGTGTGTGTGTGTGATGATAATGTAAACACCAGCAGATTATTTGATAAGATGTTGTAAATAAACACTGGAGTGTTTTCACTGTGGAGGTGTCTCATGTAACTGAGAGGATGTGTGTGTAAACCAAGCAGATGAAGAGATAAACGTGGTGTGTGTGTGTGTGTGTGTGTGTGTGTGTGTGTGTGTGTGTGTGTGTGTGTGTGTGTGTGTGTGTGTGTGTGTGTGTGTGTGTGTGTGTGTGTGTGTGTGTGTGTGTGTGTGTGTGTGTGTGTGTGTGTAAGTATGTGTGGAAGTATGTGTATGCTTGTGTACTTTTTTTGTGTGTGTGTGATGTTAGGTCACATTGATACTTTACTTTTGTGTCAAAAAAGGCAACTGTTTGGGTGTTTATAGAACACTTTTTGTAAATTTGTTTCAGTTAGTTAGTGGAGGTTTAAGTAACTAATGTTAAACTGATGACAGGCAGAAGTGAAAGCTCATCACTTAATTAACTTTGAACCCAAGTCCATCAGTTTGTCACTTAAATTTGCCGACAAATTACGTAGAAATGTCAACGAAACTTACAGTTTATAACAGGACTAGCAACAGACGACGACTAGATTATGATTGAGATACTCTTTGAAACCAAGGCTGTGTCCCAAATCGCGCACTTCTTTGGGTGCACTGTTTTATAGTGCACATTAGGATAGTGCACGTACTTGGCCAGTGCACACATTTCGACATATAGTACTGTCTCAAATCAAACACTGTTGCTACACGCTGACCGGACATGACTCGACGGCTTCTTCTTCTACTACTTTTTGACACGGCTGTTGTAACACTATCGCCGACACTTGACAGCACTTTTCGCCAATTGTAACAAATTATTAAGTTGTGTTTCATTGTGATATTATTGTTCGGACTGTTTTCTTGAGACATTTACGCCGGTATCTGCTCCGAAGATGTGTCGTCAATGACGTAGCTTCCGTTTGCCGCCATCTAAGTATCTAAGATGGCGGTCGATCCACACTTTTTCTGGCTATTTGAGTGTGCCAATTGAGTACACATTGTACACTACATTTTCGCACACTTCTAATTGGGACCAATTGTGCACTCAAAATACTATGTGTAAGTACAGAAGTACGTGATTTGGGACACAGTCCTGAAAAATAAAATCATGATGCTCATATGGGGTAAAAAGAACGAGTGGTTTGGGCAAGAATTATCTCAACACACTGAAGAATTCACCTTATATAATGTTAGAAAACATGTACCCACATGCTTATTTTGTTGGTTGTTCAAAACACTTCAGACAGTTGGTTCCCAAGATTTTTTTGTCGCGCACAGAGAGCGAAGTTGAAAATATAAATATTTGTGCTTTGCAGAAATAATAGATTTTCAGGAAACAGTTGAACTTTTTGTTTTACAGACACGCTGATGTAACAATGTTAGAAATTGTTACACAGAGAAATAACGGAGAGCAAAACAACCGTGCTGCGTTCAAAGACACGTTGTCTATGGGGAACAAATCGGGGATCACCATGCCTCGTTGAGATGTCAAATATGAGGACAAATCTTTTTTTCAGTTGACTGATATTAGCTTGAAATGCTAAATGTGACCGCCCCCCCTCAGGCCCTGGACCACTTTGAGAAGCAGTGTATCAAGGAAAGAATAATAAAAGGATTTGTTTGCAGATCTAGTGTCGTCATGTCTCTGGGGTCTCGGAGGATAAAAGACAGAAGTTTGTTTCAGTTTGAATAGAACATATAATCGATTCTTAGGGACAGTTTGTAATGGAATAAAAGCCCCAAATGGTTTCTGCAGCGGGCCTCGACGCCGAGGTTAAACACACAAGCAGGCCATAAAACACAGCAGATGAGGCTGCAGGCGGGAGTCCAAAGGGAAACGCTTGTTCCACATGTGACTTCCGACTCCTACTCATGCGTGTTGAGGAGTGTTTGTGGGAAACATGACGAAATACTTCCCCTCTGGGACGGTCGGATGCACAGAACAGCAGTAAAAAAAAAGGTTTAGCTTTGGAGGATAAAAGGAGAATCTTGGCAAAAAGGTTCAGTTTCTCTGGACGGAGAAGTCAATATATATCATGACCACACCTTTGTTGAACTGATCATCCATCCGTCCGTCCGTCCGTCCGTCCGTCCGTCCGTCCGTCCATCCATCCATCCATCCATCCATCCATCCATCCATCCATCCATCCCAATTGACGTATAAAAGGACCTTAAACGACCTTTAAAAGGACAATAAAGTGATTTAATAAAGAACTTTCCACATGATTTTCATCCTTTGACTTTAATCTTACGAGGGCCACAATGATACAGTCAATGACAGACTGTGACTCTGGAACACAGCGTAGCGTTTCCTTCAAGTGGCACAAGTTTAATTCCCTCTCCAGGAATTTGTGTGTTAACCCAAATCAATTATTTAGTCATGATTGATGAGATTCACAGTTCATTATAAAGTTATGTGACATTAGCTCCTCGGGGGTGGTAATGTGGTTTCGGTGTTCTCTCATCATTTCATGCCCTGGGACTGGAATCCATCTGTGTGTTTTCAGGCAGATGTTATTGATGCGACTGCTGACTGATTTCCAGCATTTATCTCATGAGATTTTCCATTGCGTGACAAAAGCACACCTACACAAATACTAGAATGAGGTTGGGTGACTCTGGGGGGTTCGATGTAAAGCACACACTGGTGTGTGTTTACAAAGACTTACTCTTTGTTCTGTCAATAAGAGAAAAAAACAGTGAAATCTGGAGCTGATCACTTAATTGCGTGTTATTGGTATCAGGCACGACTATGTGCTTATTTTTGAGTTCTAAAGTGATAATTTATTGATTCAGGTCAGATTCATGAAGCGTAGAATATAACATCAGGACGACAGGTTTTTTTTGTGGATCCAGATGGTAGCTATAAAAACATGGACTTTGATTCAATGTACTGGAGCTGAACCAGAACTCAGTTCATCCAAAGACCTGCTTTTCGCAACTTGCTACCGAAACACAAGAAAGTCGTTTTCTTTATTGATGGATTTGGTTCTTCTTCCAGACGGACCGTAGCCTTTAAAGTTTTAACACCATTTATTTTGTGAAGACACATTACTGAAGCCTCAAAATATTTGTTCTAGTTGTCTGTCTCTAGTTAAAGCTAATGATGGCTACTTCCTGTTGACTTCCTCTCCCTTCTTATCTTTCTGTCCTGAAATATAAAGTTTAAAAATATTAAAGGTTTTATTAACAAAAAGAATCTTTACTGCTACGATTGTCAAGTCAAGTCAAGTTCTTTTATTGTCAAATATGCATGTATTAAGGCATACAGCATATATTATTGTGCCCTGACTTTAATTCACATTTTAAAAGTGCTTTCTTCTTTTTCCAACAAAAAATACATTACATTTCTTACTTAAAATGATTGTCAAGTTTTTAATAACAATTCCAATGGTCAAAAACAATAAAAAAAAAACTCAACTGTATCTTACAATTGTGTAAGATTTTAATAACTATAAAATGAAAACCAAGATGATGAATTAGAATTATTTGACTTTTATCTCACTCCCTCTCACTGAACTCATCACTGCAGCTCTGTGATTTTAATATCATCATTTATTGCACATGTTCATCATCTCGTTTTTCTGTTTGCAAGAAATGTATGAGAACTGTAAGGAGAATGACATTATTTCAAGTGCTCAACAAGTACATTTTAGACTTAAACCCCAGGTTATTGTTGTAACCGTGGTTCTACGACTGTGTGTTACGGCCTCTGAAGGCTGTCACTATGGATTACCTCCAGAGGTCCTGCCTTGTGACAGGTCGTTGAACTCACCACATCCATAAGGTTGTTGCCAGCAACCACAGGGTGGAAGACCAGGATGCAAATCTCTTGAGACTTAGGTCACCAGAGCCGTAGACGCTGACACCTCAGTTAGAATGAACCCCAAAAAAACCAACTGGTGACCTTGTATATATAGCCAATAGGAGAGTCGTTTGTGCGGACAATGGTCTCCCCATGTGACCCACACCAAAAACACCAGCCATCCGACCCACCCTTCAGAGAAGCAGGCGAGCGCTTGCATGACTTGGACGACTTGTCCTGCAGGACCTGCTGTAACGGTTCGAAACAAGACGAGGATTCAGGGATGAGAAATTGAAATGACCCAGAATTACCTGGAAAGATCAAACCATCGATCTTTAACTGATGATCAATGTTTCTTTTAACGCTCCTGAAAATGTCATCATAGAAATCAAACGCAGATGAACTACCAATGTACTGACCTCAGCATCTTTAATTTTATCCAACGATCTCTAAACTATTCTCTTGATGTTGCTCTTCCAGCTCCGAGCAAACCTGTCTGGGTCGAGTTTCAAAGAAGTCTCCGCGAACATCACACTTATCATCGCATCTGTGTGTAGTTTAGAGAGCTGGACGAGATGTCTACAGCAATTTATCTGAGTCGTTTCATAGTCTCTGACACAGAAATAAAACATTCCTCCTCAATACTTTTCTTCTAATATTATATATATTTAATATTTTGAAACAAAAAGTTTTACCCAACATTGTTTTATGGCATTTATTCTTCCTGTTGTTGGTGTGATCCCTTTTTTGGCATTTGAAAAAAAAAACAACCTTAAGCAGCCAGCAGGTGGCAGTAGAGCTCCGTGACTCTCCTTCTCGACACATAGCGGCGGCGGCTGGTCAGCTGCCATCTGCACCACAAGACATCACCAGAATTGATTTGACTTTCCAGAAGATCTAGATTTCCAATCAAAGTGGAAGCGTCGGCAGAAAACCGCCTTGATGTGAGCGGCGGTCGAAGAGAGCCCTCGCTGTTCTTAAACATTTACCATTTGTTTCTGTTTTATTTCTTTGGGCTATTTATGAAGGCTGTAGTGACACAGCTGGAATGCTTGCGGTTGAATTACTTATTTGTCTGCACAAGTATTTTGCCTGCAATCTTTCACAGGAGACTCTTCGACTCAATAAAAATAAGACGCCGTTTGCTACAGTTTTCATCTGAGCTTTAGTGGATAAGTTATAATTTTTGATTTAGTTAATTATATTACTTACACAAAAATGTTTGACATGGATATTATTTTGAGAAAACAAGAAATCCAAGTTATTTAAAGATACGCCTAACCCTTGTGTTATCTCTAGGTCAAAGTGACCGGGAGGCCCCTTAGAAAAAGTGTTTGAGGTATCCCTTGTGTTGCCTTTTTTCAGGCCTCTGGGTCACCTAGACCCAGATATGACACCAGGGTTAAAAACTTTAGAAAATAAATTCAGTATTTTAGTTTACTGGTGTTACAGGAGAGCACAGTAAAGTGGTTCTAAATATCCGAACAGGCAACAAATTCCCTCGATCGAAGTACTTTCCTTCTTAATAAATGATATTTTTGACGCTCTCACGCGATTATCGGGAAGCTTTTCTTATCTCCGTAGAACAACTAGATCTGATCAACAACCCATACCAGGATTGGATCGGTACATTCTTACTAAAAACCTATTGAACATACTACTTGTTGTTACGCTGCTTAATGACAAGCCATGTTTTATTAATGGGCTGAGATCAAGAGAGGTGAAGAAGAGAATGCAGGCAGGGTGGTGTGGATGAAGAACGACCGACGGCGGTTACCTGTGATTGAGCAGGAACGTCATAAACAAGGCTTTATAGTGGAGTCATGGTGCAGATAAGGCATTTTATATTCTGAATAAAATGGTCGGCTTTTTTTCTCTTAAGTGAGATACAACGTCTCAGGAATCTTAAACAGAAAGAAAGGCTTGTATTAGTCTAAAAAAAAATACTTTCTCAGTAACCTGTGCCATGTCCTTTCGCAAGAAATGATCAATGTTGTGTCTCCATTTGTGTTCCACAACTACGTTTCCGCTGTGTTGAGGTTGAGTTGAGGTCGTGTTTTTTTGTGTTGTTTCTGAGTGGGCGGAATATTTTGCGCAACATGTGTCGAGCAATTCATGCTTGAGATTGTTGTAAATATCGTTTAATAGGAAGTGATTGAATCAGGCCACATCGGAAACATATTTGTTTGTTTTTTTGTGGTAGTCTTTTCTTTTTTTTTTTAGCCTCAAAGTTTCTCTCCAACGCTTACACATGCGTCAGCGCTGATGGAAATATTTGTTAAATATTCATGTTCGTTTTCGGACCGCTACGGAAGGAGTAAAGTCCGATACGAGTCATCGCCGATGACCTCACGCTCACTCACTGCAAAGAACTGAGGTCATTGTGTATTTGTAACAAATAAGTTACTTTCAATATTATTCATTTATTTAACTTTAATTTGAGTTTTTTACTCTTTGATAAAAAAAACAACTGTGACATGAAACTGAGATGATAAATTTGACAAAATACGTTCGTTTTATCCTGGACTTTAATTATTCTGTTTTACTGTTAATTTACTAATATTAACATTGATTTTACTTGTTAGTTTCAAGTGACACTCAAGACAACACTGCTCAACTATCCTGCTAACTGGAAATAAACAACTGTCCGTTTCACTTTCTAACTCAATAAACACAATATAACTTGCACTCCAGCAAACTTTATTAAAAAAAGTTTTTTTCAGTGAAAGTATTAAAAATCTATCAAGCATTTAATTCAATCAAACATGCCTTATTTTACAAAAAAGTGTTTATCTTCGTAGTAGCATTTCAAACTGTTTACTGTCAAAGAAACGTATGTTTTTCCAAGAATACTTGTAAAAATGTATGGTAAAGTATTTGGTTTAACACATTATAAAACGCTAAATGAAATGACCAGTTTCAAGTTGATCTTTGAATAATCTTATTTTTTAGACCAGACTTGAAAAAAGTTATAGTGACATAACATTAGCACCATTGCCAAACACAGCATGTGTTTTTGTTTATAAATCAAGGTAGGTACAAGGTAGGTACAATACACTAATGATGTTGTGGGTCTGCTTGTGTGACCCTTCCGGGTCAAGGTGACCCAGTCGCCCATAAAAACAAATGCCTGAGGTATCCCTTGTGTTGTCTCTGGGTCAAGATGAACGACCTCCCTGGCTTCCATTAATACGTATGCAGTGGTGGAGGTCGTTCACCTTCATCCAGAGACAACACAAGGATACCACAAGCATTTTTTGGGGGCCACCGGGTCACCTTGACCCTGAGATAACACAAGGGGTTAACATGAATTGCCATATAAAAACATCTTACAATATGAACAAATAATTTAACTTAAACAATATTTGAGAGAGGGTTGTATTATAGATATATTTTAATATATCAGCTTTAGCCTCTCATCCCTCTCAGTGAACTCATCCCTGCTTTTAGCAGCTATTATCTTGCAAGTACATGCCTCATAATTTTACTACTTCTGTTGGAATTTTCTCTAACATAGCATTTAGAAGTTCTGAACTGAGAAACTTTCTGAAAAATTCTCTGTTTTAAGACGTCGATTGACTTCGAAAAAAACCTTTTAGAAGTTACAGCCGTTTGGTTAATAAAGTTTTTTTTTGGTTTATTTATTATCTTTGGTTTCCTCCCAACAACTTACGGTATGTTAGTGAACCAGTGCCAGTAAACTCATTTGTTTAGTATAATTAGTGAATTTGTCTGCCAAGTTTTGCCAGAGAGTGCCAGAGAGGATTGAGGGAAGTCAAGTCGTGACACATACCGAACGTCGGAGACAAGTTTCCGACTTATTGTTCGACGTGTTAATGGCGACAGCTAAACCTGCTCACTCAGACGAAATCTGTCGTGTGACGCCAGTGAAAAATGTCACGAGACTTGACCCTTGAGCTATCTCTGGGTCAAGGTGACCCGGTGACCTGAATATAAATGTGTTTGTAGTATCCCTTGTGTTGTCTCTGGGTCAAGGTGAACGACCTCCACCACAGCTTATGCTCAGCTTGACCCAGAAATCACACGTGAGATACCTTTAATCACTTTCTGTTTTTTCGGGGCTACTGGGTCACCTTGACCCGGAGACGGTCCAAGGGTCGAGGGCTGTGTTGAAAGATGATGCTCAAAGCTCAGGATAGAAATGTTGTTTTAACAAAACAAACGTTCCAACTCTCAATGTTCTCACGTCCATATTTATAGACTAGTTGTAAAATTTTAGGGCTTTCATGACGTCGCCCTGCAGCGAGTACCCGAGCGACCCGGTTTCGACACATCGAGCTGTCGTCACCCACTCATTAGCCGTCCTGTTAATGAGCCTGTTTTAACACGTGACCCGCGAAAGTGTTTCCTTTCAAGTCGCAACTCATCAGAGACGCCGAGTCATTTGTCAACATTCGCGAGATTCCTCCTGAAGCGAGTAATTACAGCATAACTGAGGAGGAATGAAGACGACGATCAACACCTGTGCGGATGAGCAGGTGTGTTGTTGTGTGACGACGACACAGATCCAAACAAGGAATCAGAATCAGAATCAGAAAACCTTTATTAGTCCCGCGAGGGGAAATTCGGTTTAACAACAGCAAGAGAAATAAAAACACCCAGAAATAAAAACGAGAAAGAACCCATAAAATGCATATTATAAATGCAATCAGTGGACACAGACCTCTGCCAAGCAGCTCACCCATTATTTATCATAATTTATCGTTTTATTTCCCATTCGTAGCAATGGATTTGATGGAGCAGCAGTTCTGTTCCAGAACTCACCTGCACAACACACATGTCTCTCAGCGTCATGTTCCCCCTCAGGTTTTTAATGAACTGTTGTTGATCATTGATTCCATCATGAGGCTGTCAAAAACGTTCTAAAATGATTCCAGTCGTGACCTGCAGAGCATTTGATTCATCTTTTAAAAACAAATTCCATTGAAGGGGGGAGAAAAAGGCACACAGACCAATTAAAACGACTTGAGATCTGTTGAGTTTTTACGCCTCAGGTCCTGTATTTTGATGAGTTTTCTCTTCCTTATTTGAGTAAAAGTTTTGATCAGTTTGCTACTGATGACAGTTTAGTTACCGAAAAGAAAAGAAAAATGATTGTAATTCATCGATCACAGGTGGATACTGTCCTTGAGGGAAGGTTGTAGGTTCACTTCCAGCTGATTTCACACTTCAAACATAATACTGTAGTAAGTATTGAGTATGTTTCAAGTGTAATGGAGAATACTACACTCGCTGCAGACTTTTTGTGGAGTAAATTACAAAATTCGCTTCTGAAGTTTTTTTTTCTTTATATGGGAGACGGATTTCCTGATGTGTTGATAGAGCTGTGAAAACATCTGAGATTCAAAGTCGTCATAATCTCTTCCAATTTGAAAACAAATCTTGATTCTGGCACCAACTCCTCACTTTTCCTTTTTTTACCGAGCGTGTCGTGACGTGCCTGGATTCCAAGTGTGGAAAGTGAAACCTGAGGACACCCTCGGGAGCAAACTAGATCAACCGCAACATCCCCGAAATTACAAGACGTGGAACTCACTTGTTTGGACAGAGCGATGCTGGAGCTCTGGTGTTTGAACAGGGTTATTACACGCTTATTTGTACGTCTGTATTAGCGTGTAATCGAGCCGGGGTCGGACTAATTGATGGAACATCGTCGGCGTCACGCTCTCCTCGACCCGCCCGTGTGGCTCGCCGGCCCGTGTCACATTAAACTCTGGTGTGGACACAAACACACCGATTAAAAAACAGTTGGAGGCGAACAAAGAATAATTATTAAAATGCCCGGCGGAGCAGAACAAACACACCTGGCAGGAGAACACAAAAGATCGGGAGAAGCTGAACGATATATTGAAGTACTAGAGGTTGAACTGGTACCATGAATGTATAGGAAATAAGTTTGTTATTACTCAATCTATCTCCTTTTTTTCCAGTTTCTTAGGCTCATTTAGTTTAAAGAAGCGGGTGAATGTGAGTTCTTCTACTAGAGCAGGTCAGAATTCTTAATATTCTTTATGAAATGATTGGTTTAATATAAGTTTTTACTTGTGTTTATTGAATGCAACTTCAGTGACGTGTACTGCTGGCCCATGTTTCAACTGGGACCCATTTCACCGCCGAAAATCAAACCAAAGCATAGGTTGATGTAAAAGTTAAAATTAGAAAAGGGGAGTGACGTCTAGTTTTGGTTTGGCGGTTCGATGGCTCCGGGAGTGTCAGCAAGTGGCGTCAACAACAAGCTATTCGCTTCACCACCTGAGACAACAAAACACTGTTGTTTGCGTGAAGAATGTTTGAAACTCTTCTCATGTGTTTACAAGTTAAATGATTCATAAATATGTTTAGTTAAAGAATTGGAATCTGTTTATTGGTTAATTAATGCCAAATTTGGCAAAACATGATAGTATTTGATAGTAACTGAGAGATTATGTGGGTAAGAACGCTAGTGCAATAATAATTTTAAAAAAAACCCATCAAATTCTAAAAAATCAATCTAATTACAGAAAAAACTTATTCAAATGTATTTTACAACAGACCATAAAAGTATTGAAAACCCCCCCAAAAAAAGCATTCAGAAAGAACAGTTCAGTAAAGTAAATAAAACATTGATTTTTAAAAATAACATTAACTTACTAATCTCTAATTTCTGCAACAATTCTATGGTGTTTGAACATCTTCTCCTTCAGTAAACTCTTCTTGCAACGACAACACATACTGGAAGGAAAATCAACTTAATTTGTGGTACAGTTTTTTGGAACGTTTCCACACACGAGTCATGGTGAAGCCAAAATTTGTGCCACATTCGATGGTACGACAGGGACCTCGGGAAACGTAAACCAATTGTAGTCATTTGAGGGTTTTTTTTTTCAATGCTAGAGAAGTTTTATTTCAGAACAGGAAAGAAAGTGAATATTTCAGCTCTGGGATCGGTATCAGCCGATACTCAAGACCTAGATTTCGGTATCGGGACCGTAAAGGCTGGATCGGTGCCA
Organism: Callionymus lyra; assembly: GCF_982586985.1. Lineage (NCBI taxonomy): Eukaryota > Metazoa > Chordata > Actinopteri > Syngnathiformes > Callionymidae > Callionymus > Callionymus lyra. The sequence continues at coordinate 18,444,061 of NC_141820.1, forward strand.
TTCCTACACTGAAGTTCCTTTGCTAAACGTAATGATAGCGATGTACTTTATGACAAACAAATCCTGGGGTGGAAGACAAAATCCCAAACATGCCAATATGACAAGAAACACGTTGACCTTGGCTCAAAGTTGCACATTTCTGGACTCGTCTGTCAAGATGTATATCGTGGAAGCGTATCTTTGGCGTGTGAGAGTGAAAATCGGGGAAAAAAAGAGCAACAATGATGGTGATTATCAGAGCAGAACGCTGCATTATTCATCCAGCTCTCCGGAGAGAAGAAGGATGGAGTGAGAGGAGCCTGAAGAAGAAGAAGAAGAAGAAGAAGTAGGTGAGTTCACGGGAAAACTGGTGGGAAATTCACCAGAAGAGGAATGTGACGCAGACGGATGGAGGACGTGATGACCTTCTTTCTTTTCAAAGCTGTGGTCGGTTCTTCATGTTGCATTTGTATCTGGTGTTCGTTTCGGACGCCGCGTGACGCCTCAGAACTCCATGATCTGTGGTCCGGTGTCCCAGCCTACGGTCGGAACACCATAGACAGGAGCAGGAAATTGGATTTCCAAGGGACACACGTTATACACCGGCAGCGTGGTACGGGAAGAAGTAACCAATATAAATAGGCATTAATATGGAAAACAAATAGGGAAATATTATTCAAAAAATGTCTTTACATTTCCGTCGGTTTGTTAATGAATGGAATGACATTTAAAAAAGTTTATTTTTATGTTGAAAATATCAAGCCGAATTATGAGTGAATAAACGTAATAGCAAAGTAATTATGATTTTAAGTTTTTGATAATGAAATGATTTAAAAAATAATAATACAAATATAAATACAATGTATATATATCATTTTAAATGAAGCCAAAACACATGAAGTGAGTTGTATTTGAAAAAGAAACCGAAACGAGTAAATAATTACGAGCAGGGCTTTTTAAACGGAGCGATAAACCAAAGAACAACCAAAAAGTTCAGTTTTTATAGCTTCACTCTAACTTAATGTGGGCACAGAACAGGAACACGCTATGGTTCATTAAAAAAAAAACTAATTTACCCTAAAAGAATATAAAACTTAAAGACTTCAAATAAAAATAAAAAATAAAAATACAACCTCTTGTGGGACAAAGAATATATTGTGTGTCTGAGTTTGATTCATGTGCTCATCTCTGGTCAGATCATTTCCATCATGGCGGGAATAATAGTTTTTTAACCAGTTTCTTACTCTATTTCACGGGTTGGACAAAATAGGAATGTGTTGGTTTTGTTAATGACGGTGTGTTTAAAGGAGAAGATTGTCAGGTGTGTTGTTAGGATCAATAACTTCTTTTCACTTTCGCTCATGTACCTTTAACTTCTTCTACTTCTATGTTAACATTTGTTTTGCTTCTGCAACTTTATTGAACAAACGGTGTAAGAAAACACAGTTTTACACAGAGTCGATGTCTGCTGATAATTTTTTAGTTCATCTTCTCAAAAGAATCTTTGCCTAAAATGTTTCCACCCCTTTGGGTTGGAACTGAGAAACGAGGGTGAAATTGTTTTGAAAGTTACCGGGATCCAAAATGAATCGAGTACACACTGTGTTTTTATATAAAATCATGACAATCTCACATGTCCTCGTCCCCTGCAGCCATGTTCTTGCTGATACAAACACGCTGTTTCTTTAATTTATACTTTAAGATAGTAGTTAACATCCCCACTCTGCTGCACACGATAGATAGAAACGGTTGCGATACATTTTTTTTTTACTAACTTAAATGTAAAGGATATTTTTAACTGGATAATGTACTTGCTAGCTTAGCTAGTTGCTAAAAATGCTTCCAACAGTAATTCTGTGGTAAAATTTACCGCCTTGTAACACTGTGTCCTAAATCAGGCACTTCTCCGAGTGCACTGGTTTATAGTACACATTAAGATAGTGAGTGTACTTGGCCAGTACTCGACAGGGTAGTACTGTCTCCAATCAAACACTGTCGCTACACACTTGACCTGAAATGACTTGACAGCTACTTCTTCTAATACTTTTTAACGCTGATCGCAACCAAAACACTATTACTGACACTTGACAGTACTTTAATAAGTACTTTTATTTATATTTTAATGATAATTAAAAAATAAAACATGTATTTGTTCATGTATATTTGTTATCAGTTGTGACTCACATGAGTGTTCATAAAATAAATAAAAGTTAATATTTTTATTTGAGTTTCGTCTTTAAAAAAAAGTAAATTCTTTTAAGTAGATGTCGGACTCTATTGTACTCATCAGTGTGTGTCTGTTGGTACAAAACTCTTGTTTCATTGAAATATTCACATGATACCTGAAAAAAAATGGGATTTCTTAAATCTGGATAAACAACTGCCTCGTGAATTGGGTAAATCAACCATTATTAAACGATTCAAATACCATTTTTAATGTCGCCTTTAGAACTCGTTATGACAGTAAAACTTTTAATGCTCTGTTTTAAATCTTGTCAAGGTTTGTCATGGGTTGGTGTAAATGAAAAATATTATATAAAAAGATCATATTAATAGATTTATGTCTTATTTTTTATAATAGTCATGATGTTTCTTACATCATGTGAACATCTTTTACCGGATTATTTATTTTGAATGTGAGATGGAAATGACAAAATATCATCCACATTATTTTAATTACAAGCAATCCCTCTTTCTTCCCTCCCTCCATCTTTCCTCTCCTCCGTCATCCCGGCTCTTCTGCCGTGTACAACTCTTTGCTCTTTACATATTTGATGATCCACCACCGTCCAGGATAATCGTTACTCACTTCCACGTCATGTGGTTCGGCCCCAGGGAGCCGCCAGAGACGAGCGTTGCCGTTGCTCACATTAAAAATGTAAAACATCCTTTACAGCGATGACGCCGAAGAAATAAGTGAAGGAAGGGAAGTGAGTGTTCGTGTGACTGATGCTTCGTCATGGATGAGGCGTTTTCTGAGGACGTTTTATTGTGAAAGACATCAGACGTCCTGGATTAAGAGAAGGGTAGTTGGTGTTTGCAGTACATTGTTTTACCACTTCCTTAACTTCAAAGATATATGAAAAATATATAAATATATATACAAAGTAAGAAGCTGTTTTCAGAAGCCTTTCAATAAGCTTTTATTTTGAAAGTTTTTTTTTGATGCCGAACAGTGTAGTCCATCCAGAAACAGGCGATCAAACATTGTAATGTTCATTTATAACTGTGTAGAAGTTGCTAATGCTACGCTAAGAAGGCAATACTCACTGGTTAAAAATGACACGTGTTACGCCAATTCAATTCAATTTTATTTGACGTGTAATAATAACAAAGTTAGCAAGAACTGCATTCCAAACTATATTTAATATAAAAATATTGTGAACCGACAAATTATTTTTACATATTGGACATTTGGCCTGTTGGGACTCACGGGAATGTTTCCTGAGCTCCCTGTAGTATTGTCAGATGTGGGAAAAACCAAAGTTTGTGGGATTGTGGGGAGTACGTCCAAGAAAGTACGGAATTAAAAACAATATTTGCATGAAGATGAAATCGATGCTTCATGGTACTACAGTTTGTTAAAAGATGTCTACATACATTGGAAGTTGAAAAATAGTTTCACTTTAGCTTTTACTGAACGAAATATAACGCTGTGCTCACTTCCTGCCTGATTTTATTCTGTAGCTACTTCCTCAACTTTTACAGTCCCTTAAATTCTCAATTTCAAACGCTATTTATTCCTCACTGTCTTAAAAAAACAACCATAATACTTATAAAATATAATGTTTTTAAATTATTTCATTATTAAAATAAAGTTAATTACTCACTTTTAAGTTTTTTTAAAAGCAAAATTGTTTTTTTTCAAATTATCCACAGCAAATTCAGCAATTTTTCATCAAAAATAATCAAAATAAAATAATAACAAAGAGAAATAAAGAGAAAGAACAAGATGATACAATCTAAGTCTAAAGTGTTTGCTCTTATTGGTGGTGGATATGATCGAAATAACTTTTTTTTATTCTAACTTTCTTTAACTGCAATGAAAATTGAAGGACATTTTGAACGTAATGATAGCTGAGCTAGTGGCTAACATAACGTTATTTCTGAGGTGTAACTACCTACCCTGTAACACGTTGTATATTTTTGAATATTAGAAAGTAAATTCTGCAAATTTACAATGAAATAAATAAATACATTGTTTCTAAGATATTTTTTAAGACAGGAAATAATTCAATATGAAATAAAAATGACTCCTCAAATGGTGGGAATCGTGTTTGTTACAGGCTGGCTATGAGAAATGACACTTTATTAATGTATAGATTGTATTCATAGATTTGTCTGACGTGTAAAATGTTTGTTCAAGGTCACAAGATTCTTTCAAAAAGGACTTTTTTTTTAATATAAAATGTCCATTGCATGTAAAAAGACCTGAAACTTTTACTCTCATTTAAGTTTTCTCTGGACCTCCTGCTTGTCCCGGAGAGTCACGCCTGATCCTTGACTCTCACCCCCTCGTCCCTGAAAACCAAAACTCTCCTCCGTCTGCGGGTCATCAGTCGCTCCCGAGTATCGCAGTGGAACGTTCCCCATGAGAGCCTAATTCTCTGTCCTAATTCAGCAGACAGTGGCCGGCGCTCGCAAGGTCTCGGCGGCCGCACGAAGCCGGCAGCCATCTGTCCTGCCGGCCCAGAGAGAGCATATAGATTATGGTGATGAGGGAGGGAGGGCGAGCGAGGGAGAGGGAGAAGGAGGGAGGACGAGAGCATTATGCACACCCTGATCCTCTCCTCACTCAACCAGTGTGGCTCACGGAGAGGCGGCCGCCTCAGTGACTGGAGAAGTTTTTTATCCTGAAAGGATTCTGTCTAGAAATTAATCACCTTCATGTCGACTCTGTTGGATACTAACCGGCCGATGCTATGGTTACCTTTATTACGGTAGGAGACACTTTTTTTTTTTCTCACCTGATTGCTGAGAACTTTTGCAGAGAGAGAGAGAGAGAGAGAGAGAGCGGCTGTGAAAGTTGTCGAACTACACTTTGTGTGCGTTTTGAAGAATTCGCCTCTTGTATAACAGAGGCTGGGTGAGGAGTTCAGCAGCTCTGAAGGCTTGGCAGGTATTTAAAGGTAGATCCGTCCCACGACTCACTCCAGGTTGTCGACGAGGGTTGGGTTCTTCTTTTTTTTTTTCTTCTCTTCTCGCCTCTGATTGCGACCTGTGAGCTCTGGATGTGTGCGATGTGTCGGCCTCGCTCAGCAGGATAGCAAACCAATTGTCCTCCCGATAATGCCGATAACATCAACCCCTCAACAACAACTCCGTCCACCACAGATCTCCAAAAGAATCTGGTGCGACGGCTTCTTCTCAAAAGCCTCACTTCATGACATGATAAGCGGTGTAGTGTTCGTTTGACGAGCGGCCCTGAGGAGGAGAAAACTCCCTCTGGTCTCACCCGTAAACAAAGACACAAATTGTTGTGTTTGCCTTTTTTTTTCTCGTGAAGCCGAGCGCATTGTGTCGGGTGAGAGATGGTCTGGTTGCACCTCATGACTTGTCACTCAAGTGGATTTAAAACTTCTTCTGATGTGCACCACGACCACGACCTGTTCTTAAACTGCATCACAAGTTTATCACCGTCTCTTTGAAGGAGAACTTTACAATCTTAAACCAGCAGGTCGTACTCTAATAAAATGTTTACCATTGAGACCTGTCAGTCGTCTCCATGGAGACCTGACTAACAAGAGTTTTGTTTGTGATAATGAAGTTATCATCATCTACTTGTCACTGAACTTTTTTTTATATTCTGGGTTGTTACGTTGTGTCTTTTTAGCATCTTCGATATTAAACTAAACCATCCATGAACTTCAGGATTAGATAAATCCAACATAGAAAGAAACTTTGATCGTAACTTCTTTGAACTTCTCTGATTTTTAAAATCGAATGAACTCGCTTTATTACTTTTACTCTGTGTTCTGCCAACACAGGATTACTCCAATGAAATCCAGAAAGTCTTTCTGACGGATTTTTCTGGACTGTCGTGGCTTCCTCTCTCCAGTGTGTGGATCATGAACTCCAACACTGAGACCTTCATCTCGCTTGAGAAACTCACACTTGTTTTCCTGTCTTGGCCTCGTGATGGTGATGGAACCGCATCGTTCTTCAGAGTTCTTTCTTTAAAACTCACCTCAGACTAGAACTTGAATTAAAAATGGGAAAAAAAACCCCTCTATTTCCTAGTTTACCTTTGGATTATTACTTTGTTTGAAATTCTTCTCGTTCTTGGTTTTGGTGAAAGTGTCGCCTGAACGACCTCTAATGTGATTGACATTGACAGAACAGTTTCATTGGGATCCCATCTTCAGGGAACTCTTGAGCCTGGATTCTTTCTGTGTGGATTCTTTGTTCTTGCATGGATTTCTTCGGGGACTCCGGTTTCCTCTCGCCCCGAGTAGCTGGGATAGGCGTGGATCCCATCCCAGGATAAAATGGATTTGGAAGCTTCACATGATTTCAGTCAAAAAAGTTCGAAAATATATAACTTTATTTAATTTACCATGTCATTAGTGAGTTGTCAACACATTGTTATTACAGTCAGAAGTTCAACATTACTTATAATTATGTAATTGTTAGCATTACTGAAGCAAACTTACATTCAGATGTTTTCTCTTGATTGATGGCTTGACTGGTTCCATTTATTATCTTCAGATTCATTAAGTTACTGTTGAAACAAAAACAGACGAGCAGAAGTCATCAAAATTTATTGTTGACACAAAATCCAATCTCAGAATGTTTTCTGGAAATCCTTCGAATCACAAAAAAAAAAGATTTTCGCAATATTGACGCAGTCAAACGTCAAGAATGAATGAATTTATTGAGTTTTCAATCTTCATTAATTAACCCCGGAAACAAGTCTTTAGTTTTGGACACATTTAAATGTCTCAAAATTGATGTCATAACGTGATTTATCGAAGCGTTTCTCAATGTTTTCGTCTGTTCTAAGAATGAAACGTGTTTATCGTCAGTTTTGTTGTGAAACCGTAAAAACTTCTGAAAGATATATAGTCCATAACTCAAGTGTTTCCACTGTGCTATTTATACATTTGACCTTTTTAATGTCCTCCGAGGATTTTTAGGTCAAACTAGTTTGTCGCCTGCGTCGTCTCAGCAGCTCCATGCTTGTGTTTGACGGCGCACACTAGCAGGCCCGCGGTGCATGTTTGTGTGAGTCCACGTGTGTGTGTGTGTGTGTGTGTGTGTGTGTGTGTGTGTGTGTGTGTGTGTGTGTGTGTGTCGTGGCCGCTGCAACAGCTGTTGAACCGGAGGACTTGATGTTGGAGTCAGCGGGACAGGAAGTGGGACGTCAAGAGCGGAGGAAGACCACCCGGTTCACTCCTGTGCTGCGAGCGGGAGCCGACGGCATCTGCAACAATTCAGCGTGACCGCATGGATTTAGTGCCTCGCAGCAGGAAAGTGAGGAGCGAGGGGTGTTAAGTGAGCTCCAGGCAGGAGAGCAGAACTCACCGTAAATGGCTGCCAGGTGAAAACAGTAAACATAAGTCCGGAGGAATGTTGCGCTACGACGTCCCGCTTTGGCACGGCATTCCGTGACTTGTTTTTTTGCTCCGGACTCCTGCCTTCGACACCCAACACCTCGTCCCGATTTTTTTCCCTTTATCTTTCCCGAGCGTCTTGCGGGACTTGTTTGGCAACATGAGAAGCACAGAGTTCATCTTGGTGTCGTCTGGAGACGCTGACGTCGCTGCGAGGAACACAGTTTATCAACAATATCTGCACGAGCTTCGTTTGAGTCGCAGCAGCATCACTGAGAAACACAAACCTTCTCCTCGCGCACAAGCTTGGATTGTTCAGTCAGAATTCTTACTTAAAGTGAGAGTTCACACAAAATTCAAACTTCACTCATTTTCTACTCACTCTCATGTTGACTAAGGGTTGGGATTATTTTCAGAGTAATCTGTTCCTTTTTAGAGTTATAGCCAGAAATGTTTGTTTATTTTAATGTAGCGACTGAAGCTCAGTTGTTTTCGTCTTTGTCCGAAAAAACACTTAAAAACCTCCAAATACCTCCGTGTTGCTCGTCTTTAACTTCCCTCTACATCCATGAGAGGAATTGTTTCGGAAAAATTTAAACAAATCTATTGTTTCTGTGAACGTGTTTCTCATTGTAACACATTGCAAGTGATCTAAAGTGAAGGCGTAGCTGCTTCCGCTAGAAACTATTTTAAAAATACAGACTTGTTTAAGTTTTTCGGAACAATTCCTCATGTCATGGCTTGAACAGAAGATGGAAGTTACAGACGAGCAGTACGGAGGTATTTGAATGATTTTAAGTGTCTTTTGGACAAAGATGAAGACAAATACAACTGAGCTCCAGTCGCTACAGTAAAATGAAAAAAACATTTCGGTCTATAACTCTAAAAAGAAACAGATTACTCTGAAAATAATCCCAACCCTTAGTTGACATCAGGGTGAGTAGAAAATAAGTGAAGTTTGAATTCTGGGTGAACTATCACTTTAAGCGTAATCACGGATTTTATTTTCAAAATAAAAGCTATCGCCTAAAAAATAAATGTAGGCAGTTGGAGCCTGTTACCACGTATGGATGATCTTTAAAACCTCCACGTTCAATGTATCCACATACATAACATATGTAGAATGGATATCATTTTGGATTTATTCAAAACTGGTGCTTGATGAATGAAGACCAATGATTGTCAGAATTCATACATTGTGTGTGTGTGTGTGTGTGTGTGTGTGTGTGTGTGTGTGTGTGTGTGTGTGTGTGTGTGTGTGTGTGTGTGTGTGTGTGTGTGTGTGTGTGTGTGTGTGTGTGTGTGTGTGTGACGCATGCACGAGGGCCCTCGCAGGTGAGTTGAGGTGCAGAGAGAGAAAGACGGTGATGCTGAGAATCATTGACTCAGGTGTGATGTTATTTGATTTTAAATGTATTTAAGGTAAAGATTTTCTTTAAGAGAAAAAGCTGTAACTAGAGTAGAGTTTATGTCAGAACTGGTGCCATGACGGTAAATATAATATATACAAATATATGAATATATATCCCTAGCATAGCTATCATGGTGATGAGAGTATTAAGACTGGAACATGTCATATATAAATATACAGTAAATGATGTGAACATCCCTTTCTACGACTTCATCTTCAATATTTACTATTTCCACACTGTTCTCCCAGTGACCTTCTATGGGGGCAAACCAAGGTGTTGCCCCTGGCAACCAGGAGACCTAGTCCCGGACCATCCTGGGTCTTCTCCGGGGTCTCCTCCGCAGTTGAGGCATCCAGGAGACATCCTGAGAACATCAGTATCTTGGTGCTCCTGGTGTAGACGCGGCTCTGCTCTGAGTGTCTCTGGAACGACTGAGCTCTTGACGTCATTTCTCGTAACATTCCTCTCGCGTATCATTTTGGTGGCTTGTTGTCGGAGTACACAGAGTAGACCACAGACCACGGCTGTGAGAGGGATCCTCGTGGTTCACTTACGTGTGTTGTTGGTGTGACTGTAGTCGGTCGTAACAACACAGTTGTGCGGTAACGCCTGTTCGGTAACGGTTGTGTGACGGCGGACTTTCCATTGTGAGTTAAAGGGTTTAGGCGGGTAAACAGATTACTTGTTGTTAGGTAAGTAATCCCAGCGCTCATTAAAAGATTGCCCGTGATCTTAATCTCATTCTCTTGCAAAACAACAGCATCTTTTTGGAAGCGACAAACAACTGATGGAGATGAGAGTGTGTGTCGGTCCGGCAGGAACAACACAACATGTGACGCCTGGACACGATCTGATGTCCTTCAGTTCAGTTTAACTCTGGTTATCTGCACTAAACTAAATGAGGAAGACTGTGAGAAAAAACTACCGAAACACTCGTCACTGATTTTCTGATAATAAAGAGGTTCCTGTGAGTCGCGACCATGATGAAGGAGTGTGTTCTGTCGCTCCTCAGGCCAGTGCACTCAGAGAAATAAGACCTTTATTATCTTCTCAGTCACGACTGAACAGGATGGAATTAGTTCTAGGGATCATAGAAATCATTTAAAAACCTTCAATACACTGAGTTAAATGTTTCAGTGAGAGAATCATCAGACGTGTGTGTGTGTGTGTGTGTGTTTGTGTGTGTGTGTGTGTGTGTGTGTGTATAATTGTCAGATGTCATCACAGCCCTCACTCGTGTGTTACAGGTGCACTTCAACCTTGTCTATATGATAATAAAGAACATTATTACTTCAAATATATCTGTAATGTTGTGATACTATAACATAAACACAAGCTCACGAAAAGTTAAATGTAAGAAATTGTATTTAAAAGGATGAAAACTTTCCTTCAAAGTGCTGTGAATTTGACAATATGTCAATGTTTCTTTGTAGGTATTAATATTCACAATAAATATATAGTTTCTCTACAGTGTTAGTCAGATTTTCCCTGGAAATTGTTGTTTTTTAAAACACATTTCTTACCGAAAAATCTTTATTTACGTCCACCTTGCAGTTTTCGATGCTACAAAAAGACACTTTGAATTAGTTGCAGCAGACTTTACAAGAGCCAGGGTCTCAAGTGGTCCAGCTGTCTCACAATTTGATTCATTTTCTACTTTTATTCAATAGATAGTTCTTTAAGCTTAGTGCACCGTCACACAATAAAAAAAGTTGTTTTCCGATGTAATGAAAAGTGAAGGACATTTTAAACTGAATGCTACACTTGCTAGCTTAGCTAGTTGCTAACAGTTGCTAATGTTATCTGGTAAAATTGACCACCCTGTAACATTTTGAATGTGTGTATATTCTGATAATCACGTAAATCTACAATAAGAAAAAAACACAAATCAACAAATTCTATTGTCACATTGACACATTGTTGACAGGTAATTATTTGACAGACATTTACTACTATTATTATTACGAATTATGTTTTAAAAGAGGTCAATATTGTCGTACAGGTGGATGAATCTGCTGAATAATGGCACCTGCTCAGAGTCGAAAGCTCACATTAATAGAGATTGATCGAAGGAGAACAGAGAACGACTCACACTGTAACCGAATATTGAAAGCAGAAGGAAAGAGCGAAAGGAAAAAGGGATTAATACAGATACTCTGTCAGCACTTGAAACAATCACTTCACGAGCATGAAAAGGAAGGATCGTCGCTGCCATCTCAAACACTCAGCAGCCTGTCGTGAAAGTCAAGTGCAGTTCAAGAACCAACCAATAGATTTCGTCAATACAGTCGCTCGCCGCCGTAGTTCGGATAAAACCTTTCATCTCCAGTGTCCTGGTGACAAGAATGTTTCTCCGTAAACAAATCTTCTCGTTTCCTCTCATTCCTATATGATCGTCTGAACCACCAACGTTTACAGATCGAGCGCCGTGTTTATACGCAGCACATTCTTGGCTAGTTTGAACAAAACACAAGAATCTGGACTCGGCCCAGACCTCCTCGTCTGAGCCATAAAACGGAACCACAGCGTGTTCACATATGTTCCGAATGTATGGATCTCTGCGGGAGGGGGGTTGCGGTCGTCCTCCAACTGTTTCTGTTTGTTTTACTTCTGGAAGATCCTCGTAGGACGTTCCGATTAAGATCATGTGACGTGAAGGTGCTTCCTAGAAGTCTTATGACACCTCACGCCTCCCCTCTGTGTGTCCGTCCTGACCCGGTAATCTGGCCCGTCTTTAAAGATCTTCTTTATCTCGGCGCACCTCGCTCGCCTTCCGACTCGTCTGCTGCATCTGAAGAAGAAGAAGCGTGACCTCCAGATATGGGTTTATCTCTGAAGCGAGCCGGGTGACAACGATCTCTGCCAGGAGTGACTAATTTTCTTGCACGGGACGGTTTATCTTCGACTGGTGTTGGATTCCAGCTTTTCACATTTGTTTTTCATTCTAAGAGCCTTTTGTTTTGACGCTCCAATTTGTTTTCCACACGATACAAACACGATGAATGTATAAAGAGATCAGTGGAGTTTCATGATTTTACTTTTGAAAAGTCTAGAAAAAGTACTTTGAAGCCATTGAAGAAGATTATTTTTAGAAATCAGTGAAATTCTTTTCGAGACAGTGACGATTCCATTTTTTAATTCATTTATTTTAATTGGCAAACTCAACATTGCATAACAAACCTTTCAGTCATGATGACCTGAACAGCTCCTGTAATGCTTTGCCGCCCAGCCAACCGTTCACATCCGTCGATTACTTTTGACAACATAGACGTAGAATTTAAATATGCTCTTGTAAAAGCCGATTCACATTCATTACTTAGAGCTGTGTGTTGAAAGGCATCATGGGAGATGACTTGTTTGTATAAAATACAGACTATAAAATAAGATGGTAGAGTCAGTACTTAGAGGATCTTAGTAATTATTGTGGTTGAATAAAACTTGATCTGCTGTTTAATTAATTCACTAGTTGTGTCAATAAAGGTGCTTTATTGTTGAACAACAATATATGTAAACACTTTGAAGCGTGTGCAAATCATAATTGTCAAAATAACAAAACTATAGCCGGGGTCAACTTGATGTTCTCATCTGGTTCGCAACCTTAGCTGTTGCAGAATGAGTATTTGTGGTTTTACCGACAAAGAGAAACGGGCCCGGAATATTAAGATGTTCAACTCTGAGGTGTAAAAGGTGTTTGTTTCTCTGACTGAACACAATTACAAGGATGCATGGCCTTTTGAGACCTTTGTGGTAGTAACTAACGTCTTCTTTGTGTTGACAAAAGCTTTAGCTCTTAATGTAGCCATTAGCTTAATGATGCCATTGATTGGTTTAAAGTGATTGAACTCCTTGGAAACACAACCACTTGTTATTCTCAGGATTCCATGATCATGCAAATGACATGCTATGTACCTGAGATGATGGTTGGAATGTTTGAATTGCAGTTTGAGCAGCATATTTAAAGGCAATTACCAGGAGAAAATATAAGTACTTCAGCCTGAGACACCAGGTATGTGTTGAATAGTGAGGATCCAAGAGACAAATGCTCTAATGTTGCTCATTTCAAAAATAAATAAATCACAAACATCTTCTTGCTATAGTTAATAAGAATCTTGAAAAGGCTTTGAAATGATGTTTTCAATAGGAAAAACCACAGATTAATAATATGAATCTAGATCCTGGAAGGTTTTAAACACTTGTTTGTCTGATCAAATACAAGCTCACTTCAGAACTTTATAACTTTGTTAGTTATTTAACACTAGAAAAAAAACAACCTCTGGAACTTACTTTTCTAAAGTCCTAAAGAATCCAAAGCATCAACATTTGAAGCAGATGTAAACCCTCAAGCTAGTTTTATTTTGTAAGAGCACATGAACACAGATGGATCGCAGAGTGAAGTTGTACAGTTTCCACACATGGTTAGGTGTTGAATTGAAATGTGTTGAAGCGAAACATTTTGAAATGTTTTCTAGAGGCGAAAAAACAAACAGATGGAAATGAAAAAAACATTGTGTTAATATGATGAGAAGAAAACATGGACAAAATATATAGAAAAAAAAAAGAAGAAAATCCTAAGTTTATTTGAGGATTTTATAGAAATAAACTAATATTATTGGAAATTGCAAAATGAACAAAATACAAAATTACGATATTCGGTCACTTTATTTAAAAATATATATATGCTAACCGAATTTTACTTTATTTTGACTGAAAAGAAACAGACATGAAAACAAAGAGAATGAAGTCCCAGAACAATTATGTTTTGTTTAAGATATTAATGAATAATAAATCATCAGCAAAACAAATACAAATATTTATGTGAGTTAAGCAGAAGGTTCTTAAGTTAGAGAACTGGACCTCTCATCCAAGAGGCGTCTTAAGTTCCAAGTTAAGTTAAGTTCCCAGAGAACAGGGAGGAGCTGGGTTTAGTGTGCAGGTCGAAGAAACCCGTCAGGGGGATTCACCTCTTGAGGGTCTTTAGCCGAGACTGTCAAAAGTGAGGTGTCAAGATCACATGATCCTAGGTGTGGATGTTCTGGGAATTTCCTGAGGACAGAGGTCAGCGTTACATTGTGGTAAAACATTTCAACTTCATTAATACTGTTTTACTGTGACTCCCTCGGTTCCACATTCATACTTGGAATGGTTGACATTTTCCTTCAAATCTCCCCAATGTTAGACGAATAAAAGTGTATCTTATCTCGTATTATTTTGCCCCCGAGTCACACTTAGACCAAGTTTTCTCTACAGCGACCTCTAGTGATTGACCACGAATTTTAAAGAAGCCCAGTAGTTAAGATATTTCCAACGAATATCCCACCAATAGAAAGATATCGTAGCTATCAAGTTTGCTCATCCGTCAACGCTCTTGTCCGACCACGGCTCGCCCCTCTTTTAAATCTTTTCTCTCTCTTTGAAAACAGTATCAGCTTCCATGATGTTCCCGGGGTTGGTGTTAGAAACTGGATCTCTGAGATGCACTTGTTAATCTCGAGCACGTGATAAACGCAGCTGAAATACACGAAACATTTAGCGAAGCAGCAGGAGAAATTGTTGTTAATCGAAAGTTGAATGTAGCTCTCGATAAGAGAAAACCAAGACCACCACGACCCACTTATGAGTTCGATCAGGACACTCTTGACAGTGCGGGGCACGAGTGTGTCACGACCTCGAGGAAATATCTGAGACATCTGGATGTTTCTTTGAAACGAGGAGCAGCTGGTTGGTTTTTATCGAGCAGCTTGAGGAGAAAGAACGTCTACAGGAGAGGAGGAACCATCTCCACCTGACCCTCTGGAGCTCCAAGAGTTGGGAGAATCCCCCTCATAGAGTTCCTCAGCCAGAGGTGACATTTGCGAGGATTTGTGTGGCGACTTTGATATCCGAGCTGGCAGATGTTCAAACAACCAAAGGGCGTAACAAAGTCTCTCAACGACAAAAAAAAAGACCCGTCTTGTATATAATCCCGAACCTCTGTTTTCACTGAGCTGTGTATCCAGAATTAAATCTTTCTAATCCCCCCCGGGAGCGTTGCGGGTTTGTACGTGACACCGTGTCAGGGTTCCGTCCCTCAGGTGGTTTGACCTTCATGCCTTCATCAAGGGTCCACCAAAGTTTAGGAACTGAAGATGAGTTGAAAAGAGCCCGTAATACTCATGATGGCTTGAGATCTGAGTTAATGGTAGGACCCAGACTAAGAAATATTTAGTGTTTATTTTCTGTTTTAATTGCTTGAGCTGAAAAATAACCTAAAAAACGATGTATTTGATCGTTGTGAGTGGTTTGCTTGTGGCTTTAGAAGTCTTGGATCAGATGATATTGTTGTGTCCCTGATGGTCCTGATGGTGAGCCAGTGCGCCGCATCACGGCCTACTCCCGTCAGCGTGCGGTTGTCTGTGTGAAAGTTTGAAATTGGTTGTAAATTGCTTCGGAGAAAAGCGTCTTCTCAACGCATTTATTTGTATTGAATCATGTTTCGTCGTTCTGTGAAGGCTTGTTCGTCTATATGTGAGCTTCGCCGTAGACTGACGACCTAGTCAAGGTGTAACTGGCTTCTCTTCCTACGAGCTACTCTAGCTGTGTTAGGTGTCAGCTCGAATGATCAGTAGGATTTAGGAGTTAAAAAAAGATGGATGGAAACGGCTTTAAAGCCCAATTGTAATTCATAAACTGCTGTAATATAACACATAAGAAAGATGAAAAACTTAATTTGTGCCTTTTTCAGGCACCGACAAATGTTTAAAGACCAGTGTCGACATGTTATCTGACTTTAAGTATGTTGTTATCACTGTACAACTGTCATGACCAGCATATGAGTGCAGAGGAAAATACCAGCAATTTGTTTAGTGGCTTTGTAGATACGTTTTATTGCTATTTTCGGATAGATAAAATCAATATTTCTCACAGTGTTTTGAACGTGCATAGCAGACTTTGTTCTGTCAGGAATATTTTGATGCTCGATTGTGTCTGATGTTGTGCGCTCGGTCTTTGCCAGGTGAGTTCAAAGCAATGATAATGTTTGCCTGCGTTGGCTTAGTTCATGTTGGCAGACTTTAAGAATAAAAAAAATAAAAAAATAAAGTATATAACAAACCTCCGTCCAGCTCAATCCATCCCATCTTTGTATTTCCTTAATGTAGTGGATCAGAAACCACAATTGTTTTCATTTGAAACCCCTTAAGAAAACAAAAAAAGCCACAATGTTGTCCCAGTTGACGCCACTGCACCACAGAGCGGTGGAGGAACAACAGCGAGTTTGTCTCCGGTGAGATTCTGTTTCTCTCCCGTCGGTTTCTTCTTGGGTTGGACTCGTGTCAAAGCAAACCACCTGCTTGTCCACATCTGTTTCCTTTCGGGGGGTTTATCACAGTGTCAGAAACAATCAGCCCGACTATATTATATATTTGTTGGTTCAAGAAATTGTCCCGGATTATGTTCGTGCCAAGCGTCGACTCGTGCCATGATTGCGAGCTCGAGTCATTCTTAAGACTCCCAGGAGCCGTGAAGTGTTCGGTGCCTGCAGATGTTGGACATGTTTCAATGCTTTCAGAGGGAAGAGAAATATGCGAAGCTTTTTAGCTGCGGCGATGACAAGTCCTAACCTGACCCGAGACCTTAAAAGGTCAAGCATGTTAATCTGAATTTATATTCCATCTACAATTAGGAATTGCGGTTGATGTTTCATCCATGAATGTCTCCGTGTGAAGGAAAATGTAACATTTGCAACAACAACTTGCAGGTTTGAGGTTCTAACCTGAACAACTGTGTTTGTAAATTGTGGTTCGGAAGAGAAGTTTGAAAGAAATCTTGGTGAGACTTCACAGTGAAACGTTCGCAGCACAGACAGATTTGTGGAATGTTGCTGACAGTCGAGGTATGAAGGGAGCGAGACCACCTATGTCTCTGAGGGAAATACATCTATATAAACTTTTGAAGGAGGATTGGTGTCGAAACACAAGCCAGATGTCAGTCAGTTCTTCACATGTGTGAGACTGGAGATGTGTTCTGTCATCACTTCTTCTACAAAAATACACAGATCAACTGCATGCTGACTCAGAATAACAAGGACAGTACGCTTGGATGGACATTAAGTGTCCACGACTTCACGTCCATGTTTCGAATTGTTTCCATAACTTGAGAATTATAATGACCGTGAAAACAGTTTTGGAAGAAAAAAGCTGTTCAACAAGCTAAGATACCTGGACATTGAATAACTCAATATATAATCATTTATTTAGAAATGAAAGCGATAATTTTAAAGAATATATATATTTCCTTGCTATTACAAAGACACTGTTTCTTTAAGTGACAGCACTAGAAGCCTGAGTTGACTTCACTCTTATGGTACCGAATGTAAGTTAGTAAGTAATTTAAAATTTATAGAGCACTTTTGAAATGTTAACCTTACCAACCCATAACACACAATATATATGGAGTTACTATTAATCATTAGTTTTATTTAATTTCTTCTTTTTCGAACTATATAGAATGAATGAAAGCTAAAGCAGGGAAATTCAGCACCCCGTAACGCTTGGTATCTTTGTATATTTTGAAGATAAGTCATGTCATTTAAATTCGCTGAATAAAAGTGAAATAAAAAAATATATAATGATTTTATGAAAAACCTTAAGCTGTGGAAGGTAAACATTAATTGAGTTATAAAAATATATGTATATTCTGTTTCAAACTGAAGGGTGGTAGAATTCATGTTACTCACAGTGAAGACACAACATTAACACGATAGTTTCATCTGATGTGGGAACATTTCATCGTCACGGAAAAGGCTTGAACCATCTGTGTAGCTTCAGAGTTTAAGAGGAAACATATTTGCTTCTTACTCCGCTCTGTGTCCGAGGCTAAACCCCCGGCTTACCTTTGAACTCCATAGTTTACTCTCTTTCAGCAGCTCCTGTCAGGTACTAGAATTTGTCAAACCCCGATAATTGCTGTTGTTTCTTTGGAATCGGTTGTTATTTCTGCTGCTATTGCTGTGGTGTTTGGTGGTTCACCGGTCTGACCTACAAGTGTCCGTCCTCCTCCTCTGGCGTCAGCGTCGCGTCTGGTTTGTTCACGTGTGACTCGGTGTCTTTTCACTCTCTGCTCTCACTCTCATACCTGTAGCATTTTCCAGACTTTTGAAGATAATTCGTCCACATGTTGCTACTCGTCTTCCCTCAACTTCATCTCTTTGCGTCGCCTCCTCCTCCTCCTGCTTCGACCCAGTGTTCTGTGCTTGTGTTCCCTCTGCGGTTCCTCCAGCAGAACATGTTTCATTCCTGGTTGAAAGATGTTTCCACTTTTGTTGTTTCTACTCTGTGTTGTATGAGGGTTTTGAGAATTCTCAAATCGGTGCAATGATCTCAATAGTAGAAGTGACAGTACTATGGTGGAACTTGCTCCTTCTACAGATACAGATGGTAATCAGGAAAACACCATTAAAATGTTATCATCGTTGGATTGAAAGACTCCATGAAAGAAGTAGATCAGTGCCATCTTTGAAATCGTTACAATGTTAAATTAAGTCTTTTTTTTTGTCAGGAATAGTTGGTCAGATCATGTGATTTTACCCCTTTCAGATACTGAGTTCTTTAGCAGACGTATTATGCAAGTAGTGTAAGCATAAATAAAGTGTGATTCGTTTTAAATTTAAGATGATGACATGTTTCAAGATGGACATTTGCTCGCCACAATTTGTTAAAGAATTACAGTTATGCGATATATTGTTAACAGGGTGACAAAATGTTTTTTTTTAAGCATTTACAATTTTTTAAATACCATGTTTACTCCCATAGTTGCCTTGTTATCAATATTCCTGATGAAGACCACGAGACTCCGAACACACGTGGGAGTCATTTTGCTTTATTCCACTTGTGTTACGTTGGATCGGAGTGTGTTGTTGAATGAAGTGTTTCAACGTGTCGAGGATGTTGAAGAGTTGATTTGGCAGGATTTAGTCCATCACTAATAATCAACTCTTGATCTATTTTCACCGAACAGGTTTATTGTGGCGAACAAGTCACACTTTCAATTGACCCAGAAATTGATAATGAAACTCAGATGTTTCCCCCTTTTTTTTTTTAATACCCTTCCACTAATTTATCAGATGCTGAACGTCGGACTCTGACATTGACTGTGATGTTATTAGCTTCGGCGCCAGATGAGCGGCCGTGCGGCCGATTACAGCAGATGAATACGAGCCCTCACTTGCACCAGCAACCTGATTTAAGAAGGTTAGACATACTTAGCAGCCGGGTCTCAAACAACTGCTGTTTTTGTTGTCGCTCGATCATGATGAGGAAGCTCTGCTGATTCAATAACACTCAGAACATCTTTGGTGTGATGCTCCACGTCCAGGAACTGACGGAACGACCCTTTCATCAGGGTTCCTTTGAGTTGTCTTTTAGTTCAAATAGTTCAAAAGTTATTTAATATTCAATTATTGTTTGTTTTGACTGTGTAATAACAATTAAGTAATAATGCATTTTTCAACTGAGGTGATACATTTGACACATTTCTGACATACTGACATATTAACCCTTGTGTTATCTCTGGGTCAAGTTGACCCGAGCCACCTCCATGGCTTCTATGAATACATATGCAGTATCATCTTCACCAAAAAGCAACACAAGGGATAAAACAATTACATTAGTTTTCGGGCCTCGGGTCACCTTGACCCTGAGATATCACAAGAGTTAACAACTTTCACTCCTGCACTTATATTGTTGACAAGTCGATGTCCAGGTGTTTTCATCTGCTTTGGCAGAAGTCGCCAAAACACATCATTTTTCAACTCAATTTTCAACTCAATAAACATAGCGCACTATTTGTCTCACTCCCTCTTAGTGAACTCATCACTACGATTGTGTTTGTGATGATTACCATCATTATTCATGAAGTTGTCGCCCGAAAGCTGTTTTTTTTGCTGAAAAACGTATTTTTAATCCTCTGTAGCTGTTTTGTTCCAGACCAACAGTTAGATGTTTATTCTCAGGTAGAGAAAGAGGAAGAAAGACGAGGAGGGACAGACAGAGACCAGGAGTGAAATGGATTAAAGAGAAACAGGTTAAGACATAAAAGAGACAAATGAGGAAAAACAGATACAACCAGAGACTAAGAGAGACATACAGAGAAAAGAGATGTATAGAGAGATGAAAAGAGAGGCATACAGAGAAAAAAGATATAGACCGAGAATAAGAGAGAGAGACATACAGGTAAAAAGAGATACAGTCAGAGACTAAGAGAAAGACATACGGGTAAAAAGAGATATAGACAGAGACTAAACGAGACAGACAGGTGAAAAAAGATTTAGACCGAGACTAAAAGAGACATACAGGTAAAAAGAGATACAGACTGAGACTAAGAGAGATATAGAGGTGAAAAAAGATTTAGACCGAGACTAAAAGAGACATACAGGTAAAAAGAGATGTATAGAGAGATGAAAAGGGAGACATACAGAGAAAAAAGATATAGACCGAGAATAAGAGAGAGAGAGACATACAGGGAAAAAGAGATATAGACAGAGACTAAGAGAGATATAGAGGTGAAAAAAGATTTAGAACGAGACTAAAAGAGACATACAGGTAAAAAGAAATATAGACAGAGACTAAAAGAGACATAAAGGTGAAAAAAGATATAAACCAAGACCTAAGAAAGACATACAGGGAAAAAGAGATATAGACAGAGATTAAGAGAGAGATTCAGGAAAAAAAGATGTATAGAGAGATGAAAAGAGAGACATACAGAGAAAAAAGATATAGACCAAGAATAAGAGAGAGAGACACAGGGAAAAAGAGATACAGTCAGAGACTAAGAAAGACATACAGAGAAAAAGAGATATAGACATAGACTAAGAGAGACATACAGGGAAACTTTATACAGACAGAGACTAAGAGAGACAGACGGATAAAAAGAAAAGACACAGAAACAAATAGACAGAAAGTGAGAGACGGTTTAAGTGAGAGACTGGTATTAATATCACTACATCTGACTCGTCTGGTACAGATGCACAGACACTATTGTTGTATTTGATTTGTATTTCTGACACATTATTGCGTGATTATCTGGTTATCTCACCGGTCATGTAACAATTATCCTGTGTTTACTCGCTCGTGTTCCTCCAGACTCTACTGTACTTGGATTTCCATTCATCTCTGCCTGAGTGAAAGTGTAATTCTACCTCGTGTGTGTCCTCGAAGTGCAACAAAGCTTGTCAAGCTAACAAGCTACAACTTGTTCTCTGGCTGAACATCTTTGACGTAAATTAAACTCTGTTGCTATGACTATGTATCAAAATAAAACATCTTCAAGAAAAAAGAAATCATCTAAAATACATATTTAATCGTTTTTCACTAAGTGCGCATGAAAATGATCAACAGATCGTTCATGAACTATTTCAAGCCCAGTTTCAATCCTTGGTTTATCCTTGTTCAAACACTTGAGTCGCTCACTTGAGGAAATGACATTTTTGGGCGTCTGCCCGGAGCTAATGTGGCGCTGATGAGGCGGAGGAACTTCATTCAACACATCGTTGCTCAACTTAAACACCAGACAACATCTGATAATGGGCTTCACAGTATATATACGACCCAAGTGTACCCATGATTCCAATTTCTTTAAAGTCGTCAAGGGATTGAAGTTTGATTTCATTACACTCTCAGTAGCTGAATACGAGCGTTTCCTTTCACGGGCCTGATCGGATCGCACCGTATCAGCCTCATTTTGACCTGATTTGTTGTCGCCCACCATTTTACAGTATTATTTTACACTTGGAACAGTCTCTACAAATATAAATTACTTACTCACTTACTAATGCAATAATACTTCATGAATTGATGTTTTTCTCGTTCTGGCTCGTCAGTCTAAAACCGATTTAAAAGACCATCGTTTATGTCTTGTGAAAACACACTGGGAAGTACTTACTGTGGCTGCCAGCTAGCTAGCTGCTAGCTACACCATGGCGGACAAGACGTTAACTTTTGATACCAAAGGGCACCTATTCATCTAAAAATAATCTTTAATCCCCCCAGAGGCTTTCTTCGGGTCTTCTTAAATGACAAAAATAGACGAAAGAATGTATGATGTGACCTTTCAATCATCAATCCTAGAGCTAGCTAACAGCTAGCATGATAAAGTCGAACCAATCACAACTTCGTTCAGATGAGAAGTGATGCGCCAACGCGCCAAAAATGATCCAATCATTGCGACTGTTAACACTTCGAGATGAGGAACTTTTATTTTCAGTAAATAATGGTAATATAAATACATTTATTTTGGATTCAAGGAACAATCCCACACATTGCTTCTCTCGAGAATAAATAAATAAACGAGAGAGTCTATACAAACATATGTAGCTAGATGTTTCGTTGACGTTTGTGTATGATAAAAAAAAAGTATTGTGATGACTTGAACTGGTTTGAATCTGTTTTCAAATGAAATGATTATCAGACATGAGATCAACGTTAGGAAAGATTTAAATTATCTTATGATGTGGTCTTTTTGCAGTCGAAGCACTCGTGACAACAAGCATAAACAAGCATAAACAAGCAATGGATGGAAAAGTTTTTTGATGTCGAATTTTGAATATTGCTATTAAAAAGTAAGTAATTTGTATTTATATAAGGCTTTTCCAGACCAGGGTCACAAAGCGCTTAAACAGTATTTTGTTCTATTCTTCTTTTAATTGAGACACAAAACAGTGTCACGTCACTGTTGACAAACACAGTCATTACTGTGAATTATCATCATTAATATTGTTATTATTATCATTAGACGTGTGCAAGTTGTGAAGCAGAAGCGCTTCAGCAAAAAAAAGAAAAACCTCCCACTTGACGGGTGTGATTGAGGAACCGTACGCTAACAGGTTTAAGTCTCTGAGCTGCTTGAACACGAGTGCTTCACGCATTAATTCACTTACGACAAGTCAAGAGTCAAACATCCAAACGTCAAGTGTGACCTCGTCTCACACTCCATGAATCAGTCGTCGTCGTCGTCGCTCATTCAAGGAGCCGATCTGAGAGCTGCCTCCAGTCTGACGCAGGAATGTATCGGCCGGTGCGTACACGCACGTCGCTGTTTGCACAGTTCAAATGTCGTTTGCACTTTGACCTCCCTTAATTTGATCAGCGTTCTGTAAAACACACACAGCAGAGATGTGTTTGCTGCCACAACAACACAAAAGGATAATGGCAGCGAGTGACTCACCTCGCCGGAGGCCGTGAAACACGCTGTCACGATTGGAATTCTGCCCTTCCCTTCCCTTACCTGGACACCCCGGGGGTGAAAAAAGAGAAACGTGGGAGGCGGAGGACGAGCGGGAGCACAAAAGCTTTCATCTGTACCGTTTCAACAAGCCCTAAACAAACACACATTCATCTTGCTCTACCAGTTCCTGAGGATGATATGAAAATTGACATTCCTGATGTTTTTTAACATCATCTCTCAGTAGCGTTTTTTCAGTTTTCACTTTATTTTCATCTCTTCAATTTTAATTGTGAAATGGAAATTATCGTAGTATATTATTAACTAACTAAAGTACCGAGCGTTGCTGACGAATTTTCCCAATATGCAAAACAGCAAAGGCTGTGTAATTTAGTTTTTGACATTTTAATTACCCTTTAACTTGCCTGCATGGACCCATACGGCCGCTGGCGTCATTTTTCGATTGTGATGGATTCCGAAAAATGAAGTCAAAAGTCCAAAAGAAGACGGTAATCCCTAGAGAACTTGCGACTTCTTAAAGGCTCTTACTTGCTTAATATTTGACCTAAATGGCTCTAATTTAGTGTAAAACCTCCCTTGTAAAATAATGAAGAAAATACGGATTGTAGCAATAATAATAGTATTAGTTACACACGACCTTCGGCCTTTTCTTTAAGCCTTTGTGGACGAATAAGACCAAAACAAAAACCAGGCTTAGTCCAGACACAGAGCAGATCATGGTTGTCATTTTAAGGACCCGAGAGTAAACTAAGCTGACGTTCATAGATATTTGTCTGGGACTGTGTAATATGAGGAGTGTAAAAGTATAAATGGAAAAGCATTTAGATGAAAACAAATACAACCTTCTTTTCTTTATGTCCATATAGTTCCCATATGTATTCCTTAATTATTTCACCTGAAATTAAATAACCGTTTTCTCTTGAAATATACACAAGTGTGTTTCTATGGTTGAGATTATTTTAGACCATGTTTAGTTTCTAATGCACTTTATTCTGTTATTTGATTCATTTTTTTTACTCAACTAGATGTTTTTAAGTTAATGTTCCCGTATATTATGAACTTAGTGGTCTGAATTTGGCCCTTGAGTCTAAAACAGTCTCTTAGTGAAATTCAACTTTGGATAAAACTAAAATCACAAATATTTAGGTACTTTTTTTTAAAGTTAAGTCTATGCTTGTCTCCATACCCACGATTTTAACATAATAATGATGATAATAATAACAGTTTTAATCTGTTTTCCCAGATTCATCTTATTTCCAGGGCGCACTAGTTAGCGGGATTGCCTCCAAGCATGAAAGTGATCCCGTGTTGTGTGAATTTACTCCGGGAACTCCGGTTTCCTCCTACAGTCCGAAAACATGATGGTTGATTGTGTTGACATTTTTGTAACTATCTTGTTGTTTTCATTGATTAGTAATCGCCACAATTTTCACATGATTCTGTCATCCGCAGTCAGAATGAAGTTCATTTGTAGAAATATTCTATTTTGATTCGAACTCCATCTTCTTTTGCAAATCTTTAATCATTGATTGGGTGCTAAAAAGCTACACTTTATTTGTTGACAAAGTGGACCAAATAACATCTTCCTCACACCTCGGTTCATCTTCTAAAACCTCCTCCTTATTCATCGTCTCATCTGCTTGACCCTGAAACCGTTTTGAAATCAGTTTTATTTTTTAAAAAGACGCCCCTTTCATAAAGTAAAAATAAATAAATAGATCATCAAAAAGTCATCTTCATCTCAGTATCAAAAGACTGTTTGACTGTTGAGATCTTGGCGATGGTTCGCGGTGCATGAAGCCACCGTTGAATGTCCTTGTAATTCAATTTGGTCTCTCTATACGATAAATGTAATAAGCAGAGCTCATCACAAGACTGAACTTTGGCTAATCCTTTCAGGGTCACCCAAAATATAACTCTCTGCTGATCACTTTTAATATGCAGCACTAATATTTGGCGGAGGTTCGGCGCTTGTCATCCTGCCTTCTGTGCGACAACATCCGGAGTCGATTGGAGTGTGTTTGGAGATCAGACGTCGCCGGGTGAAAAATCCCGCTGGAGGATTTTCAGCTTTGGCACACTGTCCCGTAAGCTGCCACACTAAGAGGGCCTGGACCTCATCGGCGGGGACCGTCCTGAAGCATGTGTGAAGTATACATGGCTACATGTCTCTTGATATTGATGGTTCGTCCGTGAGAAAGAGGTCATAGAACTCACCCTGGCTTTAGTCGACTAGTCTAAACTCGGCAGTTTAACACAGTCGACCTGCAAGTTATATGGATGTCGTTAGAGATGTTGATAAATGTGATATTGTTTTAGGTTTATTTTCAACTTCTGTAGTTGTTGTTATTCAAGAAATCTTTGTCATCTGTGAAGTTTCTTCAGGGGCCGAACCGTTGGGGGCCAAATGTGGTAATAATAAACCTAGCGAGCGATAACCAGTAACGGTTTTACCTGCAGCTTTAATTTACTTTCATCTTCGTGTCAAATTAAATGTTGTTCTAGCATTTGAAAATGTGTCTAAAAAAAACTAAAACTGAACTGAAGTGATGCAACATGTTTCCATGTCCAACATACTATATTAATTCAAAATTTAGATATTACACATAATTTTATATATTTTTTATTAATGTTTTATTCTTTAAATGATACCCTTGATACTAAACTATATATCTTTTCTAAAATAAAACTGTTTTTTTACTGTATCTAAAAGTCATTTATGTCTGTGCCTCAGTTAGTAACACATCACTCCAACACTTGAGCCAAGGTCTCAAGTAGGCAAGTTTCATTTGTCCTTGATAGAATCAATACCTTTACCTTACTTTTGTGTAACCCATGATAGAAACTACTACAATCATGTTTATTTTATATTCAAAAGATGTGTAAAGTAAAAGACATTTCAACCCGTTCAGTAGTAGAATGACTCAGTTTGTGGGTTTTTCTCCAACAACCGGGGCTACTGTGAACACGTCATATGACCGCAGAGAAAACAAACCTCAATCTCCACCTGTCCATCATCTGAGCTGCAGAGTCAAATTAACAGGTTGTCTGTTGAGTCAAGATCTGCTCAGTTTTTATTGGCTGCTCTGCCTGTTTGCTTTGGCATTTGCGTGTAAGACACACACGTCCTTTCGCGTCGTAGTAAATGTCTCCCGTTCATTGGTGGCAGCTCAGCACGCCTTCACCCTGAGATGAGTGTGCGCTGTGAGACTGGGATGCAGGAGCCGTTGAGGTTCAGTCGTGGCTCCGGTTAAGATCTTGTGCCAAAAGATTAAGAAGGTTGCGTCCCGTCGTTCCAGAGGGTCGAGGGTGATCGGCTGGTCACCTTCTCCTCGTCCCACTGACCTCAATCTCCTCAACTTTCTGTAACTCTCTCCACTTGTTGTATTCCATTGATTTCTCTTATAGAAAGATCCAGAGGGCCACAACCATCATTCGTAGGTTGCTGTGTCCGCAATACAGCTTCCCACCACAGGTGGCGACAAACCTCTTTTTTATGATCAAGGATTTATTGATCCTTCAATATAATGTTTACGAGTCCACAGCAGCCATTGATCGCAACAACCAGGCATGTTTTTTATAACCTGGAGCAACATCTAGTAATCATCTAGCTTAAGTTTTTTTTCATGTACGTATTCCTTTAAGAGATTAATGATAAAAATGCTTAGTTTTTAATTCAAATGCCAAACAGCTGTTTGCATGTAGTTTCTGATTCAATCTTTTCATTTTTCTGTTTATAAGCTTTAACATCTGTTATTGCAACACATTTATTTGATCAAATAATCATCTTTGCATACTGTGTTGTTTGGTTCATGTTTGGTTCATACTGTGTTGACACATGTCTCACAGATGATGACAGTGAATGAACTCTTTTGGTTCAAAGTGTATTGGCTTGTTTACGTGTTAGTAAACCTGAGTCAGTAGCACAACACGGGCAAAAGCAAACCTCGACCAAATGTAAATGTAAGTGTTAAATAAAATCCCTGGTCTGATCCTGTCTGCTCAGAGGAAGTGATGGTTTTCTACTAGCCCTCATTTCAACTCTTGGTTTAGAGTATTTTCAGAGTAATCCATGTCACAGAACGAGGTGAATATCAATAGAACTGTAGTGAAGGGTCCTCACTTTCTTTTTGAGTTTTGTGTTACATTTCCACTGCAGATAACCAACCATCATTGAGTCAAGTAACCTGGCAGTCGTCAGTGATTTGAGTTTGAACAGGTTGTTTTCACCGTGCTCCACTTCCTCCTTCGCTCTCGCGGCGCTGAGCTGAATTTATGTTTGTGTGGCTGCGACAAAAATAAAAAAAACCTTGTGTCTCAGCTGTGAAGTGTTGCTGCCAGCTGACCGAGTGCAACACACTTATTCATTACAAATAAATCCTGTGTTCATTGAGAGCAGCGGTTTGATGAGCGGCTACATTCAACACACTATTCTCGAAACTCAAGACGTCTGTCGTAAGACACTGTTCATTGATGCCATTAGTATCACGCTGGTTTGAATCAAGAACAAAAACAAAACAAAAGTTCAAGTACAACAATACTGATACTGATACTAATATAATCAACCTAATCCATAATCTGTGCTTTGCTCTGTTTTGAGTCTGTTTTCAATCCACAGAGGCGCAGTCTTGTCTAGATAGTTCAGGATAGAAGATCTTTGTCTGGTTTGTGTCTTGCAAGCTCTCGGAAATTGTCTTTCCAGTCAGAGCTTGAAGTCTTCCTGTGAGTTATACAGTCTTTATTACACTTCTGTGTTGTTCAATACCTTGTCAAGCACAGATCATCCCTGAACTGTGTTTAACGACTGAGCAACTTCTGCTTCATTTCTTTTATTCACTTCAGTCGTTTTGGCTCAAGTTCGCTTTTGCATGACTTGTTGTTCCCTCTGTGCGGTTTGACGCTTTGTGATTTGTCTCGTATTAATTAATGCAAGTCATTAGTTTCAACTCTCTCGTCTAAAAACACAGGAAGCCAGCGATCAGAAGGTGAGACGATCTGACTTAGTTACAAGTCTTGCTATTTGGTTTTAGATCGTCTGAACCCAAAAGAGTGATTCTTGGGGAGAAACCGGAGAGAACACATGAGGGACTTGAGTTCTCGGTGCAGATGTGGAGATTGTGTTTATCTGTGCTTCCTGTATCTGAGTGTGATTGACAACCGCCTCTGTCCTTTTGATTTTCATAGATATGCTCTTGGAGGAAGTAGCTACAGGAGATTGATCTCAAGATATTGATCAAACTCACCATTGATGGATTCAAACTACAACTAGTGACTGGTTTACATGTGAAGTCAATCTTAAGGCTCTATTATTGCAAGGAATGTCAATTTGTTACAAAACGATGTTAAACAAATCGAACTTCAATTCGACAACACATCAAATCATGTTGACCAATCAGAGCGCAGATTTTCCTGTGATGTTAAGATGGCAGGAAGTCGTTCTGTGTTGGCGAATAAGCAAAACGAACTTCTCACTCAGTATTTACTTTTTGCAGCCTTTACCTTTTATCCATCCATTCATGTCCATGGAATCAGTAATTGTTTTTATTTATTATTGATTTCTTTATGTTTTTTCTCTTGCTTGATACTTCCTAAAAATAATCACCTCTCTCTCAAGTTGACTAGCGTCTAGCAATCATTATAGAAACCCTAAAACAATGGCAAATTAACCACAAATTTAACGTTACAGCCACTATTTGTCCAGAACTTTTAACTTAAAAACTTTTTTCATCTTTTTGGAGGAGGTAAGAAATAATCAACAAAGACAAACATTGTTCTTGTGCATCTAAATATCCTTGTCTAGCTTTGACAATCTCATGTCCGTCCGTCCACGCAGCACGAGGGAGTGATGAGCCTCTGTTAGGCGTCTTGAGAATAATCATCGGAATCAATCCGCGATGACGACTTGATAACTCGGTCTAGACCGACTGAAATAGAGATTCAGGCGAATATATTGTGTAGAGGTCATGTGTGGTGTGTCGGTGGTTATAGGACTGTGCAGGGAAGTAAGTTAATGTGACTAATGTAGACCTTTTCTTAAGTGGTTTGAAAATGCATACTTTAGCAGCGATAGATATAGATATATGTATGTATATAGTCATTGGGTTCCAGCGACAAAACAACTTTTACAAAAGTAGGTCATTTTGCTGGGGGGTCAGTTGTTAGTGGGAAGTCGCAGATCAGAGTCAGAAATGTATCTTAAATGTGAGTATAAAAAATACAAAAAAAACAACATTTAGGGCTTCTCTGGGTAGTTCATTTTCTTTAGAGGAAATAAAAACTTGATATGTTTTATTATTTTTTCTCAATGATATATGTAAATATGTAAAACCTGTCTCTGATTTGTTGTTGATGAAGTTAAGATTTTTCAACGATGGATCTTAATTCTTTTCATCTAACCAATTTGGTTTAAAATTCTTGTTGACTTTCCTCTCATTTGATAATTTTACCCTTGTTCATTGAGGGGTGGAATCATGGTCACATGATTCTAAATGTGCTCTCATTGGTCCTTGTTTAACTTTCTCTCTGAAGAAAGAACTCCTGCTTCATTCAACTAACATGTTTACAGATTCTTCTGCAGTTAGTTATGTTGTAACCTACAAGTTCCAATATTTGTATTTCTATTTATTGTATAATTGACGTTTCAAATCAGCAACATATGTTCACTTCTAGTTGTGGATTAACTTTTTTCTTGAAAGTTTCCGATTGATTTACTCGATTACGTGAGTTTGGTGTGTGTGAGACGCTTCTGTGTTCACTTCCCTTTAAAAAATACTCTCTTGAAGTCATGTGAATCAATCACAAGTGCTTATATATATATTTTTTAATATCTTGCGACTTTAAATGTAGAGGCAGACAAGCAGCTCATCTACACACACAGAATTATTTTCAACCAAAGTTGTTGAGCTGCATTCTAAGTGTATGACTTTCGATGAATATGTAAGAGGCGGATTCTATGCGTGACTATAAAAACAGGACAAGTGATTCCTATTATTTGTAAAAGTGAATTAAAAGTGTATATTTAATGACATTGCTGTGCTGTTGCGACGTCTTAGTTTGCAATCTTTTTGAAAACAATATGGAATGAAGAGTTTCATAGCTTCATAAAAGTGAATCACTGATTTGATTATATGTTGTGTTGTATAAAGTGTTTACAAAACTACAAAATAAAGTCGGTTACTATTCCTCTGTCCAGACAATAAACTTGAAAATCATTATCAAAATTCCCTGAAAACGTCTTTTAAATCCTTTCAGACTTTTCCAAGTTGTTTTGCTAACCGACCGACTGTCAGATAAACACAGGCGAAAACATAACCCACTTAGAGGAGGTTATTACATGATAGAGCAGGAGGTCAAAATATTAGACCCAATTGACGTCCGATATTTAATGTAATCAAATGTTTGTCCACAGACACAGAACTGTACATTAGTTTGTCCTCGAACCAAGAACAGAAACATCTTTTATGAAGTCACCAGACAAGAGGAGAAACTTCCTCAATACATTGCACGCTGAATTATTCTGGTCGAGATGGCATTTTCTGATTAACAACTCCTCCTCTTCATATCCTGTTATTGGCCTGAATGATGCTGCAGTGTTTTGTTCTCTGTTTTATACACCTACACACACACACACACACACACATACAAACTTAATACTTAGCCCAATGTCGCCATTTTGATAACCACGTCTTGAGTCATCGTGAAGTCTAGAACAAGAAATTGTGTTTTTAAATCGACTCCTCTTAAACTCTACTACTAACTATGAAGTCCAGGTTGAAACTAACTTTCTCTGGGGTTGGGATTTTATTTTAGTTAGTAAGTTCAACAGGAGGTTTTCAAATGCGACACAAAAAACAATTCTTGCATCTGTAAGCTCTCTTCTGAGCGACTTTAGTTCAGGGTATGTGATAATAATGACCTTTGATTCAAGTGTGTACCTAAGAGGTCACTTCTAGAGCTGACCACTGACTTCTGAAGCTGATGAAATAGTCAAATGTACAGCAGGTTATTTCTGGAGATCTGAAGTAAAATCACCTCTAATCCTCTGAGCAAGAGTTTGTGTTCGTTCCTACAACCACAACCTATCTGTCCCCATCTGATACTTTTACATGGATGGATGGGTGGTTGTATAGATGGATTGATAGATGGATGGATGGATGAATGGTCGTATAAATGGATTGATAAATGGATGAATGGATTTTTTAAAGATGGATGGATGGTTTTTATAAATGGACGGATGGATGATTTTATAGATAGATAAATGGATGGTTGTACAGATGGAATGAAGGATAGATGGATGAATGGTTGTATAAATTGATTGATGGTTGTATAGATGGATTAATGTATAGATGGATGAATGGTTGTATAAATTGATTGATGGTTGTATAGATGGATGGTTGTATAGATGGATGAATGGTTGTATGAACGGATGGATGGTTGTATAGATGGATTAATGTATAGATGGATCAATGGTTGTATACATGGAGTGATGGTTGTATAGATGGATTAATGGATAGATGGATGAGTGGTTGTATAAATTGATTGATGGTTGTATAGATGGATTAATGTATAGATGGATGAATGGTTGTATAAATTGATTGATGGTAGTACAGATGGATTAAAGGGTAGATGGATGAATGGTTGTATAAATTGATTGATTGGTGTAAAATGGATTAATGTATAGATGGATCAATGGTTGTATAAATTGATTGATTGTTGTATAGATGGATTAATGTATAGATGCATGAATGGTTGTATAAATTGATTGATTGTTGCATAGATGGATTAATGTATAGATGAATGAATGGTTGTATAAATTGATTGATTGTTGTATGGATTGATTAATGTATAGATGGATCAATGGTTGTATACATGGAGTGATGGTTGTATAGATTGATTAATGGATAGATGGATGAGTGGTTGTATAAATGGATGGATGGCTGTATATATGGATGGATGGATTGATGAATAGAGTGATGGGTGGATGGATGTATGGATGGATGGATGGATGGTTAGTTGGATGAATGGCTGGATTTCTAAACTGCACAAACTATATTATAAGTACTATTTAGTTCTTGTTACAAGTAAACCTTTCGGATTTAATTTGAGTAACATTCACCTGACAAGTCGAGAAAATATCTCTTTTCATGTAAAAAAAAAAGCCATTGATTGCTTGTAAACACTAAAAAATGTACTTTCAAAGGTTAAGAAAAAATTACTTGTTTAGTTTCTCAAATTAAGACGTTATTGATTTTTAAAAACACTTTTTTCTTTACCCCGTTGTCTACATTTTTCATCTGAGAACAGGTAATTTAGGCGTCATATCCTAAGACTGTTCCTGGATCAGTTGACTCCATCTGAACACTTGAAATGAACTCAACTTATGTTATATGATGTGAATGTTTTAAGGTACAAGTATCTATGTCTAAACATGTTTTGCTCAAAGGCACGTTTTTAGTGATCTAGACAAGATTAGCAAAAGTGAAAATGCTAACAATGTTGTTTATCACCCTGAGGCCTCACATGTGTCACGGTTTGAAACATGGAAGTTTGTCATTTTACATCGCCTTGAAAAACACTGTACACGTTGTTGCTAACACTGTAGGGTCTTGAGTCAGCAGCTGATTCATCCGCTTGAATGATCCATCGTTTTATATGGCTGTCCTTGAGCAAGATATAGAAAATCCCCTTGTGGTCATGTTGCCATCATGTGTCCGACCCCGACATAGAAGAAAACAGTGTATTTAAAAAAAAATCTTATGTATCGACCCCAGCGCTAGAGGAGTCGCTCGTTAAATGAACCCGTGAGTCGCTAAACAACATCGAACACGTGAAGTCATGAAGACTTGACTCTGGAGTCACAAAATGTGTCGCAGATAGTTTCCTCTATTTAAAGTGTTAGTTCACGAAAATACTAATTTCTTCGTTTAAGTGTTGGGATTATTTTCAGAGTAAGTCGTTCCTTTTTAGAGTTAAAGGCAAAAGTGTTTGTTCATTTTAATGTGGCGACTGGAGCTCAGTTTTCTTCATCTTCGTCCAAAGAGAAAAAACTAAAAAACATCAAAATCCCTCCGTGGTGCTCGTCTTTAACGTCCATCTTGTGCTGAAGCCTCGTCAAGAATTAAACAAATCTAATCTTGGTTGTAGAGGAAGAATGAGTGAAATTTGGGTTTTTGGCAAATTTTTACTTTAATATTTTCCTAAATTTGTGGTCTCACTTTAGAACCTTAGAATTAAGAAATTCAGGTGGACTTCTTATTAGGTTAGGTTAGGTAGAACCTTATTGATCCCTCAGGAGGTTTCCTTCGGGAAATTGTTTTTCTCCAATTAGACACAGCAATACAGCAATTATTCATAAAAGATAAATACAAATAAAATAAGAACAAGAACAAGAGAAATAAAGAGAAAGAACAAGATGATACAATCTAAGTCTAAAGATAAAGATAAATAACATAGATCAAAGAAAATAACAAGACAAAGGAACATTATGCTGCTTTTCTATGTTGAAGACACAAAATGGATGTTCTTGTCAGTGAACAATGAAGGTGTGTGAGACCGATGTGTGTTCCATCTGCTCCACATTTCCTCTGATCACATCTGTCGTCTTCCTCTTCTTTAACATTCTTCAGTTTGAACCTTCTTCGCCACATGTCCAAACCATCCATCCTTCATAACCTTGTCTGCACATGAGCTGTCCTTCAGAGCGGCAGAGAACATTCTTCTGAGCTGCTGATGCTGTAAACGGATTGAGGTGGACCTCCCACTTTTGTAACTCAAAAAAAGGAGAAAAAAATTTGACGGACCATGATGTTTGTGGATGATATAGTGATCTGTCCTGAGCGTGTAAATCAGTCGGAGAAGAGAGAAGGGGAGAAGGAAGGGTGCGGAGAGATGGTGTTTTTTTTTATTTATTCCAGTATTAAAAGTTGTCAGGAAAGACACAAAGGTCAAAAGTAATCTGAATAAAAACAAGTTTATTAATCCTAAAGTTATACAATTGGAATTACTAGGGATGATGACTTTAATACAGAAAAGTATTTTTTGTTGTTGCAATTTTAGGAATTTACAAATTGAAAATAAGTATAAATAAAAAGCTTAATTCTACTAAATCTTGTGCACGTGGAGGTTCTCTACAGAGTTCAAGGTGACATTTCCCACCAGAGGTTCTGGAAAACCTCTGGTGGGAAATGTCACCTTGAATCATCTGGATCCTCTCAGTCCGAACTCCATCGAGATTGTTTCTTTCCAAACACCTGCTAATGATATTGTGTCGCTGGTGACCCGGAGTTCATGAGCGAAGGTGAGGAGGAGGAGGAGGAGGAGGAGGAGTTCTGTCTCTCCTCACTCTCAACATCTGTCCATCACACCAGTCGACACACCAGACACTCGTTTTAATCTGTGTGCGAACATCTGTCCTCTCGACACACGTAACATACAGTCATGTGTAACTGACTCCCATCACGCCTCCATCACACCACAATAGTGAGGTTTCATGTTATTGTTTATTCACTTCAGGTGATAAAATGCAAATTAGATGTTGATTCTTTGAACTGGACATTAAAAGGTAATCCTTGCAGGCCAGTGCTGGAAATTATATTTCCTCAGGGCTGTGGTTAGGGACTGTTGAAAAGTAAAGAAGTGAAAAACCTCAATATATTAGTAAAAAAAAAATAATATAACAATATGTAAAAGCACTTAAATATCAAATAAAATTGAGCAAAAAAAAAAAATCATTTTTTGGTGTTTAACTTAACTTAAAGCATGTCTGATTTTCCCAACTCTTTCCCCAAAAATATTCTTTAAATCCTCTTTAATCTTTTAGGGAGTATCAAGTACTACCAGGTGCTAATACAAAGACATTGTAATCATCGTGAGGGATGAACGAGTTCGGATAACAATAGATAAGCACAAACTAAAATGGTTAGTTTGTACATGATTGTTATTTTTATTTATCCAAGTTAGTCTCATTGAGATTAAAATCTCTTTTACAACAGAGACCTGGCCGGGATGGATAACAAAAACACAGTTACACATAAAAACTATTGCATATAGTTTTAAGTGCATTGGTACAATATAAGAAATAGGTACAAGATTACTGACTAAAAACTTTCACACTTGCCGATAGAGTCCAACGTCAAATTGAGCATGATCTTGGGAAGTTAAAATATTGTGATTCATCTCAACCTTTTTGAAAATACCATAAGTTTGGTCTCATCAGCATCGAGAACAAGCTTCAGTTGACGAAGCTGAGCCTGCACTTGAGCAAAAACACTTTGAATCTTCTCAAAAGCCTTATAAAGCGATGATGCCCAACAATAAGTAACGATGTCATCCCATTAGAAATGGAAATGATCTTGAACTCATGCTGTCCACATAAATCAAGACTCTTTCCTTTCAGTTAGATAAGCAGCGTCTGTAGATCTTTTTTATCTCTGACTCGTGGTTACTGACCGCAGACTCTCTTGTCGGAAACAATAGCTGCTGGTAATGAAGTGAACCAGCTCCTCTGTTGCATGATGGGAATATTACTGTCATTATATAAGATTCTATATTGTTCATCTTATTTAAGAGATTTTATCTTATTTATTTCTCAGTTTGAGCTTTCGTCCATACGTACATCCTTAGTACATTTTCTATACTATAGTATTTAGTATTTAATAGTTTCTAAAGTATCTCAACAATCGATGGCTCAACTTCAATAAAGTATTCAAGAGGTGTTGATGACAGAAAAAAGGAACTATTTTGGTGTTTATTTCTGATGTGGATCCAAAGGGTTTTGACTCTCTTGGGAGGCGAGCGACCCTGAAACTCTCGTCCTCACTGTGTATCGTGGATGTCAGTTCTGAAACACTACAGCTGTTGTGTAATGGATTTCTTTGTTGACGTTTGGTCGATGTTTTAGTTTCTAGTCAGTAAATGCATTACATTCATGTACGGCATCTGTCATCTGGTGTTTTCCCTAATTTTTGATTTATTTCTACTATCTTTTGAAAGGTAATTCAAAACGTACAATTCTTAATAAATAATAAAGAAATAATATTTAAAAAATATATTGATATAGATTTTGCTGTTGTTGTTTGATTTTTATTATAATAAATAAAAGCTTTATAATTTAATTAAGTCATTTAACAGAGCCATTACAGAAAACGTTTGTTTTTTGTGTCTTGGTTTTGCTTCATACTACTGTGAAACCTTTCTAACATATTTTTTTAACATGTTTGTTCAAAAAAAATAAAATAATGACGCACTTAAATGTTATAAAGAGATAAAAGGATGCACTTATTAAAGATTCATAGTAACAAAAAGAATAAAGCTGAAAACTCGCCAGTTTCAGCCTGTAGTTTTGAATCTGTATTCACTGACTTGTTCTTTAGTAAGTTTGTTATCACATGACTAGTGATGCTGTGACACAGAAATAATTTTACGTTGTCGAAACATGGACAAGAACGATCCGACCAAATAGCAGTTGTGAGCCACAAGCTGTGTTAACACATGTAAGCGACAACAAAACACAAATCTCTGTTGTTCTCCTGCCACAAACCAACACTCACCAGATTGCAGTCCATCAGACCATCTCACGCATCTCAGTAATCCCTTTTTTTTGGGAGGGAGCTTATTCAATTAGCGTCCAAATCTGAAGCCGAGGATGCTGCTCCATCAGCCCTCGGACTCTTCTCGACTTTCTACTCGGCTAATGGAAGTTTAGCCGCTGAGCTAATTACGCTAATGGTCATCTCATGCGGCGCTAACTCCGGCTTAAGCTCTCGCCCTCGACTTTTCCACTTTTCCCTGTTGTTCCCGAGGCTTCGTCGCTCGAGGTCAAACGGGGCAAAAATAATCAGAGATCGGGGAATTGAACCGTCGAGTACGTGTCGAAGATGAATGCACTGTTATGGGTGGAGGAAGATGGAGGGAGTCGATGAATACGATGGAGGAGAACAGATGTGGAGACGCATGAGTTGAAGGTCTGCATTAAAAGGCTGTGAGCGATCATGAAGTTTGGATCATGATAAACATGATAAACTCTGACAAACTTCTATTCCATTCACTTCTGACTTGACACGGACATGAGAACTATGATCGCGGGAATTCTTCTTTTGGGTTCATCAAACGGTGATGACATCACTTTAAAGACCCTTTTTTTCTCCCTTGAAAATGTAAACAATCTTGTTGCCTCGGCAACTTGTTAGTGCAGATGAGTAAAGAAAAATAACTTTACATTCTTGTGAACTTTATTGTGCTTCAAACTTTTAAACAGGGACATTAGGTTCTGAACGTAGAAAGGTCATGACCTCGGTTACTTCAGGAATCGGCGTTTTTTGAATTTGGTTGGTAGATTTTTCTTTTATATTTTGCATTAGCAACAGAATGATATTATTGCCCTGGAATAGTCGATATAAATTTACATAATTTCATTTATTATAATTATTATTATACTTATCATTATTTGTCCATTTTCTAAGTTGAGGTTCAAAATGGAATTTTGCTTATAGAATGCGATTAATCGTGATTAATTTAGGAAACCATGCACTTAATAGATATTATAAGTTCTAATACTACCTGTTTTTCTACTAAATGTAAAAATAGATATTTCAATATAAAAACAAATAAAAAATCCTCCTAATAACAAAAAAAAACAACAGGTGTTTCTTTACAGTTATTCTTTGATATTAAGTCATTACTGAGACTCTTTGTGGCTTCAGGTGGTTGTGAACTTGAGGCTCCACTTCTATTTGAGTTGCGAACTTCACAGTCAGAACTTTAACAAAATCTGACATGACAGATATAAAGGAGACATTGTTGTGACTTGTGAGGGAAAAACTGAAGAAAACCACAGCAGGAAGTCAAACAAAAATGAGTTTGCTAACAATGTTCACCGTATGTTTACAGCTGAGATATTAACAAATACCTGTTTACAATAAAAAACTGTTACATTAATCGAATCTTAAATGATCTGTAGATTAATGTCAGTCATCTTGCGTCTCACAACGAAGGTTCACTTGCTCTGAAAGATTCTGAGAATTCGACTGGAAAAATGCAGACAATTTCTTCATAGAGTCTAGTATTAAAAGTAAACAAATACACATATTTTAGTGCGGTCACTATATTACAAATGTCCTGGGACGGCATTGTTTTTGTCTGTGAGGAGATTCTTGGCCCAAAGGTTTCTACATATGTCTGAGAAAATTATATATTTGTCTGTGAGCGTCTGCTGCATCTTAGAGGGTGAATTGTCACTGCACTTAAACTCCAGTAGTCACTTACACCAGGAGTCACTAACACCAGGAGTCACTAACACCAGGAGTCACTAACACCAGGAGTCACTAACACCAGGAGTCACTAACACCAGGAGTCACTACTAACACCAGGAGTCACTACTAACACCAGAAGTCACTAACTAACACCAGGAGTCACTACTAACACCAGGAGTCACTACTAACACCAGAAGTCACTAACTAACACCAGGAGTCACTAACACCAGGAGTCACTAACACCAGGAGTCACTAACACCAGGAGTCACTGACACCAGGAGTCACTAACACCAGGAGTCACTGACACCAGGAGTCACTAACACCAGGAGTCACTGACACCAGGAGTCACTAACACCAGGAGTCACTACTAACACCAGGAGTCACTACTAACACCAGAAGTCACTAACTAACACCAGGAGTCACTAACACCAGGAGTCACTAACACCAGGAGTCACTGACACCAGGAGTCACTAACACCAGGAGTCACTAACACCAGGAGTCACTACTAACACCAGGAGTCACTACTAACACCAGAAGTCACTAACTAACACCAGGAGTCACTAACACCAGGAGTCACTAACTAACACCAGGAGTCACTAACTAACACCAGGAGTCACTAACACCAGGAGTCACTAACAACTAATATGTATACACAGAACTTTTGATAATCAAGAATAAAATATGAGATAATGTTATTCTCCTGTAACATCTGACATGAAAGTGTGAATGTCTTGAAACTGTTGCTTAAAATAAAAAGTGCAAACTAAAAAAATGATCCTTCTCCCTTTACCTTTTGTTAAATAAGGTGACCTTCATTTTTTACAAATCTGACGTCAAGATTTGATCACATCCATCTAGTGAAACAGGGAAAGTCCACCAGTTTTATCACTCGGTTTAACAATTGATAGTTTAAGTTTTTTGTGTCTGATTCGACGCATCACCACAAAATGTTGAAAAGATTCTTGTCAATCTCCACTGAAGTCATGTAGTAGCAAGTTACTTATAACTAAAACTTATAACTTCTAATTAGGATGTTTAAATTCCTTTTTTTCCCACAATAACTATGTTTAAATTTGTATTTCTCACTAGCGAAGCCAACAGTAACACTGACGATGGTGACTATCAACAAGGAAATAAATATGTTTTGGTCAAGACTCATGTTCCCCCCCCCCGGACTTCTTCTGGTTGTGGGTTCCCCTCCACAGTGTGTGCTCTGGCTCGTGGTCACGCTCGGTTCAGGGTTCGTGTGGGTTTAGGCGAGGTCAGCGGCTTCTGCTCCGGACAGCTGGAGGAAATCCCAGCACA
This sequence comes from Callionymus lyra, assembly GCF_982586985.1. Lineage (NCBI taxonomy): Eukaryota > Metazoa > Chordata > Actinopteri > Syngnathiformes > Callionymidae > Callionymus > Callionymus lyra. The sequence goes on from NC_141820.1 coordinate 18,483,772, forward strand.
TCTGCCAACACATCTGGGAGTTTTGGCCGAAACAACACATAGTTGAATGAGAAATGTGTAGATGACAAGTTCAGGAAAATGAGTTTTGGAGACGATACAAATACGATGGAGATGTCCTCTGGGAGTGAGCAGGACACACAGACCTCGAGTTGTATCAGCTGAAGTTTTGACTCAACTTTCTTTTATTTATTTTTCCACATTTAGGGGTGTGTATTGGATGATACCAGGTCAACAATTCGATAAATGGAGATATATTTGAACTATTGTTGAGAACTTGACTCTGTCGTTACATCATTTACAGACCACATGACTCTTGACGAAGTCGTAACTGTCTTCTTTTGGTGGAAACCAAAATATGTCCAAACATCAGCTTTAAAAAGCTGCTGGAGTCGACTGTATCCTCTCGTCCTCAGTCATCACCAGGATCTTGTTGGATTTTTTTTTTTCCCTTGAAGTGCGAAGGACGTAATGACTGCTGTAATCTACAGCCTGAAGTTTAAATGCTACACAAAAATTAATAAAAGGTGTGAATATGTGCATGATAAATGTTGATTAAAATATGTTAATTATTTTATTTCATAAAAACTTTATAATACAAGCCATAAAACAACGATGATGACATTAAAATATGAACAATAAACCCAAACAATTTAAATATCAATACAGTGCTGGAAAATATGTATATGGTTTTGTGGTAAAAAGAGAAATTACAGTAAATAGACATTCAACCTTTATAATAATATCATTACAAATATTTTCATAATGTTTTAATGATAATAGTTGTAAATATTATATTTTATTTTATAATGTTGGACTTTTCTTCCTCGTCTTCATTCTACGCTTTATTATTTTCTTTTGTTTTCACTTTGTTAACTCTATTGAGCGCCCGTTGATCAATCTTCTGAGTCAGGAACTAGTCGTAATGTTTGGTCGACGAGCATCGACATTCCGTACATGTCTAGCATTCCCGGAGAGAATCCATGTTGTTCTACATATGATTAGGGAGGTTCGAGGGTTTGTGACAAGAAGTAGCTTGTTCGCTTCTGAAACCTTTGCTGAGGAATCTTACACTGATTATTTCCACCATCCAAAATATATATATATATATATGTATATATATATATGTATATATATATATATATATATATATATATATACGAAACGCTGATCAGACTTTGGAAATAAACACAAAAAAGGTTTGTTAAGAATGACATGTTGCTCTCGACAAATATCCATGGGTTCTTTTTTTATTATTTTGCGATTTACTACATGTTTAGTTTAAAGGTCAACAGCACTGGTACTTTGTTGGTGACCTATGACCTAAACCTAAAAAAAAGAATGAAAAAAATCTTTATTGAAGTTTACCGAAAAGAAAAAAATGGGTTGAGATATAACGTTGTAAGCGACAGTAGCCTTAAAAACTCTACAATAAGTGTTATAATTACGACAAATATTGATACACTTGAAAAAAGCAGTTTTTTCTTCACGTAGATGTTTTTGGTGTGTTTTTGTTGGATGAGGAAAAGATAGCCCCTTCACATAGACATATAGACCCATCTTTAAGTCACCCTGAAATTGATTTTAGTGAAAAGAATCCATTTAAATAAGTCTATTCCTTTTAATAAAAGGGAAATAACTTTTTGTTTGCTGCCCTCTATGTGACCCGACGTTCAGAACCACAGCTCTACAGTAGGCATAAGGGATTTGTTATCGATCAGGAGCTTTCTTTCAAAGAGTATGTTCGGAAAATGGTTTCTAGATTAAGAGGCTTGTTTTCTTTTATAGAAACATGGTGTAGTTTCTCCCTCAGAGCTCGGGACGTCCTCGTATCAACAACATTCTTACCAATGCTGGACTATGACGACGTGGTCTACATGTGTGACTCGAACATCTATGATCTTTGACTCTGCCTTTGCGTGAGTTTACTTCAGGAACTCCAGTTTCCTCCCACAGTCCAGAAACATACAGAGGTTGGTTGTGAACCTGGGGTTATGGTCCGTAGGTATGAGTGTGTGTGTGAATGGTGAGTCCTGTCCAGGGTGTCCCCCCACGACCCCCATAAGGAAACAAGCGGTGGAAAAATGGATGACAAATGACAGAGAACGCAAAAAATCCACTGAACGGTGCCTGTATTTTGTTAGATCAAAAATTATTATACACTATACTTATATTGCCTTAAATATCGCGATGTTTCTACGGTTCGAGACCGTTTCTCCCGGGGCTATTGACCTGTACAATTGCCGGAAGAAAGTGCGTCCGATCGATCGTAAAGCTTGTATTTTGTTTGACTTGAAGCGGCGAATAAACGACCCGTGACACACAGGAAGTGACGGCGTGTTGGAGCGACCGGAACGGACTCCTGTTTGGAACGTTTTAATTTATATAGTGTGACCACAACTCCTGTACTTCATGTGTGTTTAGTTGTTGTGAGTCAGGGTTTGTTTTGTACTTCTTCTTCTTTTTTTATTCAACTATGACGTGGCTGCTGCCTTTTCGTCGCCCCTTATGAACGAGATCTTGATTTTAATGGGGTTTTTATCCAGTTCAATAAATTGTTGTGTTCTTTAACTCACTTGCAGTGTCTTCTCCCGTAAATAACACAGGTTTGTGTTTGTGGTTCCAGGTCTTACAGGTGAATCTAGTGATGTCCATCCTGCTGTACGTGATGGTCCTCGTGTACCTCTATGGTATCCAGGCTGCCAACATGGACGCCGGTCGTCACGGGCAACAGCAGCAGCAGCAACAACAACAGCAGCCGAGTCCGGACCCGCTCAACGCCCTCATCATCCAGCTGCTGCAGGCCGACCTGACCCGGGGGAAGAGCCGGGGGAACCAGAGTCAGCAGGGCCGGACCCGAGACCCTCAGGAGACGCTGCTCCCGCTGCTGCTCCCCGACAGCCTCCGGGAGGAGTGGGGGGACGAGAGCAGCGTCGGGCTGCTGGACCCGCTGGTGCCGCTGCTGCACTCGGACCTGCTGCGGCAGCAGAAGCGCTACAACTCCCCCCGGGTCCTCCTGAGCGAGAGGAAGCCCCTGCAGCCGCCGCCGCTCTACCTGCCCGACGACTTCCTGGGCGGCGGCGGCGGCGCGCAGGAGGCGTCCGTCACCAGCAACCGGACCCGGAGGAGGCGCTACGCCGAGCACCGGAGCTACCGCGGCGAGTACTCGGTGTGCGACAGCATGAGCAAGTGGGTGACGGACAGGAGCCAGGCCACGGACAATTTAGGGAACAGCGTGACGGTGCTGGCCAAAATCAAGACCAGCGCCACGCAGGAGGTCAAGCAGTACTTTTACGAGACCGTCTGCAGGGAGGCCCGGCCCGTGAAGGGCGGCTGCCGGGGCATCGACGACAAGAACTGGAACTCGCAGTGCAAGACGACGCAGACGTACGTGCGCGCGCTGGCGCAGCTCGGCGCCAGAACGTCCTGGAGGTGGATACGCATCAACACGTCCTGCGTGTGCGCGCTGTCGAAGAAACGCCACCGGACGTAAAAAAAAAACTAAAAACTGCGGCTGGAAAAACAAAAACTCTTACTTCCTGGATTTTATCAAACCAAATTTCTGCTGAAGAAAAAATCTCGGGTCCTTTTTTCAACGTTATTTCACGACGTCTGGTGCGCGACGGCCATTTTGGAAGAACTTCTTAAGTGTGTGAAGAGCAAATGTACATATAAATTATTTAAATTATATGAATGCATGTAGGCTGTACATGTGTATCTATCTATATATGAATATATTTGTGTTATTTATTGACCCTCAGATGAACCAGACGAGCTTCATTTTGAGATTTTTTTCCAGCTGCAAAAGGTGCTTCAGTAGGACTCGACTTGTGCCTTTATGACCAGAGTGGCTGCAGAGTCTTCGTGTGAAACGTGCAGGAACCATCTGAACCTGCTGCAGGAGATCGCATTCCTCTCGTGGGCAAACACTGAAGGAGAAGCAGACCAAACATTGTGAGGGTCGTCTCTGGTCCGATTGTTCATGAGACATTTGTTTGTTTCTTCCTTTTTAATAAAAGAATTGAAATCAGTCCAGAAACATTTCACTGCCGCAGCTGCTGACAACATTTCACAAATAACTTACTCGCTGTAGAAACAACGCTGACCGGCCGGAACATTATGACCACCCGCTTCTTTGAGTCTTAAGAGTCTTAGTTTAGCAAAATGTTGTCCAGGTTCTCGATGGTTAAACCAAAATAGTTTTGCAGCTCAACTATAAATCCAGTGTCTTGCTCAGGGGCACATCAACACTAACACGTCTGAATCCGGGAATCGAACCTTCCAGTCAGAGGTCGCGCTCAAACAGATCAGTACCACTACTGTCAGTGTTCATCAGTTTGGTGAAGCAACAACTTCTGTCACTCAAATAACATAAAGTTTGTGATCAATGGTAGATACGTTTTTGCATTTTGTTCACATAATAACAAAATCTAATTTGTTCATTTCAATGGTAACATGTTGTTGTGTTCCACTTAACTAAATTACATTTTAATGTTATTCATTGCATTTTTTTTCTTTTCTTTTTTTAACTAGACAATTCTATATGAAGAAAAACGAATTTTTAATTACTATATTTTATATACATTTACCACCAGGAGTCATACATTTTCAGTGAGTGTCACCCGTTTACTAAAATGACCTTTTCAGTTCAATGTTACCTTAACTTTTTTCCTCATTTTCCATTTATTCCTAGTATTTGTAGGTTAATTTAACATAAATAAAAAATAATGTATCAATAAGGTTTAGCTATTAAACAACAAGTCATAAATAAAAATCAAATAACATTAGATATTTTTTTTTAATTTAGCGTAAACGATGTCAAAAGTACAAAATTCCAAATTCAAGCCTTGATCAGCATGATGTGACCATCAGTTATTAACTCTGTGATTCAACAAAACCACCTGCCAGGCGTAGGAAACCCGAGGTGATGGAGAAAAGGCGAAGACGGGAGGTTGGTTTACCGTTTTATTACTTCATGATTACTAGAACTGAACTGCGTTTGGTCGAGCGTGATGCCATTCTTTACTCTGTACGGTACATCTTCGTCTGAGTGGGACAGTAGCGAACAATTCATAGGTCCTGTCGAGTCGGAGTCGACCTCCTCACAGACGCAGACGAGGAGTCCAAAGAGGTCTCAAGATGGTCACTGTTCATGCTGTTATCATCGTGGAACTGGCGCACGAATAACTCTTCGAGTGCGTGAGTGACTCTCTGTTATTACACAGCAATAATCAACAATCGAGAGGTGGTCATAATGTAACGGTAAACAAGTCACAGCTGTTTTATTTTATTATGTCCAGTGAAGTCATCTTCCAGCCTGACTGGAGGCGTGTGACTTCCATGTGTTGCGTCACACATACATGTCGCCCGGGCGGCTCGTAAAAACAAATAAAAAGGTATTAAAAGCGTGAGAGTGACGGATTCATTCCTGGTCCCGGCAGACGTGTGACGTCACAGGAATGTCCCGAATGAAACCCGAAGACATGGCGTGACACCGGCAACTCTTGTGTACGACGTCTGACTCGAAGAGAAGAAGAGCAACGATTGGATTTGATGAGGTCGTTGAGAAAGTAGAGTCTGACAGACGGACACACACTGGACGCTGATGACAAAAGAGTGCTGAGTCAGCGACTCACTGATCAGAAGAAACTGATGCCACTAGCCTCTGAAAAAACCTCTGGTTTGTGGACTCAAAAGTAATGTCTTTTGGGAAGAAGAATTTAAAACAGTGACACTTCAGGCGGCCATTTTGACCATTTTGGCGGGAAGTTTATATATATATATATTTTTTAAAACCAACTCCACTCAGGTGCAAGTAACAAAAACTGCGCAAGAACTGTATAAAAACTGAACAAACCTCAAGCAACATTGTTTCAATAGAATCCATGAAAAGTCTTCGTAAATGTCAAATATATATATTCTGAAAGAAATCCCTTTTTACTATATCAGTGTTTTTTATTAAAAGTGTTTTCACATTGAATACAAGTTCTAACGGAACATTATACATTATATATTCGTTTTGCCTTTGATTAAAAAAACTTACATTTCACTAAGAATTAAAGCCATTAAATGAAATAAATGTAGTCTGTCATGATATCAACATGCACTTAAATCGTTTTGTTTTTATTGGATCAAACGTAGTATTGTCGGGGGTTTCAAACTCTTGCCTATAAAATGTCTTGAAAGTCCAGAATTTGGCCCCCGGACCTTACTGGAACTTGGACAAGCACTTTTTGTAAACATTCGAATTTCTCCCAAAGTAAATAGAAGAAAAAGTGTATTTGTAATAGTAGGAACATTTCATGTAACCGGGTGTAAAAATGTGTGACAGAAATCTTTTTTTAAATAAGTATTTTTTATTTTTATTCCATTTTTTTTTTACCTTTAGTTTAGTATGAAGGGCAATATTTTCTACATAATGTAATTAAGACTATTTAAGATGGAATCAAAGATGGATCGTTAGATGAAAATAATTATTTATAACTGAAATCACACAAACATTCATAATACTTATAATTATTATTATTATATTATTATAATTATATTATAATACTAATACACAGTGTTGATCCTTAATAACATCTTTCTTTAACAATACTCTATGTGGAATGGTATGGAATGTTCTGAGTCACTGGTTCCGGACGGCCCGGCTCTGATAAGCCGGTGCGTTCAGGTGCCAACAATCCCCCCCTCGTGTCACCGGGTCGTCTCCACCTGATTATCTCTGGCCGAGGCTTGTCACAGAACGTGATCGCAGCCATTAGAGCTTCTTATGATCGTCCCTCACCTGAGCTGCTGGACACACTTGTGGAACAAACACCGTTCATTTCTCCACAGAGACCTCGATCCAGGGTTTGCTCAAGGGAACCGAGGCGTGGGACGGTGTGAGGAGGCAGGTGAGGAAGTGCAGCGGAACGTGTCTCTAATGACCCGCTGGGCTTTACTGCGAGGCAAAGCTGACTTAAGGAGATATACTTGCAGAGCCGGGGTTTACGGCTGTAATCTGCGCTTCTGAAAGGAGCTTATTACTTGTCATGGGAGAGCAGGACAAGTGGACCGAAGACTCTTCCAGACGCCTTTTCATGATCCATTTTGGAGGCGGAGCTTGAAGGCAGCAAATCACGTTGCGTGTTCACGAGTCAATAAAGAGAGCAACTACAAACTAAAACATTACACGTGGATCATCTCAGCGATAAAAAAAAATGGTATTATTTTTACTAATGTGAAAACTCTCCGGACTCACAGGTTTCAAATGTTGAAGTATCTCCAAGATGCTGTAAGTCCTTCATCATGACCATGTTTTGAACTCATTACTTTATAAAGTTCGTCTGAAATCTCGGCGAACGAGAAGTTACAAGAGTGGAGTCCATTATGACGTTATAATAGTTTCATGCCCTGCTTTGTTTATAGAACAAGTTTATTGGAGGTGGAGACTTCCACGGTTGATGACACGCAGTGACAGACCTTGATGTTTGACCAATCACAGCAGAGTGGGTGTGTTTATGGTAACTCATGTATTTTCAGTGGGCGGAGCTTATGCACATTTTCTAATGTAATTATTTCAATGAAAAGAGAGTTTTGTACAAACAGACACTGATGATACAATAGAGTCCAACATCTATTTAAGACACACTTAACTCAACACTTGAGCTGACCTTAAGGACAGATAAGCGTCGAAAATGAGAACGTCTAAATTATGTTTGGCTTCTCTTTACCTCAGGACAGTGCGGCTTATTTTAACGCAGAGTCAGAGTCAATATGAGAATTTAGAAGAAATGTTCTCCGATATCGAAACATCTCAGATTTATGCATTTTTTATTATTTATGCAACTGTAAAAAAAAAGTTTTATTAGCATTTATTTGTGATCATTTACTATCTGATATATATTCCTGTTACATATTTTAATGTTAATTGAAAGAAAACCCCATACATTTACTTAGTTTGTTTCTTAGGTGATTGTGATATGATTAGGTTTAAATAAATGTTGAAACTTAACCACTTTTCATAAAAATTATATATGAAATTCAAATATAAACATTTTAACAGCAATTTTTTTTTTAAATAGTTATCATAATCTTTTTTTTTTTAAGTTTAACAATATAGCTGTGTTTTGAAGGTTTCCTAAAAAATAATATCTTTGAAAAATGGTGATTTGACGGCCTCTAAGTGTGTTGCTAGTATATGATGTGGTTCTTATTTTCTCCACCTTTCGTCTACAGCTAACAGTGAAAGTAGCGTTAGCATGACTTCGTTCCACAAAATAACAAGAGGGATACTCAAGGTTTTATAAAACAAAAGCACTAAACCTGGACCGAGTTTGTCGCTGAAATCGTTCTTATGTTCAGTGAAATGTATGTTTTAAACGTAACTGAACGTGACGTGAAGGAGTCGCTGCATGTGTAAGACGGTTAATGGCTCAGAGAACAACACGAGCTGCGCTGGTCTCACATGAAGCACCTGTGATCCTCTAATCTGGGATTTCACAACAAGCAAACGGTTGAGCCAGAATGAAGAGGTCAAGGCTGCAGGATCAAGACTTGGCTGACAATAAAAAAAAGATCCACGAAGAAGAGAAGATTCATGGAGAAAATCTCACATGTGCAGCTTTGCTTTCACAGCCGGTTGCATGTCTGAGGTCGTGGATTATTTCTGCAAAGAGGATTCCTGAGACCTAAACGACCGGCGACAGACGTCAGGAGGGGTTTCTCTCGCCGCCGAGAGGGTCCGGGGCTGGAAGGGGTCGCGTGAGACTCTGAGCCTCAGGATCACTTCGGTGTCTTTCCCACGGAGTCGCCTCTGACCTGAGGGTCGGAGGTCATTTGAGTTTACACACCAGTTGATAAGATACATGTCAACAGATACATTTAATTTATTTTTAAACGACATGGATAGCTGGTGGAAGCTTCTCTGACAAATGCAATTAAATAATAATTTAACCCAAAAAAACAGTTTGAATCTTTAAAAAAAATAGTTTGAATTGCTAAAGCAAACATATGATCTTAAATAACTAGGCTTTGATTTAAATAGTAAATAAATAATCTGAATAAAAAAAGACAAATAAGAACAAGATCAAGTATTTGGATTTAAAACCATTAAAACAAATGTTTTTTTTAGTTCTTTGCCCATTAATGAACATTAACTTAACTACATTAATGCTATAAAATGATGTATATTCCTGCAATATCTGTATGTGCAATTCTAATGGAGTACTTTCCATCGAGCAGTGTTTAATGTCTGTGTATTTTGCATGATATTCACGTGAATATTGCACAACATGGTTCCTGAACACATCACACTCAAGTCACTGGAACACTAACCCTTGATACAAACAATCAAATCTATGAAACGTTTTTACATTTTTTTAAGGTTTTGATTCATAGAAACGTTTCCCTAATCTGATAAATAGGAAGATGAAAGAAAAGTAAATAATAATAAAGTATATAATAAAAAAGACCTTTAAATACTAATAATTAAAAGTTTAATACATTTGTATTATTATTATTTAATTTATTACTAATTTCAAACCCCTAATATGAAATAAAAACCCTTCAACAGATCCCCAGTGTATTTCCCGTATTCAACCCGTAATTATTATCTGTGTTGGTTCTGATCCAAAACCACACAGATCGCTCAGAAATCCAAAAATCTTTTCATCAAATCCAGTCTTAGTTCTTGTCATGAGTCATGAAATACCTTCACCGGAGCAACGTTTCACTTAAATCCTTTTAAAATCAAATAACCATAATTATGACTGATAAGTTATTTCATCTTCCTCGGTGCGCGGATCTCTCGCTGCAAACGTTTGCTCTGGTTTTCTTCCAAGAGAATTTAAGGGATTAAATGGTGCTTTAGTTCGAACATCTCTGATTATACAGAAGCGGCTCCGACAGATCCTCTCATCCTGGGCTCTTAAGCGGCAGCTCCTGCAGACTCCGGCCCTAATATGGTTCCTCTGCCTCGCGTTTCATTTTTAGAAGCGGCGTCGAGTCGTCTTCGGTAAAAAACTTCATATTTGAGAGAAACAACCGGAGAGAGGCTTGAACATTATGACCACTGTGATGCCATTGAGATTCTCTGTGACTCACTTTCGTTTTCTTCTGTCAACTGACACGTCCATCAAGAGTCATTAAGGAGTGTTTCCCGCCAAATAAAACTCACTCAATTAAGATAAACTAACACACTTAATAGTCTCATAAAATCTATTATTAAAAAAAAACCTAAAATATCAAAACACATTGAAGAAAAAAAGAAATATTGGCAATTTAGTTTATTTTTTATTCAGCTAGAATGATGTATACATTACAAAGTAATATCGAAAATACATACCTCTAAATATATTTTGTGTAAATGAACCAATATTGAGCAGAAGTCCTTGTGATCCGTCGAAAGATGATGATGGACGAAGAAACTCAGGTTTTCTTTGAAGGTGAGTCGAAGAAGAATATTAGAAAAGAATCACAAAGACCATCCAGGATGTTGAAAAGAAGAAAGAAAAAATTGACTTCACTCTTTTCCCTCCGGAAACATTTACAACAGAAATAAAATCGAAATCAAGTTTTATTTAAAGGTCCGTGGATGAACAAACAATTTGACTTAAACAGGAGTTAATACCCGAACAGGAAGTAACAAAGTGACTAACTTGATTTTTTATTTGTATTCTCTTTAATAGAATGTTCTGTTCGTCCTCTTGGAGTTTAAAGTCACGTTCACAAGGTGAGTTTTTTTTTTATATATTCAAATGTTTCATGTACAGTAAAGTGACTTTTGAAAAGTTTAGTTAAAAAAATAAATAAATTAAACGTCAAACTGGGATTAAGATATATACTGTATTACTAACACATCATCATTATATTTATTTTTTTCCTTACGTTTTCAAAACCAGATTTATTTTTCCTAGTTTAAGAGTCTTCAGTAAATAAACAGTGACATGAATATCTTCCATTTGGGAAGAAAAGAGAAACATCATCATCTCAGTCATCATCATCATCATCATCATCTCAGGAGATCAGACGTCACACGTCAACGTCCCTCGTACGTGTGCGTGGGAGGCTTGTGTCAATGGACGAACGTGTGCACACACACACACACACACACACACACACACACACACATGAACACACACACGCCGGGGAAAGGAAACAGGAAACGAGGAGGTGCGTTAAAGCGGATGATTGGCAGGAGAAATTTCCTGAGATGTGAGCGATGCTAACATCTGGACTTAAACGCGACCTTGACCACCCACTGTGTCAACGTGTGTGTGTGTGTGTGTGTGTGTGTGTGTGTGTGTGTGTGTGTGTGTGTGTGTGTGTGTGTGTGTGTGTGTGTGTGTGTGTGTGTGTGTGTGTGTGTGTGTGTGTGTGTGTGTGTGAGGGTGTGAATGTGTGAGCGGGTGTCAACACAAACTCCTGACTCCAGACACACACTGACCTCTGAACTGTCAAACCCCTATAGAAGCACTTCTTGCCTCACGATGTAGAAACACAACCTCGTTTCACTTTTTGTCACTCACAATGTTACTATTGACGCCTGGTTACCATGACAACCGCCCCCGTAACCTAGACGACGTCACATATGATATGGTATTAAATTACATCCAATCCAAGTTAAATAAAAGCAAAAACATTTTGATTTATGTCAAATATTGACTTAAATCATGATCCAAAGTGTAGCTCACATTGTTTTGAACATCACCTACCTACCCGGTCTATTTTCGTTTGCAAAGTAAGGCCTTGAGAGAGCAGTTTGAGGGGCCTGAGAAGACAGGTCTGCAACTGTCTTGGATAAAATATAAATATATATGTATAACTTGATTCGTCTTAAAAATGTGTTAATGGTATTTGGGTCGGTTCCACTTCCTGTTTTCATAATAAAAGTCCTTTGAAAACTTTACTTTTCGTCTTTCAGTTGCGTATCATCCAAACGAGTGCTGACGAGCGGAGACCCAGACTCCCCCCGTGGCTGAGAGGCTCTGAACTTTTACAGCTTCATGAGACCAACAGACAGACAGTCTGACCGCAGATGAAGCAGGTCTTTGTCAGGACTTCCTGAAGTCTATTTTAGTGTGTCGCCGAGTCCTGACTCACCCTTGGAGGGTTCGGGGTGACGGCGAACGACTCGCGGTGTCCGACTGTGACGAGAAAAAAAGTGCCGAGGCCACGATGAAGACGCCGTGTGAGGCGACGGATCAGAACACGGTCTAAGAAAAGACGACAACAAACATTATCATTGCTTTGACGTGACACTGGCGCCAGAGTGTTGTCGGTGCCGCCATGTCCTCCAGGGATGAAGACGCTCAATAAAGTTTTTATCACCATTATTAGATTAGGTAAAAACATGTCTTATAAAGGGACAGTTTGAGCGTTTACAACCATTAAATGAGAGTTTTATCGACCGGAATTCTTGTAAATAGTACTTTAGGAGTCAACACTGTGTATAGTATAAACAGTAATATAATAATCATACTTTTTTCAAGTCGTTACAGGATTTTAAAATAACTTTTCAGCAGGAAATCTTGAGCAAAAGTTTTTTCTGCACCTTCTTAAGTTTCAAACCATAAACTTTCTGAAAGTAATTTAAAGAAAATGTACTCGACACTGTTTCGATCTCTATGTTTTGGACCATCTAACTCTTAAAATCTCATGTGAATCTTCTACATCAAGAGCTCTCTCGTCCACTGGTTTTCCTGTGTTCAACCCTCTGGTCAGCGTGTGACCCCCGATTAAAGCGTCCCGGTGGGTGTTTGAGCTCAGAGTGAGGGAGGATCCAGGGTCAGTATTGTGGGCTCAGAGAAACCGGGTCCATCTCTGGTCCTGCTGTTCCCATAACTCTCCTACATGATGTTATTTCGGTCCCTGAAGTGGAGCCATAACCCAGTCAATCTTGTCAAATACTCAGTCTCGATCTCACACTTCTGCTCGTGAGATGTTGTCTTCTCTGAGATAGATGTGGTCTTCAAGAAAATGGTTTTAGGTTCAAGTGCCGATGTCAGCATTTTTTTTTAACCGAGATGGCGAACCAGACGAGTCTGCTTGATGTCCGCCCTGGAATGTTGATCAGAGGGACATTTTATGGAGATGTTTGGAGTCAAATTCATGGAGGACCGACATGAAGTACAGTCCCTCGCTGTATCGCAAATCCCTTTCTGATCTGTGTCTTGATTGGTTGAGGGACTCTGGCCCAGAGTCTGTGTTGTGAAACTGAAGTTTTCATGTTCATTCAGAATCAGAAACTTTTCATTGCTACTGTTTTAAACTCAAATGTTGTTGTACTGATAATAATATTAAATAAATAAAATTTAGACATTACTATATCCTGATCACTTTCACTATTATAAGGTAGTGTTGCTTCGCATACTTGTTGTTATTTGATATTTAGATGTAAAATATAAAAACGAAGACATAAAAAAAAACCCTGTTCCAGTTGTGTTAAGTTGTGAACCTAAAAGTAAACCTTGTCAACCTGTAGCTCCGCCCACTTCAGGCTCTGAAACTGCAGTTGGTTTCTTCCACAAAAAAAAACTGGAAAAAAACACCTGTTTCTAACCTATTTCAAAGAATACAATCACCATTTACTGCTTTTATCACTTCATATCAGGAAGTCAGCCTCATGGTTTTTAACCTTTCTTGGTCTTCAGCCTCCTTCATCACCTTCACTGCCAGCCGCTATAATAGAAGGTACGAAACCCACCTTTAGCTGGTAGAAGCAGTTTAAAGTACTAGTGAGTTATGAACCACAAATGTAGCTACTGATCTTCTAAACCTATGCTTATGTTCCATTGAGGATCGCGGCAAGAAAAGCCCTGGAAACCTGTGCTAGTGCTAAAGCTAACAAGCAACGTAGAGCCCTGTGGACCAATGCTGTGTCTCAAATCACGCACTAAATTTCAGGATACAGGTTAGTACTGTCTCAAATCAAACACAGTCGCTACACACTTACCGGGAAGTATTCGACAGCTTCTTCTTCTACTACTTTTTAACGCTGATCGCAACCAGTCACTGCAACTATCGGCGACACTTGACAGCACTTTTCAACAATTGAAACAAGTTATTAAGTTGATTCATTTAGTTGTTATTATTGTTGTGTTGTTTTGTGGTAAAATGAGGGTCTTATTGAGACATTTACGCCGGTATCGGCTCCGAAGACGCGTCGTCCGTTTAGCGTCATCTAAGTGACTAAGATGGCGGCCGTTAAGGGTGGTAAGTGTCCGTCGATCCACACTAAATATTCTGGCCATTTGAGTGAGATAACTAAGTGCTCATTGCACTACATTTTCACATACTACTCATCGGAACGCACTTGTGCACTCAAAATATTAAGTGCAGAAGTACGCGATTTAAGACACACCCAGTTACAATGGTTTAGGGGGCATGCCTGTCAATGACATGGTAACTCGTCACCAGGAGGTTCACAAGTGTGTCCCTATGATCGTGAAACACCCTCCGATACACGGAGGGAGATTAAGGTCAGAGGATTGTCCAAACAGTGTCGATGCCAAAGTCTGCGGCCGCGGTTCGTAACCCTTAATCCCACCGTTCCGACCTCAGAGTCTCGTGCACCGGCGCTCGGAGGGACGGCGTCACGTTGAGACTCAAACTATAAACAGATTCTTACCGAGAAAAAGAATAAAAAGTGTGTGAGGTGGAGGTGAAGCTGCGCCCCCTGCTGGGCGGCTCCACAGAGTCGGTAGCTAAGCCTCTTGTGTCGAAGAGCTCGGTGAGCTCCAGGATCAGCCACTAAGACATATAAGGTGTGAAGTATCCGTCATGACAAGAGCTTTCTCACAGTCATGAAGCACTAACACGCTCACGTCCTAAACCCTCCGACGATCAAGAAGCCTCGGTGGCGGCGAAGCCTCGGTTCTGATGGTCACCGTTCGACCCACTCACTCCACCAGCCATCGACGTCTGTGTTTGATTTATTGCTGCATTCTTGGAGGACGATTGAACTTTGATAGCAACACTGAGACGTCCCACCGTCAATATGTCCAGTGATCCAGCAATTTCCTCTCTTTATGGCAGACAAATCTCATAGAAGCTCACAGAGGAGCTGCAGGACAATATATCTCAAACTTGTATTATTTTATTTGAGAGACAGTCAACATATGTATATATACTGTGAATATATATATATATATATTTATATATGATTGCATAACTCGGAAAATCTTAATTTTAACAGTTCTGTTAGGTAGGACTTGATGTTGGTGTGTTGTGTTGCTTAAACCAAACCCACACATATGCGGCGGTTGTCGTTTACGCAATTGTGTTGTGTCTTAATGTTGTTGTGTTGTCAATTTTGCAATTGTGTTGTGGCTTATTGTTGTTGAGTTGTCGTTTTTAGAATTTGTTGTGGCTTAATGTTGTTGTGTTGTCGTTTTTGCATTTGTGTTGTGACTTAATGTTGTTGTGTTGTCGTTTTTGCATTTGTGTTGTGACTTAATGTTGTTCTGTTGTCGGTTTTGCATTTGTGTTGTGTCTTAATGTTGTTGTGTTGTCATTTTTTGCAATAATGTTGTGGCTTAATGTTGTCCTGTTGTCGTTTTTGCAATGGTGTTGTGACTTAATGTTGTTGTGTTGTCGGTTTTGCATTTGTGTTGTGACTTAATGTTGTAGTGTTGTCGTTTTTTGCAATTGTGTTGTGACTTAATGTTGTTGTGTTCTCATTTTTTGCAATTGTGTTGTGACTAAATGTTGTTGTGTTGTCATTTTTTGCAATTGTGTTGTGGCTTAATGTTGTAGTGTTGTCGTTTTTTGCAATTGTGTTGTGACTTAATGTTGTTGTGTTGTCGTTTTTTGCAATTGTGTTGTGACTTAATGTTGTTGTGTTTTAATTTTTTGCAATTGTGTTGTGACTAAATGTTTTTGTGCTGTCATTTTTCGCAATTGTGTTGTGGCTTAATGTTGTTGTGTTGTCGTTTTTTGCAATTGTGTTGTGACTTAATGTTGTTGTGTTTTAATTTTTTGCAATTGTGTTGTGACTAAATGTTTTTGTGCTGTCATTTTTCGCAATTGTGTTGTGGCTTAATGTTGTAGTGTTGTCGTTTTTTGCAATTGTGTTGTGACTTAATGTTGTTGTGTTTTAATTTTTTGCAATTGTGTTGTGACTAAATGTTTTTGTGCTGTCATTTTTCGCAATTGTGTTGTGGCTTAATGTTGTAGTGTTGTCGTTTTTTGCAATTGTGTTGTGACTTAATGTTGTTGTGTTTTAATTTTTTGCAATTGTGTTGTGACTAAATGTTTTTGTGCTGTCATTTTTCGCAATTGTGTTGTGGCTTAATGTTGTAGTGTTGTCGTTTTTTGCAATTGTGTTGTGACTTAATGTTGTTGTGTTGTCGTTTTGCACAGAGATTTTAAGTTATAAACCAATAAGATAAAAGAATATATTTTAAAAATGATTCCGTGTCTTTAGCATACAAGGACGTTTGAAACGCGACTAGTTAGTGAACGATCTCCTGGAGAACTTGTGGATTGAGATGCTGACGATGCTTCAGGTCCATTTAGTCGGCTGCTGCTAAAAGTGCCTCCAATTAGCTTGAAAGCTCAAATTAACTTTATTGATCGCAGCCTGGAAACAGCAGCTTGACCATGTGGCACCGGTTCAACGCTGCATAAGCAAGTTCCCCCTCGAGGAGTCATTGCTAATGTAGACGTAGACACGATCAACCGCTTGGAGAAAAATGTATCATTATTAACTCGTTTTTGTGACTGATCATCTGCTTTTCTCAACATTTTCTCTCAGTACGTAACTGAATATAATGTGGATCATAGCTCAACACTCACTCGACTCACTCAGTTTCATCGGAGGTAGATCCGGTTGTTGTGATTTCCCGGCTGCGATGCATCAGTTCGGCAGCAGAACGGATCCGTTTGTGATCCACACGCTCTGACATGATTTTACGAGGACGGTAAAAACATAACGCTGTCATCTGGAGGACATTATTTTGTCAGGAGGTGATTATTTTGAGCCGGAGATTTCTGTTTATAGTTTTCAAAAACCATCTGAGTTATTGCTCCTCCGTTACAAGGAGTGTTAACTTGTTCAAAGCAATAAAAAAACTTTTATTCTGCTCATGTTTGTGAAGAATTTCAAGATGGATGGAATATAAATCAATTATTTTGCCTTTCCTTTTTTTTTACTCATCATTGGCAATCTTAGACTACATTTATCACCTTCAATTATTTATCTTTGCAGGTAATATATTAAAAAAAATACAAGCACCTGATGTTTGCACGTCAAGTTAGTATCACTGGTTCATTGAGACAGTTACTGATGTGTAATTACGGGAATAAAAGTCGTAAAATTAGTACTTTCTATTCACACAAGTTCCTTGTGGCAACAGGTCAAGATTATATCAACATCCTAGTCTTTGATCTTTTTGCTATCATAACATTTTTTCAAAAGAACAGAAGATATCATTTTCTGATTCACTGTTGCAAATATGAATGTTTGTACAACTTACTGGTTACTTTACAAAAAGGTATGTCTGTTGTTACGGAGCCAGGGCCCAACACCACATGTGACTAAACCCTTGTGTTATCTCGGGGTCAAGGTGACCCGAAGGCCCGAGAACAAATGTGTTTGTTTTATCCCGTGTGTTGTCTCTGGATCAAGGTGAACGACCTCCACCACTGCCTATGTATTCATAGAAGCCAGGGAGGTCGCCATTTTCTTGTTCTTTGACGGTTGACGGGCGCGGCTCCTGACAGTGGTTGGCAGAGTCGCACAGCTACTGGTGATCAATCCGTCAGCCCTGACAGATTTAAGGGTCTGATCCCCAGCCAGCAGTTGTCGGCGCGTTTCCAGTCCCACATGGTAAGTCTTTGACTTTACTACGTTCTACGTTCCTCGGTGGATTGTGCGTCCTGCTGCCATGTCGGAATCTACCCCTTTGTTTTCCTAGGAATGTTTTCTGAGAGAAAGGACTTTTTTTTGGAAAATACTGTTTTGGACCGAGTTGCCATCCTGTGGTCATTCTGGTGTTCTAGTGTTTATTAAATTGTTATTTGTGTAACTATTTTGTAACTTTTCTCCTGTCTTAACCCAGCAAAATATTAGAGGAAATCCTTCAAAATGAACATTGTTTTGCATTATAGCAGTAATTCGATGAATTCCCTAAAATGTATTTCAGTTTGCAGTCATACCTAAAACATACATCAAATTTTCACTTCAAAATTTAAACATTGTTGTTCATATTTGTCTAAAAATTGAATAAATGATGGAAAAATTTACCTCCGTATATCATGTAAAAAATATACTTAGGAATCAAATTATCTTTCCAGAAATAGTTTTTGTTAATGGACGTGTTAAATTACTTATTTTGAATTTTGTTTTAAAAAAAAGGATAAAATAAATAAAAAGACATTTTCTAAAGATGAATCCCGGTTCGACCCTGTATGTAAATATTTTGCACTCGGGTTTATATAGTTTTGAAATAAAGGCCACGTATTAGTTATAACCGTTTTTGTTAAAAAAAATATTTTAATTTGTTTTTAATTTGACATCAAAGTGGTTTGAACCAAGTTGTGATTCAAGATATTTAAAAGTTGACTGTGTAATTGTTTTTTTGTTGTTTTTTTTTAGAATGAGAAAAACTCTTTTTTTTTTTATTGAAGACATGGGTTATTTTCTGACTGTAAAACAAAAACACAGCAAACCTGTCAGTGAAGTTTTGTCACTTCCAGGTTTTAGGAAGAGAGCGAGGAGAACGACGAGGAAGTGGGAAAGAACAACACGATGATATGTGACGTGTTGGCAGACGATCATGGCAGCAGGAGAGAAACACAGAACCATGACGAGCAGAAACACTCCAGTCTTGCCTGACAAGTTTTGGCAAATCCAGAGAGAAAATCAAAACAATCAAACTTGTTGAAAGATCACCTTGACGTCAACTGAGAGACCAATTTATTCTGATATTTTTTAGAGCAGATCAAAGTTTGACGTTTGACTTTCCTGAGAAGGAGTATGTGTTCAAACAAAGATGAAAACATGATGGTATCACAACATCCCCGAAGGCTACAGTAAACCTGCAATGCCGGGTTCCTCAGTATAAATTCTGTTTTCGTGACATTTTGGCAGACATTATCTCTTTGAGGCTCAGGATGGAATCGCTGTCATTTCATGCAAAAGCCCTTGAAATCCTCACGTCTGACTGTAAAGCCGTCTTTATAGCACGAACTGGAGACGGCGGTTGCATTCCTTGTCGTCACTGCTGAAGCACTGACAGTACTTTTGTAAAATGACTAGGAAGAGAAAATTGTGTATCCGCCGAATTCAAACTTTGATGCCTGAAAACTTTTACAGTTTTACGACATTTTTCGTTTCACTGTTCTAACACTAGGGGGCGCCAGAAACAAATGCTTTCAATCTTCCCTTGAACTGCTTTGCCTGAGATATAGAAGTAACACAAATATAACAGACTAGTTAACTGAAATTCCTCAGCATATGAGATGCATGTGCATGCGTGTGTGTGTGTATGTGTTTGTTTGTGTGTGTGTGTGTGTGTGTGCATGCATGTGTGCGTGTGTATGTAATTAAGGAGGGAAAACTATTGCTGCATTCTGCTACGTGTAGCTGCAAGAATTCTTCTTTGAACTGAAATTTAGACAGACCTCCCTCACACACACACACACATACACACACACACACACAATCACACACACATACAGATAGTGACTATTGGTGACAGCCGCCGTCCATCTAGTGTAGCCCACCATGACCCTCTCACACTAAAAACCTTCTGAGCCTAAATATTTTTGAAACAAAGTTACACAACTTGACGTCTTGTCCGGGTCAGAACAAGGTGAGTTTTGGGTGTTTTTTCCGTCACGACGGCAGCACTACTATTACAAAGTAATATGATTACTCATTACTCACTTCAAAAAGTAACTTAGTTACTTTACTCACTGATTTACTTTCTTACTGAAAGTAACATAGTTGGAATACAAGTTACTTTTTACAGCAGCTGCCTGCAACACGAAAACAACATCTGGTTTTATTTACACTCACTAAATTGTTTAACAATTTAACTTGGTACCAGTTTGAGTTTTAATAAACACAAGACCTTTATGAAATATTACATTAAAATATTCCTTAAAAATAATTTAAAACTAACATATGTAGTTACATCATTAGCAGGTGACATTTGATGACCATCTAAGTTTTAGTCGTTGTTTATACAATATTGTATATAATTGTTTATAAAATATTGCGTACATTTTTCCTCAAAACCAATTCAAAGGGGGATTTTAAAAAGTATAGTACCATCATATGGAGATACTTAGTTCAATAAATGCAGTGTCTATCAGAGTTTTAGTTTAGTTATTACAAAATATTGCATTAAAATATTCCTTAAAATAATTACATCTTAACTAACAACTGCAGGAACATCTGAGTCGTGGAGATATAAGAGTTATGACAAAATGTCCATGAAAATATTGCATGAAAATATTCCTTGAAAAGGTATTTTAAAGGGGATGTAAAACAACGACGACCTTCAAAGAAGATCTGGTTGGTCTTGCAGACAAAAATTCCGAAGCCAAATTCATGTTGAGTGCATTAAAGCTGTAGCTCTGGATGAAGTCACGTCAAGAGGGTTGAAGCAAGAATCTCCTAATTAGGTTCTGGTCCGAGCCGTGGCTCGACTCTCACCCCTGCAACACCAATGAGTTTGATTGACACTTGGAGATGAGATCAGGAAATTCCTGGAGTGCTACGCTGACATGAGGAGTTGCTGTGAAACTCTTTGTGTCGCAGCACTTTGAAGAGAAGAGCATTTACTCCAGAAATCAACTTAAACTGAAACATGAACATGGACGAGCCAGAGAGAACTCACACATCCAGTTACTGACCTAATCTTACCCCCATGAGACCTAATCTTACCTCCATGAGTCTCCTGGCAGACCTGCTCACTACATAGTTCAGTTCAAATTCAAAATTAAATGAGAACAAGAACTAGCATGCTAGGTTTGAATAGTTTATAACTGAATATCAGTGTATCAGTGTTTTAATCTTTGTTTTTCCTGTTTCTAGAATTCTTGAATTGTTTTCAAGAATGTCTCATTTTAGACCGAGACCATGACCAAGACCAAGACCAAGACCAAGACCAAGACCAAGACTAGTTTCATTAGATAGAAATAAAAACCATCAGGACTCCTATTATAGTCAGAGACAGAACCAAATTAAGAACCCAAGACAAGACCAAGATGGAGACCAAGACCAAAACAAGACAAATTCCAAACCCAAGATGGTACATAGACGGAGATCAAGTCTAGTTTCATTGGATGGATGCAAAAAACATCAGGACCAGTATTATAGTCAGAGACAGAACGAAATCAAGAACCTAAGACAATACCAAGACCAAAATGGAGACAGAGAAAGAGACTTTAACCAAGACCACAACCAAGACCAAGGCGAAGACTAGTTTCATTAGGTAAAAATAATGAAATAAAGACTGCTAAACGCTAACCCAAGATGCTACAGAAACTTATATCAGGACCAAGACTGAAACCTAGACCGAGATCAAGACTAGTTTCATTTGATAGAAATGATAACTTTAAGACCACTACTAGTAGGAGACAGGAAGAAACCAAGAACCCAAGACAATACCAAGATTGAAACCAAGACCAAAATGGAGACCAAGACCAGTTCCCTTAGGTAGAAATAATAACACCACTATTATGGTCCGAGAAGGGACAACCAGTCCACCAAGACAAGAAAAAGAACGTAGACCGTCAAGACCACCAAAAGGTCACATGGGTACCTCAACAGTACGACCTACTGAGTAAGATGATTAAAGGTAAGTGAGGATGGACTTCACCACAACTCAAGAACCTGCTGTCTCCAGGAGAGTCACAGAGCAGAGCAGGAGTGTGAGAAGGCTCTCAAGAAAAGATGGGAATAAAAAGAGGTTCTGGGAAGCGAGCAGAAACTCACACAGATGAACTTTATCAGATCAATGGCAATATCTGGAGCATCCACCGCGAACAAAATAAAATCTATTGTTCGTGTCCGCAACACATTTTCACACTTTTTCTCGTGCTGTGATGCTTCATCTATTTTCGGCGACCGACAAGAGCTGGTCACAGCTGGACGTGTCAGAGACTTTTTTGTCAAGAAAGACAGTGAAAGTAGAGAAAACAAAAGTCTCTGATGTTTCAAAGGGTTTTAAAGAGTTTGTGTGCGACGAGGCCGCTGTGGTTTGTTTCCCATTACTACGTTGAACTTTGTGTATTTGTTTGTTTGTGCAAGTGAAAGTAAGATGTGTGGCACATGCACTCAGTCCAACAACAGCTGCCATTAACCGTCTTCATGTTGCAACCTTCATGGAAGAAAAATGAAGAAAAAGTAAGTTTAAGATTTGAATCTAAAAGAAATGTATAGTCTTTTTATTATTACTTTTTCTTCGTCTCTGTCTTTGTTCTAAACTGGATTTATATTTTCTTTTTCAATGTTTTTGTGGATTTTTTTTTTTTAATCACAACATGCAACTTAACTCTTGTGGTATCTCTGGGTCAGAGTGACCCTGAAAACAAACGTGTTTGAGGTATCCCTTGTGTTGTCTCAGGGTCAAGGTGAATGACCTCCCTGGCTTCCATAGATACATATGCAGTGGTGAAGGTCGTTCATCTTGACCCAGAATCAACACAAGGGATACGACAGACCTTCGGGTCACCTTGACCCTGATAAAAAACAAGGTTACAGCGGCTTTTAATCTTATGATTTGAAAAAAAACACTTTCTGTCATTTGGTGTGATTCCTTAACCAGCTGATATTGAACAAAGATGGAGTGTCTTGATTGGCTCGTTAACATGAAAAAAGGGCCAAAAAATATAATTTGGAGGCAGCAAATGTCCCATAATGCAATGCGGGGAACCCTGCCTGGAAGGGTCTTTAGGCGCTCCTCCATAAAAAAAAGAAAACGGTTCACTTTTGTGCTACCATTACTTTTTAAAATTCAATTTTTATTGACATGATGATTGTTAGTCAAAGAAACACATTTTTTATTACAAAAAAACACTGAACATTTTACTCAGACTCAACAGTTTACACAGCTGGAATTGAACCAACAACCTATGTGTGGCTTTTTAGTTTTTAGGAAAATTGAAAAACCATAAATATAAAGATGTAGCTTTAATGTTTTGACGTTCAAATAAGAAAACCTTATTTAAAACATATTGATTGAATCTGTGTTCAGCTGCATCTTTTCAACAATGATTATTATTCAATAAATGTTTTTCCTCCCTCTGTCTCGCTGTAAGCTGCTGCTCCCTGAAGATGTTCCTCTGGCTCCGTCCTGAAGAACTCACACGAGGTCAGCCAGACCGTTCTGGACAAGATGCTGATGAGTTATTTTGGGGTTAAACTGTTTCTCATTCATGCTGCAATTGTTGTTCTAAGTTTGATTGGATTAATCGTGTTTACTGTTTGGATTGTATCTGTGTATTTTACATGTAGTCGGGTATTTTGGGAGCGTCCGTCCATCTAAACAAGATTTAAGAGGCCGGGAACTCACGCTGGACGCGACCTTCTATGGTCACAGTGTATGGAGCAGGACAGAGACATTAATAAATGAGGCCCTCGAGGTCATGAGATCGTCCTGCAGTGTCTTCAATCTCTGAAGAGATTTAGGATCGAAGCGTAACGGATGTGAGACCTAAATACATCTGCCACATATTCTGCGGTCAAATTGTACGACACAAACTTACATCTAGGAGAAAAGAGCTTCATATTATTGTCATTCTATCAGTTTGCTGTCTACTTTGTGTTTAAAATCTTAAAGAAAAATTCTTTTTTTCTTTCAAGAATTCACTTTCTGTTAGATCCTTCAATGAATGAATGTCTTTCCTGCCGCTTCACACACAAGTTGTACTCTATTTAAGAAGTTAAAGTTTCCTATTTCATTGTAAATTTTCAGAATTTACATCAACATCTTCAAAATAAAATAAAAAGATACAATGTGTTGTGGACGGGATGGTAAATATCACCTCACATTGTCTGACGCTAGCACCGTTAGCCACTAGCTAAGCTAGCTAGTATAGCATTCATTTAGAAGTAACCTATACTTTTTATTACACAATTTTTACAATTGTAAAGGTAGAGTTTTCCGTAGTTTAATTGTCACCAGCTTTACACATTTATACAATCTTAATCTCTCAATAAATGAGTTGAATATTATTTTACAAATATTTTAATTTTCCAAAATATATTTTTTAATTCATTTTTTATCTTTTGGACGTAATAATATTTGAATCCCTCTAAAAAAGTTTTTTTATTTGGTCAAGTGTCAGAATAAACAACTGGTTTATCAATAAATGTTTATTTTCAAAACAAGATTTCGGAGGATTTTTCTCTAAAACATGTTTGTTAAACTAACATGTGGGTAAAAGGTGAAAGAGAAGTAGCAGAAAAAAAAGGGACAAACAATGAGATCAAATATCACAAATCATTCACAAACCAAGGATGGGTCAACGTCTTTGTTTCTCCCTCAAATATATAAACAACAACATGAACCGGAGTCGCGAGAACAGTCCGTAAAAAGGCCTCTGAAACAGTTTGTAGTCTCTTAGTAATCTCAGGCGGTCACATGATCCCATTTCCTCGCAGAGTCACATGATCTCGTCCGTTTCCACACAGGGTTTCCCTCCTTTTTGGGGTTGATGTCGTCGAGCATGAGGATGAAAACTACTTCTGCACAAACTGGAATATCTGGTTATAATAATGGTATTCAAAGGTTTTCATCTGTTCATCTAGTGGCTTTTAACAAGTGATTAGTTTTTGTAAATTCTTGTAAAAACAACTGTTAATAAAATCATTTATTGCTTTAAAATAATCAGAAACCACATTCACGTTTGTATTTATTGTCATTATTTTAATCATTTGCTCGAAATAAACCTTATTTTTTCTGCACAAGTTGAAGAGTTATTTTATTTTACAAATAAATGATTAAAACGATAAATAGAAAAATAGAAAGTATTCATAGATGTAATTTTCTATTTCATTTTATATCATGTTTAACCATTTTTAAGATGTTATATTTTCAGTAACATGAGCAAATAAATATGTAAACATGTACGTAAATATAAAACAATAATTTCACTTTCATTAACCCTGTTTTTAACGTTTCTGCTGGTTTCTAAATCAAACATATTTTGATCTGATGGTCAATAAAACCTTATGTTGCAGAGGCTGGTTGTCATGACGAGCCTCATGTTCTTCTTGAACCGTCGCTGTTCATCCAAATCTACCCTTTCTTGGAATGTCGTCCTCGTGATGGAATGTTAAAGAGTTCAATCTGCTGAAGATTCACAGCGTCTACGAGTTCTACCTCCGGTTATTATGGCTGATGCCTGCGTCGCACAAACACTAGCAGCAGAGAGCAAACGCGCCCGTAAACATCGCAAACAAAAGTCCTGCGCCGTAAATGCTACACATCTGTCAGAGAAATACACAAAAGAAGCGGAAAGCGGCTCCGTGGAACCACTAGAAGTCACTTTACTCTACTCTAATATTCGTTTTGTTCCGCCTAAACGTCTACTTTTTATTGCTTGTCTACGCTATGAAGCTAACGCGCCTCACTTCTTATCGATTTTACCAAAACGTAAAAATCTTAACACTTATCGGGTAAACAGTCGCGACAACGTTCACGTAAAACTTGACGAAAAAGGCTGCCGGGGAGTTGTGTGCACCTGCCTGTGAAAAGGTGTGTTGATATGGGACTCCACCAGATGGCGCCCTGAGCGACGCTTCGACCACCGTGCATGGTGAAACGGTAGATCATTATGGGATGGAATGTATCTCAGTGTAAAGAGTGAGAACTCATATGGTTTGACTTCTGATGGCCAACTTTTGGAGAATCTTGTAAAAACAGGTTCTCGGCCTCTTACACGGGAATAAGTAGGTTTTCCATAGTCAACTGGGAGACATAAGTGACCTGGCTCTATCCCGGGACACGTAAGGTTAAAGTTCACCCGGAGTTCAAATGTCACTCATTTTCTACTCACCCTCATGTCGATTATTGTTTTGGGGATTATTTTCAGAGTAATCTGTTCCTTTTTGGAGTTATAGACAAAATGTTTGTTCATTTTAATGTAGCGACTGGAGCTCAGTTGTCTTTGTGTTCGTCCAAAAACAAACATTCAAATACCTCCGTACTGCTCGCCTGTACCGTCCATCTTGTATTGAAACCTGGACATAAAAAAGTTGTTCTGGAAAAACTTAAATAAGTCTGTATTTTAAGCTTTTTTGTAGCGAAAATTGCCCTTTATCCTCTCATTCAAACACCCTGCAAGTGTCAATGCACATCCGATAGTTGTAGGCTGATGGTCAAGCAGCTAGCCTGGTAGCATCCTCTAAAAACAAGCCTCAAAAATAGACTTTTCCAGAACAATTCCTCATGTCGAGGCTTCCATACAATGTGGACAGTACAGATAGGAAGTATCTGGTTATATTAGGATGTTTTTAATGATAACGAAGACGAATACAACTCCAGTTGCTACATTAACATGGACTCACATTTTTGTTTAAAACTCTAAAAAGGAACAGATTAATGAAAATAATCCCAACACTTAGTCGACATGAGGGTGAGTAGAAAATTAGTTTTAAGTTTATGACATTAAGAGAATCAATGCTCGTATAATAAGAGTTAGATCATGTGACCAAATTATTTGATATAATCGGTAAATGTGTTCAGTGAGTTCCAAACACTCCTATGTGAAGAAGTGACATGTTTTATTTTAGTGGTTAAACAACGATTTACTCAGTGATGAGGGTTTGATTCCCAGACCACCGTCCAGCCAAATCTGAGCACGACAACTTTTTTTTTTAAGCCTTTGGACTTTGGAACAACATGTGATAAACCTTTTTCTAAACTGATAAATGTATAGACAAAGGTTGGACAAAGGACTGAATCTAAATAAGACTAGATAATCCGGATAATTGAGGGGGGTTTTTTCCACCATGACAGGCTTCACTCACGCGTCACTCTCCTGAACAGAACCTTTATCCACATGTGGTAGGATCTCATTTCAACAGAGCCTTGTGCAACTTCTCAGATCGTGTTGAAATGCAGAAAACCAGTGCTGGAAAAAGTGTAAAAAAAAAAGGGTTGAGATGTTTCTGTGCATCTCTCTTGATTTAAGGCATGTGTCACATGAAGAGCCTTCAGCTCAGTGGTGCCGCTCAACTGTTCTGAGCTTCCACTTCCTCGGAAAACACTTTCAAACCACTGGAAGAGCTGCAGCTCAAGCAGATCCGGGTGGACTTCAAAACAACGACGGGGTGGTCTCTGGTCGGAACAGCAGTGCACACAAACTCCCCGAGATGTTCTCCGTGTCGCTCTCATGGTGGTTCTACAGCTTCAGCTGCAACCGAACCTGTTTTGCTCGAGTCCTCTCTGGTCTTTTTTCTGCTGGGTATTTTCAACACTACTTCATAACAGTAACTAATGTGGAGGCTTCTGACCACCGCCTGACCCAAAACACCGCCGGGGGTTTTGAACCCGCGACCAGCTGGAAAAAACTCACACGGCTGTGTGTCTCGAATTGTCGTTTCCAGGCGACGCGGGGACCTTGGCGTTGAAACTGGCCGCCCTGCACCTCATCCTGGACCCCCCGGACTCCGGCGTCTGACTGAGGCCGGCGGGCAAAGTACTGTAGCGACCCCGCACCGAGGCGTAGGGGGCGACGGGGTGTTTCTGCGGGTGCTTGGCGTCCTTGGCGAAGAGGCTCTGGATCAGCTGGAACTTCTCCTTCTCCTCGCGTAAGAAGACGTCCACCAGCAGCTTCTTCTCGCGTTTCAGCTGCTCCACGATGGTTTTGGGGATGTCCGGGATCACCCAGGCCACCAGCAGGCTGAGGAACATCACCAGGTTCTGGAGAACAAACAAGAAACTGGATTATAAAGAACGGTTTCTAAAATGGGGGGCAGAGGGGGTTGGGATGGTCTGGACTGTCCACTTTCATCTTGCAGAAAATTATATCAAAATCCGTGACGTAGTGACCATTGAATCACCTGTTTAAATTCAAAATATTTAAAAAAAGAAGCATTTATTTAAGCTCACAAGATGCCATCCCTGTCCACAACCCTCTCAGTAACGGTGACCTGAACAGCTACCGTAATGCTTTGCCGCCCAGCCAATCAATTACAGCTGTTGATTTCTTTTGACATAGCAACCTAGATATTTTATTTTGATGCACTATTGTAGCCGTCACTAAATAGAGCACTATGTACACAGGCATCATGGGAGTTCACTGTTTCGTTGACACCATGAGTAAGATGCGAGCTATTGATCCGTGATGATGATTCACGAGCCCATGGACCGATCTAGATGATCAAGAACCAGTCGATGGTCCGATAAAAAAGTTATGAATGGGTTTATTATATCAGCAATACAGCGTTTTGTAGTCGTAAGAAGTAGCCGTTAGATTACTTTATTGAATATAAAGGATAATAAAAAGGCAGGACATAGTAGTTAGCATAGCATGTAGCATCACTTCACTCTTCTTCTACTAATCTCTTGTCTTCTTCTCTCTAGCTATACATCAGCTCAATGTGCAAAACAAAAATCTGAGAGGTCGTATCGTGGTTTATTCTTCGTTACCCAATATTATTTTCTCTAAATCCACCCGACCTATAAAGTTAAACACATTTTTTTTTTAGCATTTGAAATATCCTTAACAGCAATACGCTCATTTGGCCAGCAGGTGGCAGGAACCTTCCAAAACTTGCTTGAACATCACAGTAGGATCAAAGATTGTTGGCACTTTAAGAGATTGAAAAATCCTTCGTAAGACAACTGGATCCTGATGGTATTTCTGAACACCAGCGAAATGTAATAACCCCCTTATAATAATATGATAAATAATACAATTAAATGTATAATACATATATAATAATATAGTACAACATAAAATAGATAATAAAAACAAGAATTTGTCAACCTTTTCTTAAATATAATTTAATACGTTAATGTTTTGCAAGTTTGTTGTGAATAATTGTGGTGAAATACTGCCCACGTATAAAACCAGCAAACTTTGCCAAGAGGCTGAAGAGAAGCTCAAACAATGACAGATGTGAAAGTTTCACCCGAAGCTAGTGAATCTGAGATTCTGGATAAAAAGAAGCGCAGTGGAGATGAAGTGGAAATGAAAACGACAAGAAAAACGACGGACAGCCGGAGGAGAGACACATCAAGGACGCCGACTCTGAAACAACAAACCAACGGTGGATTGAATATATTAAGAAGACTGATGATGAAAGGATGAGTCAAGTGGTTGCTGTCATTAACCGTGGTGAGTTCAGGGACATACGGTTGACATGTGTTGCCAGGAGCTGGCAGATAGAGTCGAGCTGTTTATAGTCATGAGAAACCATTGACAACCAACAAAAAATACACACACACACACACACAAATTACACAGTTCTTGGATAAAAACAACAGTATTTCTTCATTGAAAAAACATGTTAATTATAAAAAGGTCAACTTTCACTGAATATGTGTTTGCATCTGTCTTGCCTTCTGTGTAACTAATGTGTTGATTTAAGTGTGTCTTAAATAGATCTTGGACTTTATTGTATAATCAGTATGTGTCTGTTTGTACAAAACTCTCTTTTCATTTAAATATTTTAAGAAAACTTATCTTAAGCCCCGCTCACTCAAAACGTTTCCATTTTCTGGGAATTAAATCTTGTTTAGAGTAACCACGGCCACTCTGCTGTGATTGGTCAAACATCAAGGTTTGTCACTGCGCGTCATCAATCCCTGAAGTCTCCAACTCCAGAGGACTCATTGTATAATCAAAGTGAGGCATGACTACAGCTGGCTGGAGGAGGATTGAAGACCATTATTACGTCATACTGGACTCCGCTCTCGTAACCTCTCGTTCGCTGAGATTTCAGACGGGGGAGAACTTTAAAGAAGAGTGACGCACTTGGAGAGGGTTTGGGTTTCACATTAGTTGTTCTTTAAAAAATGATCCGCAGTTCAGACAATGAAGAGAATCTAATAAAAAGTACCAACATTTTTTGTTCGACAAAGCAGTCCTAGTTCCATCCCGGGAAACAAGCAGGTTTCTGTAACCCACGCAAAGGATCATGGGATAGACTATGCTCTTCTGTTCAGTATGAATGTGTGTGTGCGAAACGGTGCGTTTAAAGACCCAACAAATGATGGTTGATTAAAAGTTTCAGCTCCATTAACACTAAAAAATGAGCAAGGGATTTGTTCAGCTAGCTAGATTCAATCAGGAAAATTAATTTCTTCATTTTTAATGTTTGTTTCCCCATCATCAGTGTAGACAATAATACAAATATCCTCTCAATCCTTCTATTTATCATCTGCCAGGAACATGAAATGATTGACATGTTCTCACAACATTTGAGATGATAAACAATCCATGATCCAGCAACATCTCCGTGTATTATTTGAAGCCTCAAAAAGCCATAATATTGTTGTTATTGAACTACAATGAGGCCTCAACATGGTCCACAGACGGCCTCGGACACACACTCACACTATTTGTGAACACAAGCGCGGAGCAACAAACAAACGTGCGGCTCTCACTTTATTTATTACCCGTGACTGTGTTGTTTACAGATTCCTATCGCAAACAATCTCCGGGAACCGATGAGGTCATACCTGGAAGAGGATGACGAAGGCCAGCCGGGCGGCCAGGACGGCCCAGTACTGTTTGGAGAACTGGTACGCGTCTGAAGACCAGGGCGGCTCTCTGTAGTCCTTGTACCTGGAACCAGAAACACAAAACAGACCCCAAGATTATCTTTCTCGACTCCTCCGTAGACGCCACATTCTTCAGCCAGAAACCTGGACCTGATGTAGAGGTAACGGGCAACAGGTTTTATTTACGTGTAAAACATCTTCTTGTAAATACCAAGCAGTTGTTCGTCAAATTCAGAACTAACATGAAGAGTTCCACATGCTTTGGATCTCAAATGAACTCTTATGACCACAATTCGTGTCTTTAAATAATCAGTCTCCGAGGTCTTCTCATGTTCGCCTCGTATATTTACGAACAAGACACAATTCATTACCGAGGAATCTTATCGAATGAGTTCCATCTAGTCTCAGGCAACTTTTTCCATTTCTATGTTTGGGTTTTTCTTGAATGAAAACATTTGGCTCGGGGTGTCTGGTCGGTCCCTCGTGGAACAAAACATGTCGATATTGTGACACACGGCTCTGGAACTTCTGTGTTCAGCAGGTTTTTTCTTTACTACGCAGACATAATAATGAATCTGGAGCAGTTAGAATAACAGCATGTCTGGTTTGATTCATGTAACCTCAAAATGTACACATCTGTCTGTTTTTAAAAAAGTGCTGTACGTCCATTTGAAAAAAATGAATCACACTCATGGTTGAATCCATCATAGTCGTGCAGATGAACAAGCTCATAATAAACTGGTATAGTAAACAAATTCTTATCAACTTTAAGAAGCTGATCAGTCAGTTCTCATTTACTGATCAATGAATAATAGTCACCAGTGATCGCATTTAAAGCACCCAAAAAAGTTTGTATAAAATCGCAAAGCATCATTACATAACTTTTTGGCAATTTTTAAAAAAATTTAAATGGAATAAAAAGGATGAAAAATGCCATTTTAAACAAGAAACGCAGATTATTAAACAAGATTATTAAATTGAGAATAAAAAATGAATACATTCACATTCACAGGGACCTAAACTAGTCGTTTTTCAGTCCAAAACACAAGTTTTAAACATTACATTTTGTCTGAGGTGGTATATATGCTACTGCAGGTACTTACATACTGTTTTATATCCCAAATAATGTTTTGACTTCCTTTGCTAAATAGCCTTAAAGTGCAAATAACAGTAGTTTTGTCCCTTTAATATTTGCAGCTGTCAATCATCATCGACATTAACGATGGAGTCTCTAACTGAGGTTCAGCATCAGTCGTCAGAAGTGATGCATCGTGGGATTGTTAGTCGTTTCTGGCACCGGTTCAGTTTCATCAGCGCCTCCTGCTGTCCTGAGCCGTGTTATCGTTTCTCATGAACTTCTAATTTGGGTCGTTGTCGATGAGCTGCATGTGGAAGAACCGCAGAGAACAGCAGGAGTGAGCCAGTAAAATATGAACATCAACACGCCGCTCATTATCACGTTGTTTCCCCGCAGAAGAAGAAAATTGAAAAACAATAAAGTCAGGAGGTGAATTCCACGTCTCACTATAAACTAAATCTCTGTATGTGACTCTACAATACTGTATGTATGTCAGTTTTAGTAAAAATGTCTTCTATGTTTTGGAAATGTGATGTATGGATGTTTTTGTTTAAATGATTCATTTGTCTTGTTTAGTCGTTTCAAAGGATCGACCGAAATCCATCTTCTTCTTCATCCGGTGTTGACGCGCGTTCAATTTAAAGAGTTCACTGATGACAACTCAAAGCTGGTCCTGCTTCTTGTTACAGCTTCAGTCCAGCAGAAACAAGAAGGAAAACAATAAGTCTTCATTAATCTGCGGCTGTATCTCCAGTCCGAGCCGAGCAGACATCTGTGGTCGACGGCGACTCTTATCTACATGAAGTATTGATGACATCGTCCAGAGAGACACACAAGGCCGCCGTTTTTAAACGTTTTCTCGGTGAGGCGACTCTTCTTTTTTCCCTCCCTCACAGCAGCGTCCCAAATCAAATTGACATTTAAAGGTTCATAACTCTGGATAAGGATCACAAGATCGAAGACAAAAAAGCACAACAAAGGTCCTCTTTTTAATTTCTAAGAGGCTTACAATGCAAGTAATACATTAGAAATCGATGCTACGCTGAAACTAAAACTTCATCGCGGCTTGTCGAGTTAAAAGAGTCGGTAAATAGGGTTTTAGGGCTGTCAAAAACTAATTCTCAGGAAGACAAAACTCTGTTTTACTACGTGAAGTCATGCATTTAGTTAAAAGAGTTTGCAAATGGAGCGCATGCATGCTCCTCCCATGATGCAACACTAATAGACTCAGGGACTCATTTATTCCTCTTCTATTTGACTGTTTAATTCTGAGTTTGGGGGCAGGAGTGAAAAGATGATTCTATTCCATGTTAATCTTTGTATCCTTTCACTTTGTTCTTTTCTTTCATCTGTGTTCTTTATCTTTATATTTAGATTGTGTCATCTTGCACTTTCTTTTTATTGAACTTTGTACGTGTTTTTATGAATCTATCGTCTGTGTTGTTGTTTGTTTGAAAACTATTTCCTGAAGGAAAGCCCCAGAGGGATCAATAAAGTCTCTCTCTCTCTCTCTCTCTCTCTCTCTCTCTCTCTCTCTCTCTCTCTCTCTCTCTCCCTCTCTCTCTCTCTCTCTCTCTCTCTCTCTCTAATAAAACAGCTCAAATAACACATTGTCATTTTCCAATAGTTTTATTTGTGTGTATTTCTTTAACATTTGCATAAATAGAGATTTAGTTTAATCTAGTTCATCTATCAATTCATATTTCTTCCCCTCATTCTTTTCTAAACTGGATGCTGGTACAAAACAAATTCTACTGCGTACTATAGTGTATCATCGACAAATGCATCCTGAGTCAAAATACACAAATATACAGTATATCTGTTCCTTGTTCAAAAACACATGTTTAAAATCGTATTTCTTTTAGATAGATAGACGAGAAGCTGTCGACACTGGAAAGATGTGTGAAAGGTTGAGTGTTAATCGACACATTCAAGTGTCTACGTTCCTATCAGAGCAGACTTCAGTAGATTCCACGAGTGCATCCGTCACAACAATGTTTTCAATTATATTGAGCAACAAATTAGACGATCATCAAAGTCCTTTACGAGCAAATCCTGAGAAGCCGGAATAAATGAAAAGTTTTTGTGCGTTAGTGTGTGTGTGTGTGTGTGTGTGTGTGTTTGTGTGTGTGTGTGTGTGTGTGTGTGTGTGTGTGTGTGTGTGTGTGTGTGTGTGTGTGTGTGTGTGTGTGTGTGTGTGTGTGTGTGTGTGTGTGTGTGTGTGTACGGGACTGTATGGTGTCTGATTCCTTCTCCTTATACAGTCATGAGTGAAGAATGTTGCCGTGAGAGTCTCAGCTCTTTCTCCGGATTCTTTTCAGTCAAACCATCTTGTCTCTCACGCTATCGCCAACGTTTTAATGTCACATTTAACTGAAAACCTCTGTACATTTACAACATATTTTTGTGTTGTTTAATTTATTTGAATCTGTTTTAATTCCATTCGGGTCTACATATATACATTATATACAGTATATGTACTGTATATCAGTTTAATAACGGCCCGTGTATGGAGCCTCAGAGGTGACATGAATGTCATTCATTGTATCACGTGACATATGTATCTTCGTGATATTTTTAACTTAAGATATTTGTTTCTCTCTCAATTATTGTTGTTGTTGTTTTTTGTTAGTTGTTTTTGTTCTTCATGTAGTTCATATTCATGACTGTAGTTTTAAAGTTTCGCCACTAGATGACATCGTTAATCGCTTCGGTAAGTAAGTAAGTAAGTTATATTTATAGAGCGCTTTTCTGGACCAGGGTCACAAAGCGCTTAAACAATCAAAACAATACTCAGTAAAATATATACTTAAAAGATCAAGATAACATCGAGACCAACACAGGCGTCTCAGAGCATCAAGGAAAAGTCTGCACGAATAAAAGTGTCTTCATATGTGTTCGTTGGCATGGTTACGGTTACTAGTGGGTTGTAAATAAATAATAAATATTATTGCGAGTTTACACATGTTTGTGAGATCAGACATCGTTAATTTGTTTATTATTATTTAATTAATTATGACTCACAGGATCAATCTGTGAAACTAACATTTTCCATCAATTCACCTGTAACCAATGTCTTTTTACTACTTGTCAATAAATTAAATCCCTTCCTCTCTGCCCAAATATTTTCCTGGGCAAAGTTGCTGTGCTTTGAAGATCCTGCTCAAAAATTATACAGTTTGTGTTTTTAGTTATTCCTAAAAACAACTAAATATGTTTGAGTTTCCTTTGAGCAAAAACATTTTCAAAAGTATAATTATAGTTTATTGTCTTGAGCAAAACAACTAATGTAATTATACGAACATGATCCAAACTGATGGCAGTGTTGTAATCCAAATAAAATATAATAAGATGACATTTAAGATTTAGAGCAAAGAACCAAACTTATCCAACTACACAAGCCAGGCTTCGGTAAAGTGCGGCCCGGGGGCCACATGTGGCCTTCTGACTGTTTATATGTGGCCCTCAAGAGGTGAGATGACAGATGTCACTCATGATAGTTCTGCTCTTAAAAACTTTTTTTTAGGACCCATTTCCTCTTGTTTCACTTCTCTTTATTTTTGATTTTTATATCAAATCATAAAGAGATAATATTTTTGAGAAGTTTATATAAAATTAAAAACTATACTTTAATATTTTTAACGAAAGGGCATAATTATATAGGATAATTTACATTTCATCCAAACATTTGTTAATCTTTTTTAAACTGTCCCATCATATAAACCCTTGTGTTTTCTCTGGGTCGAGGTGACCAGAACGCCCGTAAACAACACAAGGGATACCACAAACACATTTCTTTTCGGCTATTCGGGTCATCTTGACCCCGAGACAATGCAAGGGTTTAGGCTAATTGTAGACCCGATCCATGGAATGGTTGATGATAGCATTGATGGGACTTCAAGCACAAATGTACAATGCAAGTAATACATTAGAAATCGATGCTGGGCTGAAACTAAAACTTCATCGCGGCTTGTCGAGTTAAAAGAGTCGGTAAATAGGGTTTTAGGGCTGTCAAAAACTAATTCTCAGGAAGACAAAACTCTGTTTTACTAGCGTGAAGTCATGCATTTAGTTAAAAGAGTTTGCAGATGGAGCGCATGCATGCTCCTCCCATGATGCAATACTAATAGACTCAGGGACTAATTTATTCCTCTTCTATTTGACTGTTTTCTGAGTTTGGGGGCAGGAGTGAAAAGATGATTCTATTCTGTGTTAATCTTTGTATCCTTTCTCTTTGTTCTTTTCTTTCATCTATGTTCTTTCTCTTTATATTTAGATTGTGTCATCTTGCCCTTTCTTTTTATTGAACTTTGTTCTTGTTTTTATGAATCTATCGTCCGTGTTGTTGTTTGTTGGAAAAAACTATTTCCTGAAGGAAAGCCCCAGAGAGATCAATAAAGTCTCTCTCTCTCTCTCTCTCTCTAATAAAACAGCTCAAATAACACATTGTAGTTTTATTTGTGTGTATTTCTTTAACATTTACATAAATAGAGATTTATTTTAATCTAGTTCATCTATCAATTCATATTTTTTCCCCTCATTCTTTTCTAAACTGGATGCTGGTACAAAACAAATTCTACTGCGTACTATAGTGTATCATCGACAAATGCATCCTGAGTCAAAATACACAAATATATATCTGTTCCTTGTTCAAAAACAAATGTTTAAAATCCTATTTCTTTTAGATAGATAGACGAGAAGCTGTCGACACTGGAAAGATGTGTGAAAGGTTGAGTGTTAATCGACACATTCAAGTGTCTACGTTCCTATCAGAGCAGAACTGGAGGTGTGAAGTTGAAGTAATAACACGAACACCTGTAGGAAAACTCAAGGCCAACCCTCCACAGCCAGAGCAGTCTTAGTGTTGGCACTTGTTCCGCCAGGATCTGATCCCGGGTCTGTGGTCACGAGAGCGAGGAGGAAGCGAGCGGTCCGCGACGTATGACGGCCCTAATAATGCACAAGAGTAGATAATTGCCCAAAGGCGACGGCAGCACAGACGAAACCTTTCTTGGTAGATCTAACGGGCAAATTTCCTCGCCCCGGCAGTGTTCACTGTCTCGCCTTTTTGCTCGCGACGCGACATACCACGAACCGCCGCCGACACAAAGCCAAGTATTCTCCCCTCGTGTCATTCTTAGCTGCCTTATGTAACGGCAGGTCAGCCGCCGCTTTCAGTGGGCGCTGGCATCCGTGACCTTCTGCTCTCGGACCGTTTTACTGCTTTTCGCGGCGAGTCGTTCGCCGGCGGCACGAGCGTCAACGCATAGAAGACGCTTTTGTTCCTGTCGTGGACGGTTACTCAGCTTGAGCGGCATCTCCAACACTGTGTGAACCACAGGACGTCGGGAATCTATCCCTCTGAGTTGACAGTACATTTCTAACATCCTTAAAGATGCGTCTCCTTGGATTTTGGTTGAACCCGGACTCACCTGCAGAGGGTGATGTCCTGCCCGTTGTGGGGCGACGTTCCCGCTTTAAAGTTGGACACGTTGAAGTAGGAGAGCGTGTGGTCGATGAAGCCGTGCATGGTCCCGGTCTGGCTGTACATGTACTGGTACACCAGGCGGGGGATGAAGTCGGATGTGAACGATATCACGAAGGCCTGCGGAGGAAATAGAAGATTGATTTGTCAGATGTTCTTTTTTTTCACTGAAACCAGAACCATGTGACCCGGATCAAGCTGCTTGTTGATCCACGAATCTGCTCCGTATCCAAGACAAACTTGTTGCTTTCTTGAGCTAATGAACACAAATATGACCTTCCTAACACCAGCGTTGGCATGTGTCTGTGAAGTTTGCTTTTATTTCTCGGATTTAGAGATTGAGTTCATTAGAAGGGCTTCGTGGAAACATTACAGCTAATCCAGGTTATGCTAGCTAGTAAACGCTGTACTCAAAAGAAGGTTTTGCTTGTTCTTGGTTCTGGTCACGCTTTGAAACGACTTCCAGGAAAATGTTGGTACAAATGTTAACCTGTGGGTGACTCACTAACCTGTTACACTTTTGTAACATTGATCATTTGGGGGAGAGATACATTTTAATTTCGATTTAAATGATGATGATTATTTACTATCCAGGATCAGGTAATCTATTATGTTTTCCAAAACAACATTGGATTGAAACACCTGATCTAGATACACAGGTTTTAAGATGATCACATCTGGGTTATAGTGCCCTAATAAATATATACATATATCACAATATAGGCTTCTATCATCTTACAGAACAACAGGAATAGTGTCACGTTATTAATATTATTATTTTAATTCTGAGATAAAACACGAAAATTACAAACATCTACTTCTATTTAGAATTTCTCATTTAATCCCTTATTTGAGCTAGACAAATAAAATATCCAAACATAAAAAATCAGTGCCAGATATGAACAAAAAGTAATAAAAATATGATACATAAAATGATCTTATTCTACTTTTTCTTCATGAAATCCACCTTGTTATCCCACCCTTTGGTAGGATCAGGAAAGTCCTGTTTTTTGTTGGATCCAGATCCAGTTTTGAGCAACACAAACTGAAGGTTCTATCAACAGAATAAAACTAGGATTGGAACCATTTTCAAGATATGATCCAATGACCATGAACCTGTCACACAGAAGTCACTTGTCCGTCCTGATGGTTTCCACCTGTGATCTGTATCTTACTTTGTCTTGAGTGTTTGTGTTGGTCCTGCACCTCCCACGCTACGAATAAGACGAGTTACCAAGTTTGGATTTCTGTTTGATGATCCTTTTAAATGAGTAACTTTTTATTACCAAAGTTTTTCTCTAAATTGAAGTGTAAGTTATAATACTTTTGTTTGTTTTAGATGAACTAGTGTAGCTTAGTGTTTTGTCTTCCTTCTCTTTGGAGCGATTTTTCGCTTAAAGATATTTATTTGTTAGAGTTCCTGAGAAGTTTAGTTTAGGTATAAGTAGTACAAGTAGAAGTATTTTAATTCCCCCTCAGTAGTGGGTTACATTTTACTTATCTTTTGGCTCAGTCTGATGTTTGGTTTCTCTGTTTCATGCCTGGAAGTTCAGTGATTGTGATTCATAGAATCATTATTGAAGTCACTTTGCTTAAAAGAATCAAGTAAACAAATAAACCTTGTAAATAAACTTGCTTGAATTGCTTGAGTTCTGCGTCTAAATCCTGTCGTCAGCCCTGGCCTGACAAAACCGACCTTTGAAATGGCCACCAAGGTAAGAATGAAGATTCTTTCATTATAAAACTAAATAACAAACTATCGTGTCTAATAACAAATTAAGAAAATTGTTGTGACAGGAAAATATAATTCTTTAAAAAATGACACTCATGCATTCAATCGCAAATGAAGTACAACATTCATCTGGTTTTAATGTGATTGCCTTTTTTTGCTGGGTCATTATTTCCATTTTCTTTAATAAGATTTCTAAATGTTGGTTTTGTTCAATGAACCATCGAACACATCACAAATGATTCTCACTTACATTTATAATAACTGAGAATTTCCCCATTCCACTGAGGATGTTGTACCATATACCTGCGAATAAAAGAGGAACGAGTTAAAAAATAAAACACATCCGTTGAAGGACAATATACTGAAGGTCATCCACCGATGTCTTTCGCCCGGATGGCCACGGGTCTGCGCAGCTCCGTGATAAACTTCTTGGCATCGAGGCGGATTTCGATGATGTTGTTGAGCAGAGCGAAGAGGGGAGCCAGAGGAAAGGAGGCCACGAAGAGAGAGACGAAACCGAACTGGATGACTGCGGAAGACAGATTTAAAAAAGTCAACATCGCTGGCCTTAACGTGAACAACAAGTTCCAGAAAAGCACTCAGAGAGCGCAGACCTCTGCCAAGCAACTAATTTTCCCCCCAAATTGTAATTTCCATATTTAATTTAACATCATCGGTGTATATTTTTTCAGATAAGTCGTCAAGTAAAACTATGTTTGGTCACACAGACTATAAGACACACGCACTCGTCATCCTATCTCTGACGCAGCCTCTCGAGCCACGACTGCTCAGATGACGGACGAAGTGTTGAAAACGCTGCGAGCTAAGGGAGTGTTTTTTAATGAGGATGCTTTCGGACTGACAGCTCCGCGTCTGGAAGCCAGCCGACGGAGTCAGGAGAGCTGGAGGCGAGCGCTGAGTGACCTGACTCGTGGAGTGAACCGGGGGTGAGCCAGAGTGTGAACCCGGGGCAACGGCTCGAAAAATACTCCGGCGAGTACAGCTCCAGACAAGAAAGCGCCATCAATCTTTTATTTTTTTTCCAAAAAACCAGCCGAAGAGGCGTGTGATGGGAGTGTGTGTCTGACGTGTTCGGTGTTACCAATAGATTTTTCCAGCCCTCTGCCTCTAGCCCTCGAGCAACACCAGCCTTCGTCGTTCCATCAGATTCATAACGTTAAATACATCCATTACGAAGCGACGAGAGATCATTTAACGTGTTCGGACACAGCTTTATAATGCTCATGCTTCTAAATAAAAAAGATTATTATATTTTATTTGAACTAACTTGTAATCAAAGAGGTCATAAAAGCTTATCCAGCAATAATAGTGATATATGCCTGTACTTGATATACAAAGATAGTAGTAATTATAACGAAAAATACACTGTATAATAATATACTTTGATTTTTATTTTGGGAAAACCATCTGACGGGCCGCAGAGAAATGACTCGTGGGTGAGATGTGTGTCATCTGGTTGATAAATTGGCAAAAAGGCGAACTCACACACATATTCAGCGTTAATGTCCCTGCAGTGGAAATAATTGAATATAGTTTATTCATTTATTTTCCAAAGCTTATAATGGGCTTAACACTAATCCTAGCTTCTATATATGTTTTTTTCCCCTTATTTTTTCTTCAATAGTTTCATTGGAAATAACAATTTAAATCACATTTAACAAAACACAATATTCTTTGTCTTTTTCTTTTACATGTTTTCAACATTGCAAAGAGAACAAATAAAAATACCAAACACGTCATAAAATAAATATCTTGGTCTCAACATCAAAAGTACTTTTTTTGGTGGGAAGAAGTGATGAAATTTTCAGGAATATGAGCTTAATATCAGTAAGAGAAGCAATAGTGGTTTAACTCCAGCTAAAGTAAGATGATGATCATGAGGTGACATGAAGCTATATATATATATATATCCTTTTTTTATTTTTTTATTGATCAATTCTTAAAAAGAAAAAAATATTAAATACAATTTGTTGTTTCTCTGTTTCCTGTCTGTCAACAACATTCTTTATTACATTTGGAGTTCTTTTATGATCGGATTATATATTTTTTCAGTTTCTAACAAGCTTTTATCCAACCAGCTGTCAAACAACTCTAAACACAATTAGGTCAGGATTGGTCTTTTTTGGAAGAACCACTCACACATGTTTTTGAGTGAATGAACACACTCTCTTTTTAATTGAAATCAGCTTTTTTAGTGAAACACTGCAGAAAACTAACCAGAAACTGTTTCTTTCAACTGAGAAAAATCTCTAAACTTGGGGAAATGTGTCATAACACGATTTAGAGATTATAATCCATGTGTTTGTGTCTTCTCGTTTAGACTATTGTAACAGTTTGTTTTGGTGTCTTAACAAGAAGGAGCTGTCTCGCCTGCAGTTGATACAGAATTCTGAGCCGCTCTAGTAGAAGAACTCACATTTCTCTGATCCTTAAAACGCTTCACTGGCTTCCAGTTTCTTTCAGGATCAACTTTAAAATTCTGGTTTTTAATTTCAGATCTATTCATGGTCAGACTCCTCCTTACATCAGTGATCTGATCCAGCCTTACAGCCCAGCTCGGACTCTGAGGTCTGTGGATCAGAATCTACTGATGGTTCCTGAACACTCTTCCGGACCAGAGGAGAGAAATCCTTCCAGACTGTTGCTCCTAAGCTTTGGAACGATCTTCCTCTGTGTTTGATGATCTACTGACTCCTTCAAGAAACATCTTAAGTTATTTAAGGCTTTTGCCTGATTTTCTGGTACTCCTGTGTTTGTCTTATGTGTCTTGATCTTTTAAAGTATATATTTTAACTGTTTATTGTTTTTGATGTTTCAAGTGCTTTGTGACCCTGGTCTAGAAAGGCGCTTTAGAAATAACCTTTACTTTACTTTACAATAAATGTAGGGCCACAGAATATTATAACACAGGCAGCTCTTGATTTCAACTTCACACGATTCCTCATCATACTCAGACCAGAGATTTCTTCTTAACTTTGAAACCGCTCGTATGTTTGGACTCAGACGTCCTGCTGACCGTCCGTTTTGTTTTAATGATCAGGACCAACAGGGGAAATCTCTGAGCAAACATAGCGCCTACACCAGATCGGGAATGCCGCACTACCTGCTGCAACTGGCTTGAGTGAGGCTTGTGTGGGAGGAACACAGAATGTGTGTGTGTGTGTGTGTGTGTGTTAGTATGTCATGCAGCATAAGCATCATTCAGCCTACACTGACTGTGAATAAATCAAAAATAGATTTAATTAAGATGTCATAGTTTCCCACGTAAGATAAATATCTGGATAAATGTCGTGCTTGTTGACCAATATTATGATATAATTCCATATTTGAGTGTAATTCATCAGTGCTGTGTGTGTCTTAGTAGGAGGTACTTTTTGTAAAGCTTGTGACTATTGTGGCTTTTTTCTTTTGCATTTGTTTGAGAAGTGTAAAGTGGGGCGACTTTATTTTTTGGGATTTAGAAAAGAGCTGAGCCAGAAGGCAAGACTTTATACTGGAGGCTGCGGTACCCTGGTGGCTATAAGTTCCTCATAAAATTGAACTTCAGCGTCACTTAATGCAAAAACATCCAACAGAACCATGTTTTAAAGTAACAATAAATAAGGAAATACGCTCTTAAAGTTGCTACTAGAGATTCAGAGTCTAAGAGACACACCAGGGGAAATTTTGTAAATACTATTTTTACTGTACCTACTGTCATAACAGTAAAAAGGATGTTGGAATTTAAATGTGGACATACAGTTACAAAGCAAGAAATTAAAAATGGTCAACGCATGTTTTTTATGCAAATGCAGTAAAACTGAAACATAAATGTACGTGAACTTTTTTGTTTTGTCAACAATATGCAGTTTTCCGAAAGCTGTTGTACTTTGATTGACAGCATGTATCCTGTGAAGTGAAAACAATCCTTGTTCTTTGACATCATCATTCAATTTTTAGTCAGATTTCCAGTGTTTTGGTGAAGTTAGTGTGTGCGGAGAAAGAGTTGTTCTATTTTCAAATGTAGAGTTACTATGTTTTTAACAAAATGTAATTTTGAGAAGAACATTTTCCCTTCGGCCAATTTCATTTTTCTGTGTTAAGAGATTAAAAAGAGTATCTTAAGTATGTTAAACGGTTGTAAAGTGAAAAAATGTATGTAACATGTAAATGTAAAATGTAACAAAATTAAAAAATGTCAATGTAAGCCTGTTGCTGTAATATCAGCGTTTGACTTTGTTATGTCCATACTTAATATTTAATATTTGTTTTTTGTTACTTCAGTTATTTTTTCAATTAAAATAAATATCAACTAACATGTTGATTTAAGAGTGTCTTAAATTTATACTGGACTCTATTGTATCATCAGTATCTGTTTGTACAAAATTCTCACTGAAAACACTTCAGTTCACTTTTGTTTTTCTGGAGATTAAATCTTGTTGACCATAACCACACCCACTCTGCTGTGATTGGTCAAATATTTAGGTTCGTCAGCGCATGTCATCAACCCTGGAAGTCTCCACCTCCAAGGGACTAGTTTTTTATTATGTCATAATGGGCTACGCTCTCGTAACCTCTCATTCGCTAAGAGTTCAGATGGAATTTTATAAAGTTTAACTTCGAAACATGGTCTTGATGAGGGACTTACTGCATCTTGGAGAGGAAGACTTCTGACATTTGAAACATGTGAGTGAGGAGAGTTGAAGTTTCACATGAATTGCCTTTTAAAGTACTAACACACAACTCGTTGAGCCCGAGTTGAAGCATCAGAGTTGACAGAATGAGCTTCATGTAATAATAAAGAACTTTCAGCCAAAATTACACTCACATGGACA
The DNA here is from genome assembly GCF_982586985.1 of Callionymus lyra. Classification (NCBI taxonomy): domain Eukaryota; kingdom Metazoa; phylum Chordata; class Actinopteri; order Syngnathiformes; family Callionymidae; genus Callionymus; species Callionymus lyra. The sequence continues at coordinate 18,527,573 of NC_141820.1, forward strand.
CAGGGACTAAATTGGAATGGATTCACTTAGAAACTAAGGAAAAGTGCCTTTTAAGGCATATTATGGGCTCAGCCTCAAGGACGGTCGTTGTTCCAGGTGCTTAAATACACAAACTCTGCCAGTCCAAGTGGACTTCAGTGATTCCTGCTTCCTCTCTGTTGGAGGCTAGACCTTGTTCTTGAACCTCCACGATAAGCTGATGGTTTTTTTTTCATAACCGAACGTAAACCTTCGCCAAGAAACGAGCAAGGCTTAAATAAGCACATGTCATGTAGGTCAGAAAACCCCCAAATAAACAGAGCTTGTGTTACCTGTGGGCCGGTGACACATCCGACATATAGACCTGACACACACACACACACACACACACACACACACACACACACACACACACACACACACACACACACACACACACACACACACACACACACACACACACACACACACACACACACACACACACACACACACACACACACACACACACAAACACACACACAGGACCAGGACATGCTGGGATGATTAAGACCGAAAAAAGCCCAAGAAGCTGTTGGAGGTAGTTTGTTTAACCGGACCTTTAACACGCAGCCAGGATTGATTTTGTGCGACTGCTTTATCTCCCAGGAATGAAGTGACGTGTCCAGGGTTGTGCCGAACATATACTTTTGCTCCTCAAACATATACCCTGCGGAGGAAAATATACATCGCCAAGAATGTGGAAAGAAAAACATCCCTTGATAATCATCACGTTGACAAGGAGGCCTGACTGCGGTTTCTTTTGCGCAACATCATCTCGACTGTATCAGGAGCAGATATAAGGAGGAACAACGTAAACCTGCTGGGACTGGCTCTCGGTGTGGCCTCGCGGGGCTGCTCAGAAGTACGAGCCAGGTCCATAAAATGCAAACGTACAAAGGAGTGATTCCTAGAAAGAACGTATTGACACAAGCCTAGCACAGGAAACATACCCAGAGCTAATCACAGAAAGTCCCAACCCCTCGAATTCCTTTGCCACATCCTCAAGGATCACAAAGTGTTTTACATGAGTGCAGTCAGCGAGGTTGTTGACATTGATCCCAGTTGTGGTTACATGTGAAACCACTTTCTGGAAAATGCATGGTTCAAAATGTGGCAGAGATCTGGCATTTATAAATTTCATTTCATATTTGTAGGACGTGCAAATGAGCGCTTCCAGGATGTAGAGCCGGACATATGAACTCAAGTTGTACTTTGTACATTCCTGTCAGGCTTTGTTGTTCAAGAGTTTGTAAATGTGTTTCAGGTTCTTTGTAGAGTTTGTAGATGTGCTTCAAAATAAATATTTTAAAAGAGTTTATAATGCTTTTTCAAGATTTTGTAAATCTGTATCAACAGTTAGTAAATCTGTTTCAAGAGTTTGAAAATGGGTTACAGAGTTTGTAAATGTGTTTCAGGAGTTTATGAATCCGTTTCAAGAGTTTGTAAATGTGTTTCAGGTTCTTTTTTAAATAGGTTTAAAGAGTTTCTTAATTGGTTTAAAGAGTTTGTAGATGTGCTTCAAAATAAATATTTTAAAAGAGTTTATAAAGCTTTTTCAAGATTTTGTAAATCTGTATCAACAGTTAGTAAATCTGTTTCAAGAGTTTGAAAATACGTTACAGAGTTTGTAAATCTGTTTCAGGAGTTTATGAATCCGTTTCAAGAGTTAATAGATTTGTTTCAAGAGTTTATAAATGTTTTTCAGCAGTTTGTAAATGTGTTTCAAGAGTTTGTTAATTTGTTTCAAAAGTTAGTAAATGTGTTTCAGCGGTTCGTAAATGTGTTTCAAGAGTTTGTAAATGTGTTTCAAAAGTGTTGGATAACTCTGTGTTTCAAGAGAGACTCACTCATTTCCATGTACTCCGGTGTGAGGCCTTCGAACGGAGCCAGAGGGTAGTCCAGGTTCCACTGCTTCGGGGGTCCTTCGTCTTCCTGTTCCTCCACAGCTCCACCTTTATCCTTCAACGCCCGAACCAGCTTCTTCAGCTTCCTGCCCGGATGAACGTGAAAATGTTTTGGAGGCTGATAATTGAGATGTGGAAGACGAGAACGATCAAGCATCTGATACCAAAATGACTTCAGACGTAAGTTTAGCAGGTGAGAGGGAGGGGGCGCTGCTGAGAGTGTAGGCTTGTGTTACAGTTGTTATTAACACAGCTGACCTGTGACCTGCAGGATTTGCATGTTAAGGTACAGCCAAGAAGAGGCGTCTGTGTGCTGACATGAGAGGAATGTTGTCAGAGTCTTGAAACTCAGCAGAGAAGTTGCTCAGTGTTGGAAATATAAAAACATCAGAAGGTACAGCGGAACAAATCAGCCCAGATCACGACATTAACACGCTGTACTTACGGGATTCCGATCTCGAAAATGTTGTTCTGGATCAGCTGCTTCCCAAGCATGATGATGCTGAGCTGGATGCACAGCTCGATGAGGCAGCCCCCCGGAGCGCACTGACGGAGACAAGCATCCGCCACACATGAGCGCTATTGTTATGAGAACCTTCACACTCGCACCATCCGTGGGCTCGTCCTTTATTTACACGACTCTCTGGAGTGAAACCGAAATCATAGTCCAGGCTTCTGACAACATGGAGGAGACGCTTGTGTGGTCTGATGGACCGTTACTCCGAAAATATCTCTATATAATAAAACTTTGTATTTAGTTTATTTTTTATATAGATATATAAAGGTGCTAAAAAATGTTTTTCTTTACTTATAACAATACTATTCTACTTCTTATACAGAAAAAACAACCATTTAGTCTCAATTTATTTAGCAAAATCATGCGTAAAAACTTAAATCTTCACTTTAATTCTGATATATATATATATTTTTGTATTTAAAATATTGTCAGCAAAGTACAAAACCAGAAAAATTACACTTGTGCAGCAGTTGTTTTTCTGAGGGAACCAGATAGTTTGGAAATCGCAAAAGAAACGTTAAAATTGGTGAAGGTTTCAGGTTCTCACAAGCAGGTCAAAATAGAACTGGACTAACATCCTTGCATAAATACATTGAATAAACTTGAATAGACCAAAAACCTTACAAAGGTAGTTTCTGATACATTTTTAATGTGTCCCTTTAGGGGCTCCGTAGCATCTCAAATATGTTCAAAACAAAAACGTCAAACACAGGAAAGAACACGTACCTCCTCCATACGGAAGTCGTTAAAGACGTAAACATAGTTTCCTGGTCGGCCTGCAAACCTGAAAAAACAAAACTGATTTATTTTTTTTCCATATTTCTATGCACTTACAGATGTGACACAACAGATGATACCGAGAGCAACAAAGTGCAGTGGCAGCGAAAATAACCTTTCAACTTTTTTACTTAATATTTACCTATAAATATGAAGTATTTACTCAAAATATGAAACTCCTTTTTGATACAATTCTTAAATAAAATCGTCCAGTTTGATTTATTTATCGGTTATAATGGATTCACTGGAAAAGGTGTGGACGTACCGGCCCTTGAAGAACGCCACGTAGAAGATGGGAGCGTACGCGTTCATGAACTTCAACAAGAAAGCCTTCAGGATGAGTCGCTCCTCAAAGTTGGTTTCTGTTTTCGGGATTTCTAAAGGGGAAAAAAAGGGGGGAAAAAGGGATGCATTCAACAGTTAAGACGTCTATAAATGACTTGAGGCAACTTGTCTGATGAACTTAAATTATAAATTATAATTATAAATTATGTTGGATGAGGATTATAGAATAGATTATAAAACATTTTCTGTCCTAGTTATTAATAATATTATTATTAATAATAATAGCACTGTTTATAGTTTTGTTTATAATTCGCGGTACAGCTCTCATTACTTACATTACAAAGACATTATCCTGTGTGGTACCAGTAGAGGGCGGTATTTACTCACGTATATGCGGAATTTATTTTCGTAGCTTACATGACTTCACAAAAATATTCATCCTTAATTCACAATATCAACCCAGTATTATTGAGGCTGTTTATATTCACATCTAATGAGTAGATTAAAGTGAAAAGACCTGATCAATCATTTTGAGAATAATAAAAAGATCTTATAAGGAGGCTTGTGTTTGTTCCCTCGTCCAGATCTGACAGATTTCGTCCATCTGGGCTCAAAACAAGGTCAAACACCAGAAAGTGTGTTTGTTGTTGTTTGAGTCACAGAATAGTTCTGTGCAGCTGCGTCTCCAGAACCAGAGCCGCCCGTGAATCCATCAGCGGAAACAAGGACGCTCCAGTGGAGGTAGTTTCAAAATATTTCTTGACGTCTCGCGCTCCTTCACCCCGAACACACTTTGGGAAGTTCGAAAAACCAAAGAAGCATTAAAATAAAATCCCTCCTGAGTTTACTGATGGAGCCGCTGGAGCGAGAAGGCATCAAAGTTTCATCATCAGACATGACGAAGGAGAGAGAATTATGTGAGTGAAAAACTAGAATCTTTTGTCATCCGTCGACTGTTATCAACATTTCAGTTACCTTTGGTGCACCTCAGGGAATGATGTTGGGTCCTGTTGTATTTTACATTTTTAAATCTTTATCTAGAGACTGAATAACCAATTATATGAAAATATAGTTTAGTATAAACTTTGTGTTTGCAGTCTCTCGAACCAATGATGTCGAATCACCTCCGGGTCGGGAACAGAACCAACTCACCGAGCTCGGTAAGCCAGACGGCGACGGCTCCGTAGATCTCATCAAGAATCAGGATCACCACCAAGTTGATGATGACCGCCGTCGCCGTGACGGTGACTCGAACGTTGGACTTGGTCTCCGGATCGGGGCTCATCGCCATCAGGGCCGACACGGTGATCCGGTAGATGATGATGCCGAAAACTGCCGAAAAGGTCAGTCCAAACTGACGACACAGGGGAAACATGAGTCAGGGTTGAGAAATCTTCTGGTGCAGAACAACAAAAGATCAGACCATGAAGAGGATGGAGGAGACGTTGATGCAGTATCCGGGAAGTCGATCTCTGCAGGTGAGTTTTTCCACTGCAGGCTGCAGGAAACAACACAAACAGTACAAGTATAGTGTTAATTTCCAGACATTTTCTACAAGAACAAAAATATTCTTCATTTCAGAAAAGAATATCATCTAAAACATTAGTTCTAAATATTATATATTATATATATATTATATATATAATTGTATTAAATATTAATGCCAGTACTGTGATGAACACTATATATATCCACATGTCCATCGACATGGTTGCAGGAGGATATTTTACGTATTATTGTGCCCATTTTATTTTATTATTTTTACATTATTATTATTTGTAATCATTATTTATTGTGTTATTATTCTCAACATATATACCGTATGTCTTAATACAACTTAAATTTCCTAAATGTGAGAAAAATAAAGATATATAAGTTAATCTTCCTGGTTTGGATCAAGTGTTTCTAAACGAACCACCAACTGAACGAGAAGGGGCCCTTAAACGTTGTACACTTGATCAACACTCCCATCTAGTGGACAGATTTATATTTGCGTGATTTATTTTTAATTATGTTTACATGTCGTGAAATTCTTCCTTCGTGCAGCGACTGAGACGCAAATAGGGTTGATTGGTTGAAGTTTAAATTCTTCAACAGCGCCATCTAATGGATCAACTTTTAAGTGAAATAGTCTGATGAAGAAGATGAATATATACAGGTGTATTTTTAAAATATAAATAAGACTTTGAGAGACTAAGCTTTAGCAACATTACTTAAATGGACTAATTGTTTAATAACAATTCCATTCATTCAGAAGTATTTTCATGTTATCGCAGGCCCATAAATCCATTAATACTTCAACAAACTTAAAAAAAACAAAACAAGTTAAAGTACAAGAAGATCTTCTTCATTCTCTTCTGGTTTCAGTCTGAAAGAAAGATTTTGCATCGCTTCCTTCCGATCGTTCATTCTTCATCTTGTTAACAAAACAACTAAACAAATTCATTATTGGATGAAGTTACATGATGAATATAGATCAATAAATGTTTTTAGAGAAACAAGTCTTCTATGGTTTGACTCGAAAACAAACCAAAATGATCTGAAGGACGAATTCACCTTTGAGATGTGTGAGTGTGTGCGCTTGTGTGTGTGTGTGTGCGAGTGTGTGTGTGTGTGTGAGTGTGATAGCTGATCAGGACGACTATCTAGGAAATGGGGTCGGCTGTTATATTTGGCGTGAAGATGTCACCGGGGGACGATCAACAATCTACATGTCCAGCATTAACCTCAATCTTCCCTGTCACGCTCCACATGTTCCCTCTTCCTATTTCTCCTCCGGAATTGACTTTTCCTAGAAGTTCTCTCGCGCCCTTGTGCAGAGGTCATGACTAACTGGAACATTTCTTCCTTTTTATATTATTAAAGTAAACATTTGTGGGAATATTAAGTGATTGTATTACTTCAAAGAAAAATACATGGATTATTTATTAAGAATTTTAACCAAAAACTATTTCTGATTCACACTAATTATAATGTTTGTTATAATATATGTATATATTAAATTATGAGTGCTCATTTTGTACTACTTAAGGGCAAGAGTATCTGTTTTTAATCACTACATTTCACAGTTTTATGATTTTTTTTAAATGCCTTTCCCTCCAGAATCCCATTCCTGCATTATACTTTTCCATTATATTCTGTATTTAACAATATCGTTGTTATCTTTCATTTTCTACGACTCATTCTCTCACTAGTGGGGCTGGAGCAGAAATACTTTGAGGAAAACCTCAACTAGTTGCCAACCTGTCAAGGACACAAACAAACACACACAAACACAATAAATGCTTCAATTTCTGTATGTTTTCGGACTGTGGGAGGAAGAGTTCCCAGAGTAAACCCATGAAGAAAAACAATGAAACACACAGAGATTCTGTGGATTCTTATTCATCCAGGTTGTTCTTCCAAAAAAAACAGTGAGTTTCCTCTCAGTATCTTTCTCATGAGCACAATGTGCCGCGTTATAGAACTTTTTATTCTGAATTATTTATGATCTGTTGAAACGTTCTATGAAACAAGGAACCCATCGATTTAAATAATATCTACTGGGTGAAAAATAGAATTAAACAGTTGGAAAACCAACTTGTTCTATTAAAAAAGAAAAGTTTTGTTTGAGATTGTTTAGAAAAACGATGAATTAAAAGTGGTTTAGGAAATCGAGAAGCAGAGTCAGAGAGTGTGAATGGAACCAACAAATAATAATAAAAAAAAAAGTTTTACAAAAGAATATAAAACGTTTAAATATTCATCTAATCTCAGTTTGATCTTAGTTTGATGCATTTAAACAGAAAACGTAATCATTATTTGTATTTCTTTCTTTGCCAGATTTGTATCTGAACACAAAGTCAGTTGAAGTGTGCTGACACCTACAGGTGAGATGATATACTGCACTCAAATGCGTCAAACGCGTGAAAAAATAACGTCTCATATAAAATTAAAGCAAAGATATGTTTCGAAAATAGAACATAAACTGGGAAGATCTCCTGTTCTTGTTTGAATTATTCTTGAAACGAAACAATGACACACATATGTATACAACACACACATCTAACTAACACACAATAAGAGATATCTTTGATCTAAAAATAGATCAACTCGTCATAAACATTTCAATCATTAAAGAGACTAGAAAGACGTTTATATTGACTATAGAACTTATAATTTGTGCTTCAGTGCTGATGGTAGAACTTTAACAAAGCAACAATCGCAGCAAGAGAGTGCGCGTGTGTTCTTCTTGTCGCCATAGTGACGGTCACTAATCTTACCCCTGGCTTCCGGCCCAGCATGCATTGCTCCCACTCAGCTGCCCTCCCTCCGTCTTCCCTCCAACCTACCATCTCTCCGAGTGTTTCCTCATCCTATAATTTGTCTCTGCTTTTCTGCCCTAGTTTGATGTTTGTCTGAAGAACCTTCTGTCACAGGAGGATCATTAAGTATCTCAAATTAAATATATTTAATCAAATACAACCGTTATTAGCAAAACATACTTTTATTTTTGTCGTTCATGTAGTGTTTTTAAAATAATAAATCGTTTAGCAAATCATGTTTATGCAATTCTGCTATTATTATTATTATTAAATGGATATGTAAAAATAAGGATGAGAATCCAGGTCGGACCTAAATTAAAAATGTTGACGCGAAAATGTCCTCAAAGTTAACTTTTTGTTTGTTATTGTGTTTTATATTCATGACAAGTCACGTGTTAAATTAAAGCTCTTGAGTTTGTTTCTTATTTTTATTTGTCAATCAGTATCTCATTCATTCTCTTTTTTTCTACCTCTTTATCCCTTTTGGGGGTCGAGGGGAGACTGGAGCCTATCCCAGTATCATAGGGCGAGAGGCAGGGGACACCCTCGACAGGACACCAGTCTGTCGCAGGGCACACACAAAGACAGACAACCATTCACACTCTCATACCTACGGACAATTTCCCAAAGTTCTCAATTAACCTCTGTATGTTTTTTGACTGTGGGAGGAAACCGGAGTGCCCGGAGTAAACCCACGCATTATTATTATTATCATTATTATTATTATTATTGTTATTGTTATTGTTATTATTATTATTATTATTATTATTATTATTATTATTATTATTGTTATTATTATTATTATTATTATTATTATTATTGTTTTTATTATTATTATTATTAAATGCATATGTAAAAATAAGTCATAAATCCAAGTCAGAACTGGGAAAACAATCCCTGCTCGGCGCCAAAATGGGCCGTTTGAATGTCACCAAAAACTTTTTGTTTGTTATTGTGTTTTATATTCAAGTCACATGTTAAATTAAAGCACTTAAGTTTATATTTAATTTGTATTTGTCATTACAATCAGTATCTCGTTTTCCTATAATTGCAATAGAAGTAAAAAATATATATTATTACTCTATTATTCATTAATTCATTTATTGTCTACCGCTTTATCGGGTCGGGTGTTGCAGGGAGACTGGAGCCTATCCCAGTATCATAGGGCGAGAGGCAGGGGACACCCTATAATATAATATTTATTATATATTATATATAATTATTAATTAAAATTCCTTTTTTTTTTCTTTCGGCTCGACGACCCCTCACTGTTGAATGTGCGCCATTATTGACCCGAACAGGTAGAACAAGTAGGAAAAAGGTGATACCTGACAGGTGTAGCAGCCTGAGAACGGGACAGGAAGAGAAGGACAGAGAAGCAGCCTGTAGTGGAAGAGAGAGGGAAGGAAGGAAGGGGGAAGAAGGAGAGGAAAAGTAGGGAAGGAAAAGATGGGAAGGGAAAGGTAAGCAGGAGGGATTACCGGCGTTCCTGCAGACATGGCTGACAGTAGTTTTTGTCTCCATCTGTCCTTCCCTGTCGCTGCCCCGTCCTCCTGCTTCACTTTCTGCAACACAAACACAAACACACACAAACACACACATAACACACACTAGTGTTGGACACTGAAGAATATGCAAGAGACTGTTTATTCTGCAGAAAGAACTTCACTACTAATCCGTAGTAGTTTTTGAGCTTTTATTGCTAATGAAAAATGTATATTAATTTACAGTATTTTTCAAAAATCTTGTTGAGATTTTAGTTTAAGACAATATCAATATATTTTCTCACGATACTCAGCAGCACTGTATCAATATTTGATTTACAATCAACATGAAAATATTCATGCCGTTTGTTCATTTCTGTGTAGCAATTAAACATCCGGCCACTAGATGGCAGCAGTCACTACGTCCTTCGCAGCTAAAGGAACAAAGATTGGCCGATATTTTTTCTGTAAAGAGTTAAAATGCATCAAAATATTTTATAAAAATGAAATGGCAACACATTAAAATTTGATTTTAATGTCTGAAACACATCAACAGTAACAACTAGTGATGTGTTGATATTTTTTGATGAATATCTTTGATGATGATTCGTGATGTGTTGATGAGGCTTCATGAAACTGCTGATGAGGTATCATGATACAGTGTCTTCATTTAGAAAGGCCACTAGATGTCACTCTCAGTTTCGCAAATGATGCCAGGATTCAACAGCAAAAGCACATAAATAAGTAAAAAAAAGATAGAATCAATTGCGTCTCAAGAGGATTTCACACTGAAGTTGTCGCTAATATCTGTCGCTGGAATCATGGCTGGTTAGTTTAACATTTACATTCCTGGAGGGAGATCCTGGAGGAACGACCCGCCAGGATCCCGGTGGTCGTAAATCATTACTCAGGAACGTAGATAGAGATTAAATGGGAATGTGGTCGCTCTAATCGCAGCAGGTTTTGGTGCGAAGAATACGGGGGAAAATATTATGGAAATCAATTCGTGCTTCAGTCTGAATGTGTCAAGAGTGTATTTGGGCCAACAGGCCTCGGTGTGACTGACCCAATTTACAGCCCAGGATCTAGATCGTTCCGTCATTTAATCATCGCACCGGCGTCGACCCGGCAATTTGTCATTGTGATCCCGGAGAAACACGTTCGCTAATCAGGGAGCGTGAGGAAAAGATCGAAAAATATGTGTAGAAAACACAAAAACACAAACGTTTTGTTGTGAATTTGTCAAAAATAATTAGGAAATACTAGACCGTCTGATGAGAACTAGAGAGCGGCCATTGAAGAATCGAATCATTTATATGAAAAACGTTCTAAAACAACAAAACAAACAAACAAAAAATAATGAAAAACTACAAAATATAAGGCTACAATATTAAATGATAATAAGTTTAGGGCCACATGTGGCCATTTCACCCAAGTCTGGTATATATTATGAGTTCAACATTATATATGATAGTATGTAAAGTTCCATGCAGTGTTTCAAAGTTTGATATCATTTCATTTGCGGAAACAAAATCAACGGTCAACTAATGTCAAACTCCAACTCTGCTGACTCACTCCCGTGTTTCAAATGTTGAAGAATTCCTCTCATCATGACCATGTTTTGAACTTTATAAAGTTCTCCACCATCTGAAATCTCGGCGAACAAGAGGTTACGAGAGCGAAGTCCATTATGACTCAATAATGGTCTTCACTCCTCCTCCAGCCAGCTGTAATCACACCACACTATGTTTATATAACGAGTCCCTTGGAGGTGGAGACTTCTGGGACTGATGACGCACAGTGACAAACCTTGATGCTAGACACAGCAGAGTACTGTGTTTTCAGTGACCTTTAAGTTGCCCTTTCTCACACTACTCTTTGGTAAATTCCTCAAACGCCATTCAGAAGAAGGAAATACGTTTCTGGCTTTCAAATTAAGAGCATCGGCACACTGCCTTGTAACCCTTCACTGTCAAGATGTTAGAATGAATGTTTATTTATATTTGATATACTATTATCTATTGATTGTTCAAAACACAATTGGATTTACATTTTTACCCAGTTTTAAATGGCTAGAGATCATTAAAAATAGCAGGTTTCAGATCTGATACATCAATACTTCAATAAAGCCTCAGTTATTCATATATTCATATACTATCTCGCAAAAAATGATAACATTTTCACGTGTAATTCTAGCAAAACTGATATTCAAAACATCATATTTCATACCAAGTTTCAATCAATGACTGCAATATATGTCTTCAATTGGATATAGACAATAATCACACAAGCTATCATGACATTTGAATGTAGAATTATGAAGAAATTATTCATTAAATCATCATATTTTAACCATCTTAGTCATATGAAATTGTCAAAGGTGGCAGGTTTACGATGCTTTAAATCAATAATTATACCAAGTTACGATCAATGACTGAAATAGTTCTCCTCTAGAAGATGAAGAATACTATCACACAATGTATCATAACATTTGAATGTAGAATTTTAAGAGAAATTATTCATTAAATCATCATATTTTCACCATCTTTGTCATATGAAACTGTCAAAGGTGGCAGGTTTTGCAACGCTATAGATCAATAATTATACCAAGTTACGATCGATCACTGCAATAGTTCTTCTCTAGAAGATGAAGAATACTATCACACAGAATATCATGACATTTAAACGTAGAATTATGAAGAAATGATTCATTTAATCCTTATATTTTAACCATCTTAATCATATGAAACTTTTTAAAATTGACACTTAAATCTTACTGTAACAAAGAGAAGATAAACATAAACATCATTGTTTTTGATGTCTCTGGTGTGAAGGTCGCGACACCCCTGGACTGAACCAACTGTATCACTCTTACCTTGACCTTCTTCGTCTTACGCTTCTGTTTCCTCTGCCTCTTCTTGAGCAGGATGGTTTCGTACCGCGGCCTGGGATGTTCCTGTGGGACGTGAAGGCTTGTTTAGCTGCTGTATGTGTTTGTCGTTCCATATTCGAGTGGAAATATTCCACTTCTATATCTGAGCTTCAGGCTGCAACAAACATAAGCTGCTATCGCTGACTACATTATCGTGTGGAGGCTCAACCTTCTACCCAGAGGTAGAGAAGGAGGTCGTTGACGACTGGGAGACGAACATGGTTCACGCAGAAGATCGGCTGAAATCTAACGATGCGTTCAGGGAAGGTGGTGAAGTCATAATATTTGCACCTCGTCGTCCTCGATTCCTGTTAAGTCCCAACTGAAGCTCAGGCTGATCTGACGACGCTTCCAGTGCTCCAGGAACAACACCGCTGCCATGGAAACAAAACAATGTTAGTGATCGCAGTCGTCATTTGAATAAAAAAACAGGTGTTGGACGAGAATCATGAGCTTTTTCTTTTTCATCCCTCAGATCCTTTGACAAGTAGGTTATTTATCATTTATCTGTGTAATGTTAAGTATCTTCTCTATTTCTTCTTCATGTTATAATGGAATAACTCATGATCAATGTTCTGTGGCTTAACATGGTTCTGGTGTGTAGTAGCTGCAGCTGAATACCGAACGGTGATGGAGACGTATAAATTCATCAGAATCAGAATCAGAATGATTGATTAATGCCATTATTAGTGGATTGGATTCACTAATTAAAAAACAGTTTGGTAGGATGTACAACATCAAACATTAGAAAATAACCTGTAAAACTTTAATACCATTTAATTACAATTTACAATTTGGCTATTAGTTCAATCATTGGACTATGTAAATATATTGAACGTCAATGACATTTAAAGAAGCCTGGTCAGTTAAAACGAGTTTGTATCTGTGAGTCATTGTCTACATATGTCAAGCTCAAGGTCAGTAAAGGATCTTAACCGACAACTCATTCGATGTGTCCAGCAAGTGATTTAAATGTGGTTCGTTGACGCCAAACATCCACGATTTTCAAGTAAAAACCAGTTCAGATCGAATACATGTGTGAATCTTAACGTTTAGTGTTCAAGTTTTGCAGTTGTTCCTTGTTCTGAGTCATCAGAGACATTCCTTTTCTCTAGATCTACAATTAATTAGGAAACTTCATTCATTAATGATATCTTTGTGTGTTTTAGGGGGAAAAGGGTTTTCTGTTATGCCACGAAATTCAAAGATAATCAGCAGCAAATAGATCATTTAGAGAATTAGAGGTTAACATGATGTATTTTGTTAGTGGTTTTGTAATAGTTCATAGTTGATAGTAGATTGTTCTAGTGATATTATTGGTATTTTTCACTTTTGCACTGCAAGTCCCTCTTCTATGTGTATCTATAGTCTCATTTGTGTTTACTTTTGTTCTAAGAAACATATTATTGTAGCAGTCGATTATGTTGTAATGCATCCCTTATGATACGCAGTTGTGCAGCAAAAATAATACAATAATATAATAATAATACAATATTAAATACAATAATAGAATATTAAACCTCAATCTGAACAGTGCAGTGAAAAAATGAGGTGATAGACATAAAGAGAAACTTGATATTAATTAATTAAATGTATTATGGGAAGTTTTTGCAAATAATTGTACAAGGTTATCTGAGTGTAAAAATTAAACAAAATTATAAATAAGTAGGTAAATAAGTAAGTAATTAACACAACACTTATTTAATCGAAATTATTTGCAAAAACATATTTAATGTAGATTTAATTAAACCAAACTTATTATTTTAAAAATATATTTTAATAAATTACTACATCAGATCATCATTTTTAACGATGAAAGTTAAAAAAAATAGTACTAAATAATGTAGACTGGACTCTAGAGCTACCGACATCCGTCATACACAACATATTTTTGTATTTAAATGTGTTCTGATGGATCTGAAAAGAAGTCGGTTTTGAGGAGAAGGTTTATGAAGTTGGCGTTTAAAGTTATGTTGAGTGACAAACCACGGCTGATCGTTGGTCGATCACGGACATACCTTCAGACAAAAGAGTTAAAAATAAATAACTCAGAGTTTGTTTTTCACTCATTTTCATAGTTACTACAGGTTTAATTCATCGAGAAACGTGACTGAGACGAGCGCCTCGACGTGTCAGGAGTCACAGGCTAATGTTATATATACAGTATATATAATTTTATAATTCAGACATAATAATCAACCCTTCACCGTCTCTACCATCTGTTAAACTCCTGCCTGCTGTGGCCACACCAGGAGAACCATCAAAGTCGGTCTTGGCCTCCTTGCAAACACCTTCATCCATCTTATTCTGCCCAGAACTGTGCCTCCTCTGCTCCGCCTCACCCCAGAGTGACATGAAGATGGCGAAGAAGACGGTGGCGGGGTTGTCGAAGAGGTGCGAAGCTTTGGCCGTTCCACAGGCGGTGCTCAGCTGCCAGAAGTCGCAGGCTCCGTCACACAGAGGACACATGGTGAAGTTGAGGCGCTCGTCACACATCTCCAGGCTGAGGGAAGAGATTGATGGGAGATTGATGGGAGATAAGGCTGTCGAGTGACACACAACCCACAGAAAAAAAACAACCTTCATGGACCTGCATGGAACTAGAGAACACCAACAGTGTTAAATGAATAATAGTTATTGTTTGCTTCCTCCAGAAATGTCATGAAAATACACACACTATTTTCTTTTTCTGGTCATAACTCAAATGAAAAAATGTGTTGACGACATTAGTACTGTATATTCATATTGAATCACTTTTCAACATCAATTTAAAAATTAATTTTCTTGGCAGAATCCTCACCCAACAATGCTCCTTTGTGTAATACTGTGTAATACCAATACTGTCGTGTACATATAGTAGATTGCCAGAACAAAAGATACGCTTTATGTTTCTTTACATCTGTTGAAAGTTCCCATTTCCTGAGGAATCAATAGCGCCCCCTGGCGGCCCACCAGGGTATCGCGGCCTCCAGTAGAAAGATGTGCCTTCTGGCTCAGCTCTTTTGATCAAACCCTAAAAAGTAAATTTGCCCCACTTCACACTTGATAATACAACATGTGGATTTTCAAACAAATTTTAAAAAAAAAAGGCCACACTAGTCACAACCTTTACAACTACTATCTCCACTGGGGAACTGACCGACTAACACACTCACATCACTGGTGTATTACACTCAAATATGGAATTATATCATAATATTGGTCAACAAGCACGACATTTATCCAGATATTTATCTTACGTGGGAAACTATGGCATCTTTATTAAATCTATTTTGGCTTTATTCACAGTCAGTGTAGGCTGAATGATGCTTATGCTGCATGACATACTAACACACACACACACACACACACACACACACACACACACACACACACACACACACACACATTCTGTGTTCCTCCCACACAAGCCTCACTCAAGCCAGTTGCAGCAGGTAGTGCGGCATTCCCAATCTGGTGTAGGCGCTATGTTTGCTCAGAGATTTCCCCTGTTGGTCCTGATCATTAAAACAAAACGGACGGTCAGCAGGACGTCTGAGTCCAAACATACGAGCGGTTTCAAGGTTAAGAAGAAATCTCTGGCGCGAGTATGATGAGGAATCGTTGAGCTGCCCGTGATATAATGTTCTCAGTAGATCCATCAAACACAGAGAGAGGAAGATCGTTCTAAAGCAACAGCCTGGAAGGATTTCTCTCTTCTGGTCTGGAAGCGTGTTCAGGAACCATCAGTAGATTCTGATCCACAGACCTCAGAGCCCGAGCGGGGGTGTAAGGCTGGATCAGATCACTGATGTAAGGAGGAGCCTGACCATGAATAGATCTGAAAGTCAGAACCAGAATTTGATTGATTGAATGAATTGATCCTGAAAGAAACAGGTTTTAAGTTTTAAGGATCAGAGAAATGTGAGTTCTTCTACTAGAGCGAGTCAGAATTCTTGCTGCAGAGTTTTGTATCAAAGGCAGGCGAGACAGATCCTTCTTGTTTAGACACGAAAATGAACTGTAACAATAATATAATCGAGAAGACACAAACGCATGGATTATAAGCTCCAGATCATGTTGTGACATCATTTTCCTAAGTTTAGAGATTTTTCTCAGTTGAAGGAAACAGTTTCTGGTCAGTTTTCTGCAGTGTTGAACTAGAGACATGTCTTTGTCAAATACAGCACCCAGGTTTCTCAGGCTCAGTTTGATTTTATAATTTCAGCATGGAAAGTGACTCCATTTTGGTTTAATGTCAGACAGTTACCCCTTGTGTTATCTCTGGGTCAGGGTGACCCGGAGGCCTGAAACACAGGGTTAAGGAATAGTTCATCACATCAAAAGTTATTATTTATAGAGCTTTGCTCATATAGTTCAGGAACAGATTTACAAGATAAAATAAAAAATACAATAAGACAAAATGGCCAAAATTCTTAGTGAAACTACACGAAATGTAAGCAACATAAATATATAAATACAAATAGTCAAAGTCAAACAAAAAAAAAGTGCTGAAAGACCCTCAACCCTGTCTCCACTAGAAGAACTTGAACATCTGCTTCACTTTTAAGCACTTAACGTACATTAAGAGTTTTCCATCGTTTTATTAAAATTGAAACGTGACATCCATGTGTGAGAAATATACTGTGTATATTCATTAACAATTTACAAAGTCTTCTTTTCTGCTGCTCACAAATGTGGGGCGTTTCACTGAAGTACAGAAATTGAGTGTATAGTTACAGTGCCTGAGAAATAAATGAATAAAACATAGGAAAAGGCTTGAGGTAGCAACTGACATATAATCATATTTGATGAATGTGTATGTTTGCAATGAGATGATGGTGATAGAACTGTGTGTGAATGGGTCTGCCTTACAACTGGGCCTCAGCAAACTGGATTATATTTCATGATATTATTCAGGGTTGAGTGTACAAATAAGACAGGAGGAGCAGTGATGTGATCAATATTATGGAGGAGGAGGTAGAATTGCTCCGGCAACCCTTGATAGCAAGTGTGAAAATACTAAAATGGAGAATGTTTCACAAGATATACAAAGAATTGTTAAATCTAATGCAGCGCTCGTGGTGATCCAACAATGTATGTACCCATGTGTGTGTGTGTGTGTGTGTGTGTGTGTGTGTGTGTGTGTGTACCTGGGTATATTGGTGTCCATGGTGGCGACACCGTAGCCGAACACGATGATGCCCACGATGGAGGCAGGAACCAGCAGTTGAGTGTAGACGCCGAGCCAAGCGAAGTAAAGGCCGATCTTCTCCCCAAAGTACTTCCTGTTGGAGGGTGAAAGTTCATAATATTGACCAGATGTTTGACGAATGTTTTCACTTAAAGATGAAGAAGAACCATTACCTGACCAGATCTATGGGCTGATACTTGTAGAAGGCGGTGTATCTGGCCCACTCGTCGTGAAGAACCTGGCGACGCGGAGTCGAGTCGGTCAGCGAGACAAGCTCGTACCGATGTTTGACAACGTATAATTATGTTTCACTCAAACGAGACGGTAACGTGTGATCAGAATGTACTTCACAGAGGACACCGTAACCTCCTTCTAGAGAGTTGTTAGTAGGTCAGACAGTAGACAGTAGTACCTGTCTGTCGTTATGCTCCTCTGGGTCCCCGATAACTTTGTAATCACCCTGGAAACGAGACAAGAGAGAAACACTTGTTAATGTCTGCTCTTGTACTTTATGACAAAAACACTCATGCAACACGTTCATCACAACACAACGCAATAGTATAAGTACAAGATTTGATAATAACACAATAATTATACTGTGTTTTTTGTTTTTAATGAAGACGGTGTTCTTTTTTTACTTCACGTTATTGTCCATCAGTAATTGTAAAAGTATATAATATTTTTGTATGGCAGTTGATTAGCTGAGTCTGTCCAGCTAACAACACAACTGTAATAGTAGGCAGGTAGTAGGTAGTAGGTACTAGTAGTAGCAATCGCAATTAACAAATACCAGTAGTGGTTGTGGCGATGGTAGTAGTAATACCTCATAGTAGTCATGGTGGTCGTGCTGGGCATTGAAGTCATGAAGGTGGTCGTAGTAGTAGTAGTAATGGCAGTGGTAGTTCAAGTAGTAGTGGTTGTATTAATAAGACTAGTAGAGGTAGTACTCTGATAGACTGAGAAAAGAACGACAACTATCCTGGTCTATGAAAACAGCTTTACAAATAAAGCTTACCTACTCACTAATATTAGTAGTCTTGGTGATATTAGTATAAGTAATATAAGTAGTTGTATTAATATAATCATTCGTGTAAGCCATAGTTATATTAGCAGCAGCAGTAATACTACTACTAGAAGTAATAGTATTACTAGTAGTAGTATTAGTATCAGTAGTAATAGTAGTGGTAATAGAAGTAAGAATTGTAGTAGTATTGGTAGCAGCAGCATAACCAGTAGTACTAGTATTACTAGTAGTAGTAGTAGTAATAGTAGTGGTAATAGAAGTAAGAATTGTAGTAGTAGTAGTGGTAGCAGCAGCATTACCAGTAGTACTAGTATTACTAGTAGTAATAGTAGTAGTAGTAGTATTAGTAGTAATAGTAGTGGTATTAGAGGGAGGAATTGTAGTAGTGGTATTGGTAGCAGCAGCAAGAGTAGTAGTAGTTATGGCAGCAGTATTGGTAGTAGGAGGAGCAGTAGTAGTAGGAATATCAGCAGTAGTAGTAGTACTAATACAAGTAGTGCGGGTCAATACTCACATCGTGCAGGGGGAAGGCAGAGTCATACACAGCCTTTGCTATCAGCGTGTTGATGCCTGGAAGAGAGAAGTGAAGTACTAGATATTTCTCTGGCACGTTCACGGTGTGTTGGTGAAGCGTCGAGTGAGTCACGATCAGTCTGAACAGCTTGTGTAGTGGAGCGTTGACTCACCGGCTCCTACAACAAAGAGGCGACTCTACTACGAAGAGGAACGAGACACGGCGAAGACAAACTGGAATCAAGCGATAAAGTAATTGTCTCACATTCCCTCCTCCTCGTGAACATCCGAACGCCTTCAACCCATTTTACAACATCAGCCACGACACGCTGGATCGTGTCGAGGAGTCCCTGAGCTGCCTGACCCAGGACGGGTGACCCACTTGTAGAGGAGAAGCAGAGCGACGAAGACAGCGGGAGTCGACTCTTGCTTCGACGATCTGTTTCCTTTCTTCTCACCCCGAGGGGCGACCACCACCCTCAGGGTCGGCCGGAGAGACATATGGCGGAGCTGAAGCTGTGCCAGTGACTCTATACCAGACCGACGGGTCTCACCGATGCATCTGTCCTCTTCAACAATGTCCCTCACAAGAGAGTCTATTCTATTATTACATTTTATTACACTTGATTAACAAGTGTCTAGTGTCGCATCTAGAAGAAAACAAACCCAAGAGCATGTTCCATTTTTGGGCATTCTTGTATTTATTTTCCAACTGCTATTTTTAATCATTGTGTTTTCTTTTTAAAGAGCAGACTAATTAATTTTCATTGATGTTTTCCTGTCATTCTCTCTTTAATATTAATATATTTAGTTTCCTATAACAGTAGATCAGTTATATCTAATATTTAAAACGTATAAACCTTTTTTTTAATTTTATAATTCTATAGTTTTTACATTGTAATGACAACTTTTTCTAAAGAAAATATTAAATTTGAAAAAAGGAAACATTTTACAATTATTATTATTCTTTTTTTTTTACACATAGAGTTTTATAAAATTCCTTTAATTGAAATAAAACATTATCTAATTCAATATGTTTTTATTTGTAGCTTTTTAAACGCAATATTGTCAACAATTTTATATTGAATTTAAAAGAACACAAATAAAAAAATATTGAAATTAAGGAAAGTTATTTTTGAGTATTAAACTCTATGTGCATAAAAAAAGTTTGATATTTTAATCAACTCTTGTGAAAACAAATGTGTTTGTGGTATCCCTTCCTTCCCTCTGCCTTGACCCAGAGAGGGTTAAGGGTTAATAAAAATCAACCTTTCAATAAACAAATGAATAAATCCAAAGTTAAGTAAAGTGAAGTTCAGAGTTGAACAACATGTGTAAAAGTAATGATGTAATAACATGTTTTTTAAGCTCGTGAAAAGACTCGGTGGGATTCAAAGCTGCTGTCAAGCGGGGTCGCCATGTTCCTCTGTCGGGACGACGAGCTCCAGTTGAAGCGATTCGTCATGAAATAAGTCGAGCACTCGTCGTGCAGAACCGACACGGGTGGTCTGTGGTCTTTCGACAGGTTCTAGGATCCACGGATCAGCAGGAACACGTCTCACACGGAACATTACGACCTCGCAAGTCAAGTGAGGCGTTTACTTTGTATAAATTAAAACAATGACACGATATCGACATGGTGGATTATTTAGTGTCAGTGGGGGGGGGGGGGGGGGGGGTCTGCACCAGAACCATCTCTGAATTGGAAATGCAAGGAACAAATGTTTTTGTAGTAACTTATTATGCTTTTGTATTTTATTTAAGATTAGATTAAAGAAATAACAGTGGGATGATTGACAAATTCTATTTGTAGTCATAGTAGTACGGTGAGTAGTTGTTGTAGAAGTTAAAGTAGTATTCAAAGTAGTAGTACTTGTAGTATAATTATTATTAATATTTGAAGAACTAGTAGTCACAGTAGTAGTGGTATTAGTCATAGTAGTAGTACTTGTAGTAGTTGTAGTATAATTATTTTTTAATTTTTGTAGTAGTAGGAGTAGTAGTCTACTATTAGTCAAAGTAGTAGTAGTCATAGTAGTAGTGGTAGTTATTGTAGTAGAATAGATGGTAGTAGTCATAGAAGAAGTAGTAGTAGTAGTAGTCATGGTTATAGTAGTAGTAGTAGTAGTAATAGTAGCAGTAGTGGTTGTAGTAGCAGTAGTGGTCGTAGTAGTAGTGGTAGTAGTAATAGTAGCAGTTGTGGTTGTAGTAACAGTAGTGGAGGTAGTAGTAGTAGTAGTAGTAGTAGCAGTATTGGTTGTAGTAATAGTAGTAGTGGAAGAAGTAGCAGTAGCAGTAGCAGTAACAGTAGTAGTAGTTGTAGTAGTAGTAGCAGTAGTGGTTGTAGTAGTAGCAGTATCACTAGCAGTAGCAGTAGCAGTAGTGATGGCAGTAGTAGTAGTAGTAGTAGTTGTAGTAGTCCTAAGCTCCTTGGTAGAGATACACAGTGTCGTCTTTTTATTTTTTTCTAAACGAGTGCCTTTTATTTTATATACGATTAAATTAATGAAATTGTAATGATTAAAAAGTCAAAGTTAATTTCATGATAAAACACAACATGAACAAACACATTCAAAACAACACGAGTGTTAATTAAAGTTATCTCCAGACATCTGCTGTTATTAGTTGTTGCTACGTGACAACACTACCCTGCTCAGGCCCCCCCCCCCCCTCCAGACTCCCACGAGGACTATCGGATTCACCAGATCCTGAACCTGAAATCGATCCGTCTCTTCCAGGTCGCCGCTGAGCAACCTTGAACTGGAAATGACCCCTGACTTAAGATCAAAGAGGTGAGACACGTTCTTATCTGGGCTGAACCTTCACCGAACATCTGAGAATCACTGTTGGATATTTCTGAGAGTTATGAGACGAGGACAACAATGAGCGTACAGGACCGATGAATACGGGCTGAAAATACATGATGACACAGGTACACACCGAGGGATTAGTCTCACTAATGTGTGTTGGCCCTGCATTTGGAGGTTGAGACAAGACCGAGACGTTTGGAGGTCAACACCGAAACAGGACCAAGACATTTGGAGGTCAAGACTGAGACAAGACCAAGACATTTGGAGGTTAAGATTGAGACAAGTCCAAGACATTTGGAGTTCGTGACAAGACCAAAAGATTTATAGGTCAAGACTATACCAAGACATTTGGAGGTCAAAACCGGGACAAGACGAAGACATTTGGAGGTCAAGACCGAGAAAAGTCCAAGACGTTTGGAGGTCAAGACAGGACCAAGATATTTGGAGGTCAAGTCCGAGACAAGTCCAAGACATTTGGAGGTCAAGACAGGACCAAGATATTTGGAGGTCAAGACCGAGACAAGTCCAAGACATTTGGAGGTCAAGATAGGACCAAGATATTTGGAGGCCTAGACAAGACCAATTCCTTGGAGGTCGAGATTGAGTGATGACCAAGATATTTGGAAGTCAAGATCGAGTGAAGATCAAGACGTTTTTAGATCTAGGCCGAGACAAGACCAAGTCATGGGAGGTTGAGACAAGAAACCCCAGTCCACCCAGTCCCTTACAAGATGCACTCGATAGTGAGACGAGACCCTAAATAAGGTGTCTGGAGCCCAAGACCGATCTCGAGAACTACAACAAAAGTAGGAACAAATATACGTCGTATCTCGACCTCTCTGGCAAAATGCATCACATTTAAAATCTTTCTTCTTGACCTCCTCCCTGCATGTTTGACTCTTCAAATCCAAGCCAAGAAGAGAACATCAGAGTTAACACACTTCACAGAAGCGCTGACTCACACACACAGTCCAACACACACTCACCGATTGTTTGGCAGGTTCGTACGCACACGGTCCGCCTTAAGATCTCATACACCTGAAAAAGCAAAGAAAAAAGTTCAGGATGGAGAAAATAAAGGGAGGGGGGGGGGGTGATAAAGAAGTGTAGACCTACTATTCGTCCTCTCGTGGCGTTGTCGAAGAACGTGTCTTTAGACGTGATGTTGTACCTGAACAGGTAAGAAGGAAAAACCTTGTCATTGGGAACAGATTTTGTTGGAACAACGGTTCCTGTTTTCGTTAGATAACTGATGAATCAGCAGCTTCTGAGTTTTGTGTGTTGTTCTTACAAGTTGAGCTTGTCCCTGGAGAAGCAGTGCGAGAGGTACTTGGTGCTTCCGTTGTCCTGGTGCGGGACTTTGGGCTGGAAGGGCTGGTTCAGTTTCCGCCACAGCGAGCTCATGCTGGTGCTGAAGCCGCTCTCCTCTTTCAGCTCGTAGCTCTGATCACGGACACATTTGAATCGAAAAATGTGTTTTTTTCCAGAGATTAGTTTTCCTTTCGCTTACCGTTTTCGTTGGGACCTTGATCTTGAGGAACTCGGCCTCCCGACACAGGACGGGCCAGGGGGCGTGGAGGCGGGTGAAGCAGGGGCCGTGACCTTTCGACTGAAAAAGTGAAAAAATGTGCCGTGGTTAATATTTCTGGGGTTCACAGTCACGTGTCTGTTGACTTCAGGGAACACGTTTTGCCAGATTGTTTGGCGAGAGCTGGCTGTATTGAAGGAGAGATCTGGAACCATCTGTCGGCGCAGCCTTTGCAATCCAATATGTGCCGGTTCTGCTTTATCTGCCGCGGAGATCCTGAGCGCCAATTACTTCTCACCCGTCTTTGTCGCCGGGCTTCCCATTGGTCTCTGAAGCTACGCCTGCGTCTCACTCAAAAAATAGGGGTTGAGACTAATATTCCCGGGGACCGTTTTGGACGTGACACCAGATCGTCCCATCTTTATTCATTCCTGAAGCAAAGCCTGAAGGTTTTCCCTCTTGTTTCCGAGCCCCTCGCCCCCCCAGACACCCGGCACAGAAACACATGCATTATGCATTATAAACTAATACAAGATTATATTTATCACGGAACACCGTCTTCATTTTCAAGCCAAAAACACACTGTGGGCATCAAAACCACAAAAAATAATTACATCTTTTGGATTAATATGGAGTTTTAAACATGAGCTGTAATAATAATCAATGGCTTCGCCAACTGACATTTGAATAAAGCTTGATTTAACATTTTGTTGACCCGAATAATGAATAAATGATGACACGCGAGAATAGATGATAATCGTTGTAGTTTAAAAACTGTTCAATTCATTTGTAAACTTGAGAAATTTACATGTTTTTTTCTTTCAGACTTTTTTCAAATTTGTTTCTTTTGAATTGACATAATAAAGAATAACATATTTGTTTAATATGATACAAATATATATAAAGAAATCCTGAATTCTGACCTTATATTTCTGTCATAAACTGTATTCATTTATTATTGTCAGTTTAGAAGTAAATGTATCTATGTTCTTTATCTTTATCTTTAGACTTAGATCGTTTCATCTTGTTCTTTCTCTTTATTTCTCTTTGTTCTTGTTATTATTTTATTTTGATTTATTTTTTATGAAAAATTGCTGTATTTGCTCTGGCTATTGGAAAAAAACTATTTCCCCGAAGGAGACCTCCTGAAGGATCAATAAAGTTCTACCTTACCTTACCTTACCTTAAATACATTACCTTAGAATCCACTTTTATCTTAATCTCCCGGTCTTTTATAGAAAAAACGTTCAGGGAACGACACATTATTTATTATTCAACTGACTTTTCCTCTAATAAAGTTTCCAAAAATGTAAACGTGAAGTCAGAAGCGTGAATTAAGCTGCATCTATTTAGAAACGTCTACTTTTTTGGCATCAACACAAACTGAAAAAACTCCACTTTCATAACCGGTTGCTCGTGTTGAAGGTGCTGAACATCCAGCCAATAGGTGTTCTAAACGAGGAGCACTCTACCCTGCAGCGCCGGTAACAACTCTTCTCTATAATCCATGAGCCGGTCATTATTCAGGCCGGCCGGCCAGGGAGAGAGTGACCGGGAGAGAAAGGACGCCATGCCAGCGGGGGACGGTGGCCAGGTAACAGTACCCTCCTCGAACACCCATCAGCATCCGTAAGAGAGAGAGCGAGTGAAAAGAGAAAAGTGACATGGCAAGTGATGGAAACCTGAAACTCCCGACTCCTACTCTCCTGAGAAGCGGCGCTGCACCTCCGCCCTCCGCCCTCCATCGCTGTAGACCCTCGTTCAATGACCGACTAATTAAAGTGTCACTCTTCTTATATTTCCTTCTCCAGGATTTTCTGGCCCGGTCGCTGTTTATGCCGCCCTAGTGAGTTTGGACTGAGACAGCAAAACCCATGATGTCCATATTTTTTGGATTCCTTTTAATTATTTGAATTCCAAAAAAAACTTTTTTTTATTTTGTGTTTCAACACAACTAATAATTGTCTTGCTTTACTATATTCCATTTTTAAACTTGACCTTTTTGTCAATATTTCCTACTTTTATCATTAAGTATTCAGCCATTCTATATATCTTTTATATATCATATGTTTTCCTTTTGTCTTTCTTTCTATTCTTTAGGGTAACAACCCTCACATAAGTAATGAAAAAATGAAAAATATAGTACGATGTGGACGTAAGGCTGGATCAGATCACTGATATAAGGTCTGAACATGAATAGTTATGAAAGTAAGAGCCAGAATTTTAAAATGTATCCTGAAAGAAACTGGCAGCCAGTGAAGAGTTTTAAGGATCGGAGAAATGTGAGTTCTTCTACTAGAGCGAGTCATAATTCTCGCTGCAGAGTTTTGTATCAACTGCAGGCGAGACAGATCCTTCTTGTTAAGACATGAAAATAAACTGTTGCAATAGTCTAAACGAGAAGACACAAACACGGATTCCAAGTATTTGTAAAGTATATTTTGGAAGCACGTCTCTATATGAAAACTGCAAATTTTTCCATCAAAACTGTTTCGATGGTTGGTTTGTTTGTTACTCTGTACTGTCTTTTTTGTCTGAAATGAAAATAAAATTTGTAAAAAAAAAACTGTTTCGATGGTAAATCTGTCAACGTTGAGTCATTGATATCGATAAAAATTGAATTGCAACTAAATGGTCAAATGTTGTAAATGTGCAAGGATTTCCTGTCATAGTGAATTATTTTCAACAATAAAAAGTAAGACACTAACACATTAACGCGGGCAGACACAAAAAAAATGGTTTTAATGCTGTGTGTTCAAGATTTGTAAATGGACAAGTCAAAATGTGATAAATGGAATTCATGAAAGTTAGCATAGGTTAGAAACAAACTTAGAAGTGGTTGGATTTTAGTTGAGATCAGGATCAACTTCTTGATCTCGGAGGGTTTTTTAGTTTTTTTTTTTTCAGGGATTTCTTAATAACTTGGCTTCCAACTTGAGTACCTCAGGTACCACTTTAGAAATACATTACTCTTGATGTACGTGATGGGCTGGTTGTTAGGATTCTGAACTTCTGCTGTGTTGACTCCAGGTTAGGTTGTTGTGTCGACACTAAATCCCGAATACATAAGTTCAGCTCAGTGGAGCACAAGCAAGGGGAGAAACTAGAGCATGGTTTTCTATAAAGAGATGCAAGCCTGGTTCAACCGACTGATGAAACACAGCAGAAGTTTAAGTAGACAGACCATAGTCAAACCTTCGAAACTCCATCTTAAAACACATCCTGATGGGGTTTGGGTGGCTTGCTTTTAAAGCCAAATACAAAAGCTGTGAGTTTAAGGATGCTTGATGTGCTTTTAAAACCATCTGTTTCCAAATGCTGTTGCCATTGGATTACATGAAATGATTAGTTAGTCTAAGTGAAAGTGAATCAACATAACCCCAGGCAAGTGGAGCTCTGTTTCTTGAAGAGCTTTTCTTATCAGAGAGAAATATAAAAATTCATCATGCATTTCCCTTCATCACATCTAAAATCAGGGGATATAAATACCACTAGTCAGGAGCAGGTTAATTAGTGGGGGGATTTTCAATTAGCTCTGTATCTCTGTCGGGGTTGAGTGAGTGGGTTGGGTAACTAGGACGCTGCCGAGGGCCGCTGCATAATTTGAGCGTTTAGGCGGAAATCTGATGCTGAAGAACACAAAGACAGATCAGAATCGAGGCCCGCATAGAGATGGAAGGGGAACCCATGAAAGAGGCGTTTAGGCTTCAGTGATTGACTAGGACAGCAGCTATGGAAGGTTTAATTAGACATCCTCCTACAGACGTGCAGATGGTTACATGATGAATCTACAGGGGTGTGATTATACCCTTATAGATGAAGGATTGCATCACACATTTCTCAGCGTGTCCTCCCTTATAAGTGTCTGTTGTTATCTTTGAAGTGTGGATCGATCGGGATTTTTGACAACTTAACCTTCTATAGCATTAGCATAGCTTCGAAACAACATTGCAAATGTTTGTTCTCACCAAGTTTTTTATGTTGTAGTCTTCCTCTCCTAGATGCAGTAAGTTTCTCATCATGACCATGTTTTGAAGTTACTACTTTATAAAGTTCTCCCCCGTCTGAAATCTCGGCGAACGAGAGGTTACGAGAGCGGAGTCCATTATGATGTAAGAATGAGCCTCACTCCTCCTCCAGCCAGCTGTAATCATGCCCCCTTTGTTTATACAACGAGTCCCTTGGAGTCGGAGACTTCCTGGATTTATGACGCATGAGTGACAAACCTTGATATTTGACCAATCACAGCAAGTGGGAGTGGTTATGGTAAAAAATATTTCATCTTCAGAATAATAAGTGTTTTCATTGGGTGGGGCTTAAGCATTTCAAAAAGCTTTTTCCTTCTCAGTATTATCTTGATGTTTAAAGTATGTACTTTTTTGAGTATTGTTTTGATTGTTTAAGCGCTTTGTGACCCTGACTCTAAACTGACATTAGCTTGTGACTTATGACACGTATAGACCAGTCCAGCGATTCTGATTCAGCGTTATGTTGAGAGGTATTTTTTCATCGTTTTCACTGGTCCTGCTATTTTATTTTGACAGTTTTTATCTGATGGCCGGTCTGTGAATATAATGCCAACCATTCAACCAGTCCGTGGTGCAAAAAAAGTACTGAGGACCCCTGCTCGAGAGATTGAATGATAAAAACGTACTTAGGCAGTTTCGCCGACCTTCCCACCAGACAGTGTTGGAGAGGAATCTTTTTAGTCAAAGTTCACAAGGGTGCTTAAGATAAAATCAATCCATTATGCTTTATAATATTTGATAAACTATTCAGTTGAAAAACAGTGAGTGGGATGGAGCCTGAATGAATTCATTCCTGTGGGTTTGTTAGGCAAACAAAGGCTTTAAGAAAAATCACAGACTAACATAACGTATTTGTGCGGGTGATTAAAACAACCACTCTTGTATGATCCACACCGGGAAAGTGGTTTTCCCCAATAAGCTTACCATCCCGTGGGAAGAGGGCAGCTCATGAAAGAAAGCACCTTAAGCTGTTCGTAAAGTGCCAAGAGACTGACTAGAGAGCCAGGGTTTAGTGTGGAGGTCAGATGCCAGGGCCTTGTCTACGACTCTCATCCAACCTTAATCCTGAAACATCTGGAGGCAGCGGACAGTGGCAGGCATGTGCAGCAGACTTTGGAATCCTCTTTTTCTCTTCCTTATTTAAGAACCTGTCATTCTTACGCTTCCGGTAAGCCTTTGACCAGCTGCTTCAAAAGTGGGCTCTTGCTGTTAATGCCAAAACAGTCGTTTTAACGACTACTTATTCCCATATTATGCTCATATCTCTAAAGATATGTAGATCTTTTCATTTCCTCTTTTCTATTTTGGTTTTACCACAGAGTTGAACGTGAGTGACAGCTGTAACCCACGTGACCGCCTATTTGGTCGTGGGGGTGGTCTTGCTACAGTTTATAGAGAGAGTCGTTCTTGCAAAGTGATTCACTTCTTATGAGTCTCAGAAGATCTTGGTTGGTTCTACAAGTCCTTTCAATTGTGTTTCAGTCTACCATCCACCTGGTCCTGCAGCAGTGATTTTGAAGGACTTTAGTGACTTTTTATCTTCAATTATTCAAATGGAATCTCTTTTTATTCTTGGAGACTTTAATCTTCATGTTGATGACGTCACATCTTGCTCTGATAAAGAACTTTTCACTTTGACTAAAGCCTTTCAATTTAATGTTTCTGACCAAAAAGGCCACAGTTTAGACTTAGTTTTTACTCTTGGCCTGGACATTTATAATGTATCTGTACATGATTTCCATCTGACTGATCATTCTCTGGTTTGGTTAACCTGGACTTCATCCCTGAACCTAAGCCCGGTAAGGTTAGGTCAGGCGTGTCATCTCAGCTGATATTGCAGACAGTTTTTCTGCTATGTTTGACCCTCTTTCCTTTAATGACTGCCTTAATGTGGACAGTTTGATTCACTGTTCCACTAATCATTGTGTTGAAATACTGGATCAAGTGGCACCTGTTAAATCGAACTTGAAAATTCAGAAAGAACGGTGCCCTTGGACAAATGAAGATCAACTAAACTTGAGGTGCACAGACTTCACTCTGGGATCTGATGTCTTCATGGTGGAAACTGCCAGATCTGATTACATCAGGAAACTAATAAGCAAAAGGCGTAAATCGCATGAGAAAACACTCATTTTTACCACAAAACAACTTCCAAACGCACATTTAACAAATTTGCCTTTATCGAAGCTGACAGGATATGACTTTCCCTAGTAACTCATTTCTTTGAAAGTGACGAAGTAACACAAGAAGTAACTAGTAATGTAACCAAGTAACTATTTCAAAATAACTTACACAACACTGCCAGTGAGTCACAACTACTGTATCTCATGTAAAACTACTTGTTGACTAGCGTAGCAAAACAATCGATGTAATCTTGCAATAAAAACTAAAATAGTCAACAGAATATCAGAGAAAAAAATCTTCATTTACATTCGTCACTAAATATTAATGCTTCTGAGAGTTTGTCAAACAATGAGCCTTGGAAAAAAAAAGAACCAAACTGCCTCAAAGCTACCATAAAAACTTTTGTCTTTTTACTCTCCTCTTTTCATGCTCAAACCTTTACATCTATCTACTGAGATGCTTTATAATGAAGTTTTACGAAAAGATTGATCCGTTCACTCAGTGAATGATTGGATCAATAACCTTCCAAGAATGAAACCTTGTCGTCCTCGAGTCCCTCCGTCTATTTTCTCATCAACATGTTCCTTCATGTTTGAGTGAGTTTGTCAGCTGTTCCTCTCCCCATCAGAACCTTCATGTCTTCAGCCAACCTCGGGCGAAGCTCTCGGCGGCCGCTGCTCTTCTTTCAACCACCTTTCTTCTCTGATTTAATTAAAAGTGTCCTGTAAGAGAACGGTGGCTCTGAGATCGAAGGTCAGCTCGGCAATCAGCCGTCGCACCATCAAGCTTGACATTTAAGCCACTTTCTTTTTCCCACAACACCCAATTAGGCTGAGTCACAACTGAGGCAAGTAGAAGTGTCTCTATAGATATGTGGGTGTAGGTGTGTGTTTTCATGATAATACGCCATGAGCAAGAAGTTATAACACATTTATAACACCATGGTTTTATAATCCACTGAGTTCAATCAACAAGGTTTCTACCATAGCAACGAAACAATGTCTCCTGCTGATCAGTTTCGTAGTAGCCACTCAGTACAACATTTGCATATAATGCCTCCTCAACATGTCTGGTTATTCTGGGCCACCAAGATTGACCAAATCTGTGGAGAAAAGCAACACTTTTAGGTCAACTTACAATGTTTCCCCTGCAGCAGGGGTGGTCAATAGCAGCTCCTAACGGACCCTATGATCGACTGTGACTGCTGTTAGGGGCAATTAAGCAAAAAAGAATGGATGAAGAAAAAGAGCTCTAATATGAGGTCACTTAAAGGTAGGATAAAACGCAGTAAGGAATATACATTCTGAGAAAAAAAGTAGGTTAAAATTAGGTTTTTATAAGGATTTGTTCATCTTCCTTACATTTTAAAGAAAAAACAAGGAAGCGTCATGAAAATAAAAAATGGGTTTTTAAATTTAATTTTCTTTTGAGTGACCTTAAAGGACAGGAAAGATGAAAAGACAAAACAAAAGAAGGGTAAAAGAGAAAAGAAAGTCCTAGAAAATCTAATGAGTTAGATATATATTAAAGGTCATCTTATATGAAAACCCAACTGTCCTGACTCACATGTTTCAAATGTTAAAGTCTTCCACTCCAAGATGCAGTAAGTCTCTCATCATGACCATGTTTTGAAGTAACTACTTTATAAAGTTCTTCTGAAATCTCAGCGAACGAGAGGTTACGAGAGTCCATTATGACATAGTGATGGCTTCACTCCTCCTCCAGCCAGCTGTGATCACGCCCGCTTTGTTTATACAACGAGTCCCTTGGACTAATCACAGCAGAGTGGGTATGGTTATAGTAAATAAGATTTAATCTCCAGAAAAACTGTTTTTTCAGTGGGCAGGGTTTAAGCACATTTTCTAATGTAAATATTTAAATGAAAAGAACACACATACTGATGAGTACAATAGAGGTCCAACATCTATTTAAGACACAACATAAATAAATAGAAAAGTTATTATTAAGCTGTTATTTAGCTATTAAATGATTAAGCTGTCAAAACATTTCCACTACCAACATGTTGGCAACACTTCACTAGGCACATTTCACAATTTAACCCGATTCTCTTGCAAAAAACCCCCAAAAAAACCAATTCTAAAGATGAAGCTTCTTCAGTGGAGACTTCCCAATGAGTGTGGAGGTTCATGGACTAACAAAGAGTTCTTGACAAATTGAAGTTGGTAAAAAACAAACCTTATTTAGTGTTTGGTTTGTGGATCTGTTTCTTTAAGTCTGTAGAGACTATTGAGTTACTACTTTGTTATTTTGTTACCCTTGCACACAGGGTTGAATTTAATGGTTTTGGAAGAAACTACACCAGCGAAGCATCAAGAAATCATTCCAAAACCCTTGAGTGTGTATTGAACTGTTTCTCGATGGAGAACTTTTGTCGTAAACTGTTCCAGCCGAGAACCGTTCGGGTGATATAGTGATGGATGCAGGTTGATGAAGCAAGGCTGAGCAAACTCTTTAATCCTTACGTATTTTCCACAAATCAAAGTAATATGTCAAATACTTCTGGCTAAGTGAGAGATACGTTTGGACACAACTAATAAGTTAATTTAAAGTTTTGGCGATTTTCCCGGGTCTGGCTGACCTCTTGTTTCTTAAAGCAATGGCGGTCACTCTTTTCTCTTCATCTAGATGATCGGTTCTTGTCTTAATGTGAATCCTAACAGTTGTTTGACGAAGCCGTTGGCTGTGTTTCAACTCAACTCATGACCACAACTCCATTAGGAATTCAACAAAGTGACACAGACAAGACACACCTGTGAAGTGGAAACTGTGTCACGTGAAAACCTCTTGTATTGATTATGTAAAAATATCAGTCTTCAGTGAGAATCTAGGATCTAAATATTCATGAACATAAAGAAAACACGATAGATGAAAGGGTTTGTCAAAACTTGTGGCCTGTACTGTATTTCCATTAAAGTCAGTTTGGAATATCTTATCTGCAAGACCCTGCTTAACCCTTCTGTTGTCTCAGGGTCAAGGTGACCTGAAAGGCGTGAAAACAAGTGTGTTTGTGGTATCCTTTGTGTTGTCTCAGGGTCAAGGTGACCCGAGGACGTGAAAACAAGTGTGTTTGTGGTATCCTTTGTGTTGTCTCTGGGTCAAGGTGACCCAAAGGCGTGAAAACAAGTGTGTTTGTGGTATCCTTTGTGTTGTCTCTGGGTCAAGGTGACCCAAAGGCGTGAAAACAAGTGTGTTTGTGGTATCCTTTGTGTTGTCTCTGGGTCAAGGTGACCCGAGGGTGTGAAAACAAGTGTGTTTGTGGTATCCCATGTGTTGTCTCAGGGTCAAGGTGACCCGATAGGCGCGAAAACAAGTGTGTTTGTGGTATCCCTTGTGTTGTCTCAGGGTCAAGGTGACCCAAAGGTGTGAAAACAAGTGTGTTTGTGGTATCCCTTGTGGGTGTATCCCACTGCATATGTATTTATCGAAGCCAGGGAGGTTGTTGACCTTGACCCAGGGACAACACAAGGGTTAAGAACAAGGAAGTTTCAAAAAAAGAAGTGAATTATAACAGGAAAGCGTTTTTTACTGTCCAAGTTGTTGAATTCCCTCGTGTCATGTCTCTCTGCCAAGTGTTGCTTCCACACATTTAAGTGAGTCTTTGGTTGCTGTTATTGTACAATATTGTACAAACACTGTGACCCGAGTGGCCTGAAGTTGATCCACGTCGACTTGAAGAAGGTCACGGGGTCAAGCTAAGTATGCTAAGTGTTTAGCCAACATGCTGGCGTGCTGGGAGATACACTTGAATCTTCCTTATCAGATAACGCTCCTTCGTTCGCCAACCTCTTATTAAAACCACGTCCAGTGCAAGTACACGCTGGCGCCGTGAAGCGAAGCCATGTCTCTCTATCCACTTGAAAGAGGATCCTTTCCTTATTCAAACGAGGGATAAGGACGCGACAGATTTAATCGAGCCTCATGAGCCGAGATAAGGAACCGTCATTCACTCAGGTAATGCCCCTCCGCCCCCCCCGCCGCCGCACACATATTGTGTCCGATCTGATGAATACTAGCCTGCAGACCAACGGCAGACGCCAAGTGGCCACGAGCCAAACTACACAACCGGACTAGTGTATCACAGAAAAACACTTAAGAACACAACGTTTAATCTCACTTTGTGAGTTGATTAAATTCCTTAAAGTTCTGGAGAAAAGAGCCACAAGTGAATATCTACCGTGTCCAGGAAATGTAGGAAAACCTTCTGTAACAAGTTCTGTAACCTTGTATTATAGCATCGTCATCAGGAATTGAATCTTGGTTTTATATGTTTTAAGTGTGTGTTTTTGGTTGAAGATAAAGACGACTTAGCTCCAGATGCTACATTAAAATGAACATCATGTCCATCATGGATGATGACAGTCATCCTCTCAGCAATGTCATCAGTGAGCAGAGAAGCAGATTGAGTGCACGAATGCTCCCATGATGCAACACTAATAGACTCAAGGACTCATTTATTCCTCGTGCTATTTAATTGTACAATTCTGAGTTCAGGGGCAGGAGTGGAGTAAAAGTATCATGATGTTCTGTTCTATGTTAATCTTTGTATCCTTTGTCTTTGTTATTTTTCACTGATCTATGTTCTTTATCTTTAGACTTAGATTGTGTCATCTTGTTCTTTCTCTTTATTTCTCTTTGCTCTTATTTTATTTTGATTATTTTTTATGAAAAATTGCTGTATTTGCTGTGGATAATTGGAAAAAACTATTTCCCAAAGGAGACCTCCTGAGGGATCAATAAAGTTCTACCTAACCTAACAAACATTTTTGTCTATAACTCTAAAAAGGAACATATTTCTCATGCAGAAAGTGGTTCAGTGACAGACGAGTGACGTCACAGACATTGAATCAATATTTTTCTAGAGTCCATATCTGCAACACGCGTGTCTAAACAAATGTATTTCCGCCGCCTTTCTGCATCACATTTCACTATTTTTGCATTATTAAACAGCAAATTCTATTGTTGCCATTAACATTTATTGCTTTTCCAAGGAAATGGAAAAAGAAAGTCATTAGTGAAACGATATCCAAATGAGCTCTTTGAGCTCCTGATCGAAATCCCATCTTGGCAACCGTCGGCGTCAGCTCGCTCAACTTTAACAATCACAGCCATGAACAATAGCAGAACCAACATCCAGACTGTTTGTTCTGCCAGAATCCCAGCACACACAGAAACAAACGCCTCCCACACTCTCAAACACAGAGGATCGGCGGATCCAAATCTTCCCGCTCCGAGGCGGATCCGAGGCAAATTTGTTTGAAGGCCGTCAGTGAGGTCCGCGTGACAGCTGGGTCGGCGCCGGCACCTGTTCCCATTGAAAACACCAGAGACGTCCAAATCCAAAGATCAACGAAATTCCAATCGGTGGAATCCGTAGAAAAACGAAAGCCAGCTTCAAATTATATAATGATTTCTCAGTACTAGCCTTAAATCTGCTGTTTGGGAGATTTAAGGTCTGCACATCACTGAAGTCAATTTCCTCAATTTTACTGAGAAACATTTAAATAATAACGATATGATAATTTTAATCCAAAGGTCAGTTTTGTTGTGATTCTTGATGGTTAAGTTACATCTTCAATGTTTTACAAATAAATAAAAACGATTTTTATTTGATGGTTTGATCAAAAGATTGCGCTGGAAAATACACTAGAAAACACTAGAAACACACAAAGTACATCCCTCTGTCAAGCCGAATATTCCTCCCATATAGTGACTTTTTATTTTAATATAATAAATATAATTTAGCTTATCACAATACCACTAATATCTTTAATTTAAAAAAAATAGTTCAGTGGCATCAGGACGAAATAGTGTTTCAAAACCAAGTAAAAGCAAATACATTAATAATTTAATTAAAAAAAAAAAAGGTGATTAATCACAAAATCAAGTTTATAAGACGAGGAAGAATCTTTACCTGGGTTTTGTCATAGTTCTTTCACATATAAGGAGTAAAGTGTTTAAAATAAAAGATAAAATACAATTGGACTTTAAATCCACGTGTAAAGGGAAACAAACAACAAGCTTCAGTTGGAATTGAGCAGAAAAAAAACAATCTTTTGTTAACATAACAACACAACTATTTCTTGTGGAGCAGCATCGGCAAACAATATACGCTCAACATCGTTTTCTTCACACTTTAACTCTTGTCTTATAGTCTTATTATAGCAAAGAACTGATCAAGATAAACCATGGAAATGTCTATTAATCAGCTTTTCAGCTACTTTTGTTCATTTAATTTTCAGAAAGCGTTATCAACATGAGACATTATGTGTTTTTTTTAGATGTTTTCTAGAAGATTCTAAATATAAATTAACAAAAATATCAATATTATTCCATGTAGGTCAATATTTTTCAATATATTTAAGGCAATAAGCATGTTATTTTTATTAAAATGCAAAAAAAGACAGTTAGAAATGATGACTATTAGGACTGTTATAAACATTTCTAATGACTAATAACTTCCTGAGGGTCACATCAATAAACCATACTTTGCCCAGATCTACTGGATCTGTTCTCTTGATGACCACGCCCAGTTCTAACCTGACCCGTTCGGTCCAAACAACACGGCGGCCATTTTGAAAAAGCACACAGTCTCACCTCGGCGTCCGTCTCTATCTCCAGACCCGCCTCCATCAGGTTCGCCTCGAACTCCTGTCGGATCAGCTGCATCTCGTGATCGGCGGGTTCCACCGCCTCGTTCCCGTCTCCCGTCCCGAGCTCCACGAACACCTCGCCGCAACTGGAGGCCTCCAGCGCCGGCGCATCGCCACCGCCGCCGCCGCTGCCGCTGCCGCCTGCCACGTCGGTGCCCGCGGACGACGTGAAGTTGCCGTTGGACACGATGGACAGCCGGTCGTGGGAGACGGAGTTGCTGGCGGGGGATCGGATCGAGCCGTGGCGCCGGGGGTGGAACACCAGGACGTAGTCCACCTTCCGCCGGCCGTCGGAGAAGTTGAGGCCCTCGCCGCTGCCGCGGGGACTGGACGCTGCACTGACCACCTGCGGGAGGAAGAGTCGACTTTCAGGCTCATGGGAAGATATTCAGCTGTCTTTGTTCTGTACCATTGAGTTTGATCAGTGGAGGTCTGCACCCTCTGAGCGCCTTTTCTACTGTCTTTTTCCAGTCATTCATCCTCCACTGACCTCAGGAACGACATCAGGATTGTAACATAATTGAGTTTCTTTCGTAATGTAAATTATTCTTAAAGTATTTTTCTTAATTAAGTTGATTGACATTTAAAACGATTAAATATCCATATTATTGTGATATTTAATCAATTAATTGATGGCCAATAATATCACAGAAGATTCATACTTTTATTAGAAGCCCACACACAGCAGTTTTTATTTTAACTACTCAAACGAATTAATATTTTCTTTAGTGGATGTTATAAGTAACTTTGTCTTACTTTTAATATGTAAGTAAGTTAGTAAGTAATTTTTATTTGTATAGCGCTTTTCCAGACCAGGGTCACAAAGCGCTTAAACAATCAAAACAATATTCAATAAAGTATATACTTTAAAGGGCAAGATAAAAACTTTCGTAAAAAGATGAGCCAGTAACAAGTTCAAGAAAAAAATAAATGATGTACAGTATATTTATTTGATTTTAAATAAAGTACATTGTTTACACAGTATATTCCATTTTTAAATTCTGAACATAAATAAAAGAAAAACTGTGGATGAAACTTTTATTATGTTGAGGCACTTCATAAGATTTCCTTTTTTTTTTAATCTTGAGGGACAAAAAATACCAAAAGAATAATATGGAAAAATATGATTTAATACGTTTGAAATAGAAAAGAAGAAAATGTAATCATGTAGTCTGGTAGAGGTTTATAGAAATATATAAAAATGAAGTTATTTCTCATTCGAAATATATATAAAAAAAGTCTGGAAGTTTGATTACGTATGTGTGATATTTGAATAAAGAACATGGAGAAGCTCTTTTACTTTTTAAACAGGTGGGAATAGATTTTAAAAAGATTCTGAACGAAGTCCGGGTTACGACCACCTCTAGAGATGATGCTCCGAAAGGTTTCACGAGTATTTAATTTGCTCTGCTTCATGGGTCCGGATCATTCTCATCTAACGACTCCTCCCAAATGATTGCTTCTTTCCTCCGCAGACTGCTGAGGTCAGCAGAGTGAGGACGAGAGGCGCCGTAATGAGAATTGACGAATTGATCACGACTTTGTTGTGTCGAGCTACAGATGGAAGAGAACCTCGGACCTCTATTGTATCGTCAGTGTCTGTTTGGACAAAACTCTTAATTGAAATATTTACACTAGAAAATGTGCTTAAGCCCCGCCCACTGAAAACATAGTTTTTTCTGGAGATGAAATCTTGTTTACCATAACCACACCCACTCTGCACGTCATCAATATCAGAAGTCTCCATCTCCAACGGACTTGTTGTATAAACAAAGCGGGTGCGTTTTCAGCTGGCTGGAGGAGGAGTGAAGCCATTATCACGTCCATAAT
Organism: Callionymus lyra; assembly: GCF_982586985.1. Classification (NCBI taxonomy): domain Eukaryota; kingdom Metazoa; phylum Chordata; class Actinopteri; order Syngnathiformes; family Callionymidae; genus Callionymus; species Callionymus lyra. The sequence continues at coordinate 18,565,498 of NC_141820.1, forward strand.
GGACTTCGCTCTTGTAACCTCTCGTTTGCTGATATTTCAGACGGGAAAGAACTTTATAAAGTGATGACTTCAAAACATGCGAGTCAGGAGAGTTGGGTTTTGACATAAGTTGATCTTTAATGGTAACAAGAAAATTAAAAATTGATATATATGTTTATTTCAAAATGTATTTCTGAAAATATATTTGAATATTTCACTGTTTTTAGATCATATTGCAAGGAAAGGTCAGAAGTTTAACAGAACAAGAATACAGGAACATTAGTCTTTGTTGAATTGCTGGGATCTGTTTTTCCTTAATCAACTATAGTCTTATTTCAACTGTATAGTGTCTTGAGATAACTTTGTTATGATAAGACACTTTAAATAAAATTGAATTGAATTGAATTGAATTGAATTGAATTGAATTGAATTGAATTGAATTGAATTGAATTGAATTGAGAGGCAGCGAGGAAGAACTTAACTTGGATTTGTTTTCAAGTAAATTACACTTACAAGAACAATTTGGATGGATTCGCATCCGTTTGAAGAAAATCAATTCAAATCTAAGTTTGGAATATACGGCCGAGGCTTAGAGAGACAAACGCTGACGGTGCAGAAACAGCCACTTCACTCCACAAACTCATGTCCTGCTACATTCCGTTGTTTGTTTATTGAAAGTGTCATGAATAATTGTTTGAGTCTCAGGCCTTTTAGACCAGAAAACACGTCACGCCTCGGCCGCTTTTTACGTAACAATGGTTTGAATGAACTTGCGTTGTCAGCACACGCTTACAAAAGTGGCTTTTGGCAGCATCCCCGAAAAAAACAGGAGTGAGAACCACTAGCAAGAGTGGGCAGTCGAGGCACCTCTGACCATCGGAGTCTTTTTTTAGCAGAAGTAAAGAGTCTAAACACGGACAACATAAGGAGAGCTTTACAGGATGTAGGTAGGTTGGAAGATTCACAGCTTGTAGGAACATATATCGATAATATTGAACAAGAAATGACAGAAGAAGTTTGAGAAAACTTCATTGTTTCCAAACCTGGTACCTTGAAAAAATAAAACCATAATAAAGATGTTGATGGGTTAAAGAGGAAAGAAACAAAAAGCAAAATTAGTTTTACTTCGGGTCAGGAGATGTGAGAACATAACAGTGAGTGTGTGTTTGAATTATGATGAAATGTTCACTACCTGAGCTCACTAACACACATTTATTAAAAGTTATTAGATTGAAATAAACGTCTCTTTGCTAGCTCGCTACACTCACCAGTTACAAACAAAACCAAGGGTTTAACGTATAAACCAGCTTATAGAACGACAGAATAAATATATAAATGTACCTTATTTCTTAACATGTAGTTGCTTTTTCATGATATTTATGCTAAGAGGCTAATGTTGCTACGACTACATGTGATTATTTCGAAATACTGAGTAAAATGTTTCAATAAAAATGTAACTAATATAAAAGCCTTGTGAAATAGTTGAGCATCCATTAATTATCTATATAAAAATGTGTAATAAAATATTCAGAAAATGTAAAAATTAAAAACATGTTTTTATTCTATATCCAAAACATAGAAAATGTTTTAAATAACAATAAAAAATTATACAGAAAGAAATATTGAATTTCATTTCTAAAAATGTTGAGGGAAACATGCATATTTTTATTAAATAAAAATATTTATTATTAAATTAATCCATTTCGACAATTCTATTCACTGGAATTGCAGAGGGAGTAGAACACTAGAATTAAATTAAATTGTCTTTGCCAAGTTCTGCTCTGTAATGATTCCAAATGACTTTCTTTTTTTCAACATCCGTATCATTTCAATGCATCAGACACCATTGAATGGAGCGATGACAGCAGTATCAGGTGAATGACGCTCATGCCAGTAGATTCAGAGCCTAAAGCTGTTATGACAAGAATCAAGATCAACTTCTTATTCAACCTAACAAACTTTTCACAATATTAAACACTTGGCCAGCTAACATAAAAAAAAAGAAAACCTTAAAATGTGAAACAAAGTATTATAAATTCATTTATGAACTCGATATTCATTTGTAGTTTGTTTAAAAAAAATCCAATTATATCTCACAATAAAAGGTTTGATTTATATTTAATATAGATTGTATTTTATATTAGGATAATAAGATATAATACAGGATTTTTTAAAACGATAAAAGAGTAAAAAATGTATTTGGGAGAAATCAATTATTCTTAAAAACGTCATGTGGTCAGTTATTCGTTTAATGTTGTATTTCCACACACACAGTGGAGTAACAAAAACAAAACTAGATCAAGGATGCAGACTCTGAGGACTGAGGAGCGCTCAGCAGGAGGACCAGACTCACCGGGACCTTGTCGTCACTCATGGAGTCCTGCATGCTGTTGCGCTTCAGAGTCAAACACCGGAGGAAGAGTTACTGAACCTCCGTCTTCATCATCCGCACCTTCATCCCCAGAAACTGGCGGGAGATGTGAGAGGTTCGGTCCCGCGCGAGAAAAGCAAAAGTCATCGCCGCGCGCGGAGGTGATGCTGAGACGAGATGCGCATCTTCTCCAGCAGAGATCCAAGAGTCCAGCGCTGGCTCTTAAAATGCTGCTGCGCTACCACGCTGCTCGGCGACAGGGCCGGCTCTGAGGAGGAGGCGGCCCGCAGATACATTTCAACACACCAGCCTCCTCCCACTTTTTTTTCAGCAACAGTGTCATCGAAATCAAACTAATGCTGTTATATAATAATGAAGGAAAAACATGTTTCAATTAACCTGTTTCTGAATTCATGTTGAAAAAAGAAATGTGCGTTAAAATTAAACCAATAGAAAGAAGGAAAAAAGAAAGATGAATAAAGTAAGATTTGAAAATTGAAGAAACGTTTTGAAAAATAAATTCCTTTTTTACATATTATATATAATTTAATTAACTAATACTGTCAATCACTTCAAATGAAAAAAAATTGAAAAATTCAACAAAAAAGAGAGTAAAAAGGGCCCGTTACAAAAACAAAAAAATGTTATGGTGTTGTTGTATGTTGAAATGAATAATGAAAATGAATACAGAATATAAAAACAATTTTTTGGTTATCAGAGGCTTGTCCAGTCATACTTTGACCTCTTTAGGGCCGAATAAATACAGTTAAAGGGCTAGATGTGGCCCCCGAGTCTTTTATAAACAAACCTGATCATTGAAAAAGTCTATCTAATCATTTTATTACTAGTTCAAATCCAAATAAAACTTGTTGAAGGTCAGTTTAAAAAAGAAAATTCACCCTTTTCTTTTATCAATTGACTTTTATTGGGTTTTACTTTTATTGTAGTGATTTTATACCATATTCTTTCAATGAAATGTATACAAAATTAAATATTACACCAAGTATTCCATAGATTTATAATGCTTTTGCATTTGATATATATATTATTTTCATTTGACATGTCATTGTTAAATATATGAGGCTCCGGGGTTGAAGGTTCATATACATATAGACATGCTCGCTCTACCACCTAAAACTGTTACTGCTAATCCCAGTGAAATGAGCAGCTGTGACAGTTTTACTAAAATAAACAATCGAAGAAGAGCAAGACAGACTCTGAAATCCGAGAAGCACAATATCAGACCAGTTAGAATGTCTTGCTGTCTGTTGGTGATATTTAACAAGCACAACAACAAGATAACTACACCTATTGTTATAGCCGAACACAATAATGATTTAATTAGCAATACATACGCCGGTTGCTAGTGTACGTTGTTGGAAAAATACACTCATAAAATAGGTTATATTAGTCACAGTCAAGCTAACCTTACCCGTTTGCACACACACAAATATTTATATATTATATTAATGGACTTAAGTCGATTTATATTAGTCAAGGGAGTAAAAAAGTAGTAAAGTAAAAGTTGATAACTACCTGTGATTTCGACCATGTAGTCAAGACAATGTTACTTCATCAACGCAGGAGAACATACATGAAGCTCATGCACGTTCACTGAACGTCCAGTGGAAGGGCCTGATACCAGAAGTACTGACCCGGGTGGATAATAACTGTTCTATATTCCGTGGATCCAATCATTGCACCCCCGTAACACGTGATAGAAACAGTTTTTTCTCTCTAAAGTGAAGGACATTTGACACTAAATGGTATGCTAGCTAACTAGCTTGCTTACTTTGAAATGATAGTTATCTGTGATTGATTCAGAATTCCAGAACATAAATGTGCAACTAGAAGAGTCAACAATAACACAATAATATGTACAGTATAGAGTGTGGAGAGAGAAACGATACTGGGTTCAGAACTTGTGTGGCATCGACCAAACGCTACGGTAGCATTGTCTTCAGAGCCAAGAGTTCAAACAAGATAACATAATATGATGCTGTCTTTTATGCACTTTACATTTCTTGCAATTATTCTATGATATTTATAATAAAAACATATATACATACACTTTTTCTACTATGTGCAATATCTTCTTGTTGGAATTCATCTCGTAACATTAGAATAGAAATAAAGTATTGTTCTGGTAACAGTACCGAACAGATACCCAGCCGTATACATGAGTTCTCCAGCTGTCAATCATGGATGTCAGAGCTCCATCATCTCTTCTCAACCTCGTGTCGCTCACCTTCAACAGACTCTGAATCTCTTGGGGTTCATCTGGAAGTGGATCTGGGTCATCTGGATCTGGGTCAATGGGGTCCGAGTCTTTCCTGGACACGTCCTTGCCGGGCTGGAACAGGGCCTGGCTGTGGATGGAGGAGGACTCGCTGATAGCCGTGGACACCCAATATAACTTGGCTGCGTTGGCCCACGACTCTGGAAGACAGAAGTGAAGCTGCACATTTCTCTGGAAATATAGGTTCTCTCCACCAGGGAGCAACGCAGAGGGCAAGAGTCCAGGATGAATCAGCCGCATCGATCCAGCTTCTGGTTCTGGTGCTACTTCTTCTTTATTTATACCCGACATGGATCTCAGCTCGCATCTTGTATCGCACATGAATCCACCATTACATTATGACCATTCACTTAAACAGCTCATTTGTTACTCTTGAAGAGGAAACTTTTCAAGGAGCCACCTTCGTAGGTGCTACCTTGAAGAGAGGAGTACTTTCACTTTGGGACTTGAGTTTACTTCGATCTACACCATATTATGTCAAAAATAGGATTTTAGCATCTTTAGCAAGTCTTTTCTCCTGACAACTGGAGTCTACGAGCAAGTTTTTTCCAAAGTAGACCGTGGTCTTAACATAAAACATGGATATATTCTTCCTGTTCTGAAATTTGAAAGTCATTGTAGTCATCAGACTCAGATGACCTTGAAGTCTAACATCAGCAGTCGGCACTAGAACCACCGTTAGAAAAGGAGGTAACGACCTGATCAAGTGAGAAGGTTGATGGTTCCACACTGATTCTTTAAAAACTTCATTGCAGCCATAGAAACTGGATTTAGTTTTTTTTTTATATTTCCTCTTCAGGATAAACTCACCGTATGTAACTTACATTACTATATTTACCGGCTACCTTTTGGCAAACGTATATATTGTTTCAAACACACAGATTTATCATTATATTACAGATTATCAAGTGACTGATATATTGTCTTGTCTTGATGATGTCACAACATTCGCTTCAGCCACACCAGTAAAAAGCAGGAGTTTCCTTCCTTCCTTCCTTCCTTCCTTCCTTCCTTCCTTCCTTCCTTCCTTCCTTCCTTCCTTCCTTCCTTCCTTCATCCTTTCCTTCCATCCTTCCTTCCTTCCTTTGTCCTTTCCTGATTTCCTTCGTCCTTTCCTTCCTTCCTTCCTTCCTTCCTTCCTTCCTTCCTTCCTTCCTTCCTTCCTTCCTTCCTTCCTTCGTTCCTTCCTTCCTTCCTTCCTTCCTTCCTTCCTTCCTTACTTCCATCCTTCGTCCTTTCCTTCCATCCTTCCTTCCTTCCTTCGTCCTTTCCTTCCTTCCTTCCTTCCTTCCTTCCTTCCTTCCTTCCTTCCTTCCTTCCTTCCTTCCTTCCTTCCTTCCTTCCTTCCTTCCTTCCTTCCTTCCTTCCTTCCTTCACTTCTTCCCTCATTCCCAATTTCCAAGGAAGGAAGGAAGGAAGGAAGGAAGGAAGGAAGGAAGGAAGGAAGGAAGGAAGGAAGGAAGGAAGGAAGGAAGGAAGGAAGGAAGGAAGGAAGGAAGGAAGGAAGGGAGGAAGAACGAATGTTACAGATCTGGAATACAGTTCAACGACGTAGCTTTGTGTTTATGAAGCTACAACACAAACACAACAACCATAATATGTCCTTATCATAATTGATCCTGTTGTGTTTTCTAAGGACAAACTTTCATTTGTGTAATAAGGTAACTGTGAGAAGTTATTTTCAGGAAAGAGACAGCCGTAGCCATGGTAACACACCGGGACATGAGCAACGCTCTGGTTTCAGCACCACGGACAGATCCGTCTCTCACCAATCCTTCTCACTCCGATCCGTCAAACGAAAAAGTCACATTTTGACAGATTCTTTTGTTCTGCTCACATATGTTGGAGAATGAAGTGGAAGACGTATGAAGATGCGTCGAGACGAACCAGAGAATCCTTGTTGAACCCGCTCCGAGGCTTAAATCATGTCAATCAAATACATTGACCTTCCTTTCAAGGTCCAGAAGACAGAAAAGGATAGGATCAAAGAATATAGAGATTGAACAAATAAGAATAACAATTGCATCTAAAATATATCTTTTAAATGTGTAAATAATCCATAAACACAAAATGTTTCCAGAGAAAGATATTTTAACAAAGGTTTGCTGCTGCAAAACTATAGGTTTGAGGCAACACTTGAGTCTCAAATAAAGCAGAATGTAAATGTTTGCACTGCAAAAAAAAAATGGTTGAGGTTTTCCTCAGCGATTTCTAGAGTAGATTAAGAAATAGGAGTAATAAATAAAAGATGATTTAAAATATTAATATCTAAACTGTACTTAACACGTTATTTAGAGACCATAAAACAGTTCTTGTTACGTGACGCTCGCTCGTCTAACCTTGTTGTCTTTGAATTGAAAAGTTGAAAAGAATACCTTGAAAACTTCCAGGAATTATTGGACAAAAAAAAAAAAAGAAAAATCACTATATTTCTGCGCCTATTTTTAACGACGGTGACAAAAGGTCATCTCTGGGTGAGCAGCTAATGGACCGCAGCAGCACAAAAGAAGCTTTTATCAAAGAGTGTGTGTCACATCCACGGCTTCTGAGGAGATGTTTAATTGGCTGTAATTGCTCGCAGGTAAAAACTTTCAGCATCTTAACATTTAAAAAATAGACTATTATAAGGAAAACATCCCACAGAGAATTTTCAGATAAAACGCTCATGTTGTAACATTTTAATAAAACTACAATCTAAACTACAATCTAGTTGGGACGAGTACTTTGTTTATAATACCATCATGGCTGATGTTAATCTGATATTGACAACTTTAGGGTAATAGTTCATTTATATATTAACTGATTTATACATAAATCATTTGTTTGTTTTATTAACTATTTTCAGATTTATGTTATAACCTCGTAAGGACCGCATACATACATTTAAATGGCTGCTTTTGACCCTCAGGCCTCACTTTTACGTATGCCTATATACTCTATAAAATATTCATAAAAGATCTTATAATAAGTTTATTATCTCAATTAATCAATGTAAAATGTTTTGACTAAATAGATTAGAATAGATTAAATGCATGAATCAAGCTAATAAAACTGTACTGTAAAGGTAATTGCAGTATCAATATAATGATATTAACAACGACAATAATAATTATTAAAATATTCTTATTTATATAGAAATCCAGTGTCACAAGGTGCTTTACATTAAAAAAGTATAAACATGGTATAAACAATAAAAACAATAGAAAAATAGATCTGATAAAAGACACATTAAATTCTGTTAAATTAAATAAATAAATAGCATATTACAGTAAAACAGTAAAATGATTTAAGTAAGTAAGTAAGTAAAAACGCATTCATTCCAGTTTACAGTTAAAAGTGTTTTTATAGGCTTTAAAATGTTGTTAAGTTAACAAACTGTTGCTGGCGTCTTTTAAGTCAAAGTTGTGATGGAAAAGTGTGTTTCATCGCAGTGCAGATGTGGATCATCCACAGATGTGTGGTTACATCACAGAGATCACTCTAATGGCCTCTTCACCTCACTCGCGGTGAGTCGCTCACTACGCAGGATTACTGGCCGAGCGCCGCAGATTAGCGACAGATAACACGTCCAGAGAATATTAAAATGTTTATGTAAACACATGGTGACGTCTCGTGAGAAGGGAGTTAGACAGGAGGGGGTGATAGGAGGGGGAGACAGGAGGGTGAGACAGGAGGGTGAGACAGGAGGGTGAGGCAGGAAGGAGAGACAGGAGGGGGAGAAGGGAGGGGGAGACAGGAGGGAGAGACATGAGGGGGAGGCAGGAGGGGGAGACAGGAGGGTGAGACAGGAGGGTGAGACAGGAGGGTGAGACAGGAGGGTGAGACGGGAAGGGAGAGACAAGAGGGGGAGGCAGGAGGGGGAGACAGGAGGGTGAGACAGGAGGGTGAGACAGGAGGGTGAGACGGGAAGGGTGAGACAGGAGGGGGAGACAGGAGGGGGAGAAGGGAGGAGGTGACAGGAGGGAGAGACATGAGGGGGAGGCAGGAGGGGGAGACAGGAGGGGGAGACGGGAGGGGGAGACGGAAGAGGGGGAGACAGGAGGGGGAGACAGAAGAGGGAGACAGGAGAGGGAGACAGGAGGGAGAGATGGGAGGGTGAGACCCAAGAGGGAGACATGAGAGGGAGACAGGAGGGAGAGATGGGAGGGGGAGACAGGAGGGGGAGACAAAAGAGGGAGAGATGGAAGGGGGCGATGGGAGGTGGAGATGGGAAGGGGAGACAGGAGGGGAAGACAGAAGAGGGAGATGAGAGGAGGAGACAGGAGGGGTAGACAGGAGGGAAAGATGGGAGGGAGACGGGAAGTGGAGACAAGAAGGGGTGACGTGAGGGGAAGACAGGAGAGGGAGAAGGGAAGGGGAGACGGGAGCAGGAGACAGGAGGGAGAGATGGGAGGGGGAGACAGGAGGGAGATACAGGAGGGGGAGACAGGAGCAGGAGACAGGAGGGAGAGATGGGAGCGGGAGACAGGAGGGAGATACAGGAGGGGGAGACAGGAGCAGGAGACAGGAGGGAGAGATGGGAGCGGGAGACAGGAGGGAGATACAGGAGGGGGAGACAGGAGCAGGAGACAGGAGGGAGAGATGGGAGCGGGAGAAGGGAGACAAGAGAAGGGAGGGAGGATAAGGGAGGGAGGCGGCCTCTGCTCAGATGTTGACACACAGCACAGAGACAATAGAGAAGTTACTCTACAAACAGAGTAAGTTACTCTACGTTTCTCTAAGTATCTTGTTGTGGGACCAGTCAGG